>NC_139719.1:6408054-6585554 GCF_964188405.1 Protomyctophum parallelum
TAATTAAGGTAAGCTGCTCTACCTACTCTGCAAACCACAAGTATATGTAAAATTATATAATATTATGTGTAATAGCACTATACTACTACTACTACTACTAGGCTACAATGATGATGATGATGATTATTATTATTACAATTATTATTATTATTATTATTATTAAGACACGTACTGTATAATGGCTAACACTTATGGGAACATTTGATTAAACATGATTCTCGTGCTAAATCCTGCGTTGGCGTTCATAATGACACTGTTTGTGTTGTTATTATTAATTTGGGAAAGCTTTTCGCTGAAAATAGCCAATCAAAAAGCTCACGACGTGTCGCGCGGCAGAGACGCTGTGAGCTTGCTGATCGCACTATTTTCAGCAAAAGCTTTCCCCACAATAATAGAAAACAGAAAAGACCCTAGTGTAGAACCCTGGGGGACTCCTTTCAACCATATATGCGGTTTGGTTAAGCTCGTCACGCACCAGTAGCGACAAGCAAGTGGTGTGGAAAAAAGTACTCAATTGTTTTGCTTAAGTAAAAGTAACAATACCACCAGGCCACACACACAAATGCTCTGTTACAAGTAGCCTACAAGTCCGGTATTCAAAATTAAGTTGGGCAGCGGTGGCCTAAGGGTTAGAGGAGCGCCCTTGTTGCCGAAAGGTTGCCGGTTCGATTCCCCGGACGGGCAGGAAGAAATCTGTGTGGGGAAGTGATTGTCATCACTCACCCAACACCGCTGAAGTGCCCTTGAGCAAGGCACTGAACCCCCAACTGCTCCCCCTGGAGCTGCTTAGTGGCCAACAGTAGACTGTGGTTGTACTGCCAGCTCCCAGGTTTTAATGTGTGTGTGTGTGTGTGCGTGCGTGCGTGTCTGTCTGTCTGTGTCTATGTGCAGGGCGTTGCTGAAAATGAGCACCTGTGCTCAGCTACTTCCCTGGGTAAATAAAGATATATATATATATATATTTTTTTTTAAGTACAAAAGTATTCGCATCAAAAAAATATACTTAACGTAGTCATTATGCAGAATGTTCCATTTAACAAGCCTTCAAAATGTATATACAAATCTTTTGAAATAGCCAATCTACAAGTTCTCGCTCGAGATCTTGTATCTGCTATTTTCAAATAGCCATATAGTATATATGGCTGAAGTTGTTATAATGTATGTTTTGTGATGATAATAAAAATAAACAATGTAGTGTTCAAACCATTGCAGATGATTAAAATACAATATTAGTAAAACAAAAAGTACAAGCCTAAATTGTCTCTGAGATGTATACTGGAACACGAGTGAACATTGAAAATACTCCAGTAAAGTAAAACAATATCTCATAGTTGTACTTAAGTGCATGCACTAGCCCTTGAGTAAAAGTACTCAACTTTCCACTGCAGTGGCGACAAGAATAGACGATACGACAAAGTGGCACGATTATTATTTCAAACCTTTTAATCTTGCTGATGCCTCCATTCATACAGGTTGGTGGGAATCCCACCTCATTTTGAAAAACAACAGCGCTCTGTGTGCATGTGCTCATAACACTGATGCGAGTTAATCACACAAAATAAACGCTCCAGGCATCTATGGACCTTTATTCGGAGACACCGTTTGGTCTAATATGGTCTGTCAGTTGTCTGTCTGTCTGTCTGTCTGTCTGTCTGTCTGTCTGTCTGTCTGTCTGTCTGTCTGTCTGTCTGTCTGTCTGTCTGTCTGTCTGTCTGTCTGTCTGTCCGTTCGTCTGTCCGTCCGCCCGCCCGCACATCTGTCCGTGTCCACTGCCACTGTCTATATAACAGAACAACTGGGCTCATTATAGACATTGTTCTGTGTTCGCTGTTTGTATTTACTAGTAATAATTGTAATAATAGTGAAGACTATACTGATTTAACTGCATGCGGGGACCCATGTTAAGAACCATTACTGTGCATGTACTTGTAACCCCTTAAGCCTGCATGTCTTGTGTCAGTCACATCATGTTGAGGGCTGGTAGATGTATTTTATTTTTTATTTATTTTGCTATTTTTGAAGATGGCCCTATCCCATGCCCCTGGTGTGACCGTTATCGGAGCAACAGTGTGCCTCGTAAGCATCCGGATGTTACGTTTGACGTCCGCGGACCGGGGTCGACCCACCCACCATGTAGGCCTTCAAGGTATTTCAGGCCAAGGACCCCCTTATAGCTGAGGGAGAGATGGAGTATAGGTACCCCCCCACACACACACACACACACACACACTATTGTACACAATTGTGTTACAGGTTAAACTAATTAGATGTCATACATATATATAGCTTCAAGGTGTTGTGAGCTTGTAGATCTGCTATGGGGTTCCCTGGCTAAATACATTCAATTTGGGGGTCCTTGACATGAAAAAGTTTGAGAATCACTGGCCTATAGGGGTCCCGGACGGCCTGTTAGGTAATTTAATGATAGGATAAAAATAAGGATTATCCAACCGACTTCCCACTGCCCCCATGCCCTTGGGTTCCTCGTTATGATGCATGTCAAGTTGGAAGTCGATCGGTCGGACAGACGGATGTATGGTTCTCGCGATGCATGATTTTGCACATTTTACAGTAGGATGATTGCATCATGAAAACGCCGGCGTGTATGGCGATGAAGAAGATGCTATGTCTCATTTATTTGTTGATTGTTCTTCTTGTATCAGCAGCTCTCCTGGATGAGGTGCACTGGAGCACAATGACCCAGTTGGAGTGAAGTTCACGCACACACGTGCGCACGCACACGCACACACACACACACACACACACACACACACACACACACACACACGCGCGCACAGGCGCCCACACACACACACACACACACACACACACACACACACAGCACAGCACAGCACAGCACAGACATGGCCAGACCAGCGTTGATGACTAGAATTGAAACTCAACCAATCTAATGGTAAGTAAGCAATACACGCGTGCGCACGCGCACACACGCGCACGCGCACGCGCACACACACACGCACACACACACACACACACACACACACACACACACACACACACACACACACACACACACACACACTAAAATATGCACAGGCTAAAAGAAATGGAGGAAAAGAAAGAAAATAGAAGGGTTCAAACTAGCAAGAAAAGACTTGTTCTATTGTTTAAATTGTAAATTGTAAAATCCTCCCGCCATTAAAAGGATCCCTGGCTAATACGACAAATATGTCTTAAAACATTATAATTGCCCTATTACTATTTTTTTTAAATAAAAACACCTTCAATATTTTATTCCTTTCATAAATAGAGAATCTTTCACTCAATAGGGACTGCTCCTGATGCAAGTTGATGATGTCATGTATGGTCTAGCCCTATGGAATTATGGAATGCACGTGCTAATAAAAAATATTTTAAATATTGCTTTGATGCACATATTAAGTTTAGGAAGTATTACGTTGTTTTTTATTAGCATATGCATTCCATAATTCCATAGGGCTAGACTACACATGGTGAAAGATTCTCTATTTATGAAAGAAATAAAATATTTATGGTGTTATTATTATATTATAATAACTATTATTATTGTTATTTTGTAATTTTAGTTATAGAGGGCAAGTATAATGTTTTAAGACATGTTTGTCATATTAGCCAGGCATCCTTTTAACAATAAAGAGACAATATGACGTAATGAGGCACATTATGACGTAAATCTTCCCTTCATTGTCAATGGCGTTTACAAAACAAACATTGAACTAAAGACAAACATTAAACCTGTGTATAGGAGGGGCTAGTGCCCCTCAAAACCCCACGTAAAACGCATGTAAAACTATCTCACGGACATAGAGTGTTCAATAGCAGTGATTCTTATTTTTTTTTTTTGAAAAATGTAGATTGGTGCCTGACAGCGACAATATATTTGAAAGAAAAATTGGGACTGAAAAGCTGATAAATGGGTGTTTTCTGTTTACCATATTAAAGAGTGGGATAGGGGCCCAGGCCGTAGCGTAACGGTCTGGGCACCGGACTGGTGATCCAGTCGCGGTGTGCCGCGGGTTCGACTCCCGGACCCGACACGGCCTTTACCGCATGTCATCCCCCCATCTCTCTCCCGTTTCCTGTCAGCCTACTATCTGTCCCTTAAAAAATCAATAAAAGGCGTAAGCCGCAAAAAAAAAAAAAAGAAAGAGTGGGATAGACAGGGAGCATTTGTTACTGAACAAAATGCTCTATAGCAGCGGTCCCCAAATGTTTTTGGTCGTGCACCCCGTTACCTCCTGACCTATAGCTGACGCACCCCCCAACGCTCAGTCTCGTTGCATTTGGCCGAAAATTATAATTTGTTTAATATGATTATGGCAAATAATCACGGAATGTCAATGCACTGAGAGACTCCCACAGCTGCTCAATACATAAAACCGCCATTACCCTTTTCATGTCATGCACCCCCTAGAGGGCGTTCAACGCGCACCACAGTTTGGGAACCACTGCACAGGTGAAATAAAACGTCTGGGTTTCCGAGGCTACTGCGCAGGGGGATTCCACCACGCCTCAAGCCCTTTTTTTAGGCTGGTCCGGTGCATCCCAGGAGCAGGACTTGTATGAGGTAGAAGGGAACTGGAAGGCACTGGAGCAGACTCGGACAGTTTATTTATTTAGCAAGCAAGTAAAAAGAGACAACGTTTCTATCTCGTATAACTATAACATCCTCGTCAGGTCATATAGCCCGAAGAGGCTACACAGAATGGCACAAGTGAGGATCAGGGGTATAGGCCCTTCAATTAGCCAACGGTATGTCACACAGCCATGAAAGGAATAAAGTATTTCTCTTTTTAATGCAACGTTTCCCTCCGGACCTTCCTCACGTCACACAGCCAGCAATAATGAGTACATCATGTGGAGAACTCAAGTGTAAATAAGATAATTCATTAGATGGCAAATAAACATTAGAAAAGGTTTAAAGCAAAAATATATATTTTGGATTTTTAATACATAATTGTTTTATGAAAATACTTTTTAAAGAGCATGGTTACACACCCGCATTCCGAAGCCCGCTATTCCGACATACTGCGTCACTCTGTTTCTGTATACAGCAGAAAACCTAACTAGTAGCCGCATTAGAAACGGGGGGATAGGGAGACATGAAGGGGGGTGGGCAGGGGGTTTGATCGGAGTTCACGAGACGGTCTCTCATGCAGGCCACGACAGCATCTGAAATTGAAGAGAGGGGGTCAGTACAAATACATATTGGACATTTGAGGGTCACCCTGAAAGACATGCCAATGTTTTATAATAGTGTTTTTGGCCTGCCGCTGTTTATTGGGTGGAAAAACAAGTCTACAAGTCTTTTTAGATGACTTCTTGGGTTTATCTTTTAAAAGAGGCGTAATGCTCTGCCGTATGCAGAATCGAGGTCTGCTTTGGCGAAGCCTCTTTCTGCAAAATCGTTTGTTAGCTCTGTAGCTTTGTTTACAAAATCTGGGGTAAAGCTGCAGTTGACTATGTCAACTGCAGCTTTACCCCAGATTTTGTAAACAAAGCTACAGAGCTAAAATCCAATGGCAAGAGATGTCCGCGGTCTGCATATATAGATATATGCAGACCGCGGACATCTCTTGCCATTGGATTTTGGAAGCACAGTCAAGCACTAATTTTCAGTAAAGCAACATCCTGCTGTCTCCTGCATTATGTGCAAATTCAAAACAGGTGGCATACGCAGCAGGGCTGTTTAGTGAGATCAAACGCAGTGGCATAACTATAGACGTCAGTGGCCCGACGCAGGCTGGTCACGATTTCTGCCAGTTCCACAAGAAATGTGGAGGGAGGCAGAACATTCGTATATAGGATGAATTTGAAATGGATGTGAGCCCTGCAATATCATGCAGGATACAAGTACAGTATAAGCTCTGAACATCCATGGGGTGGCTAGTATGACATCATTGTTACATTTTAGATTTGCAATGATGTTCAGAACGTCTGTGGTGTCACCCCGACGGCAGTTATTGAACATGGTTTCTGAGAACAACATATTGGGATAAAGATTCTGTTATGGAAGACACAATAGGACGGAGAGGTGGGTCAGTGTATAGGCAGTGGCACACCATAGAATACAGGAATGATGGGGCGATCTTTAGACAGAAAAGTACAACAGAGCACGCACATCCACTAACTAACCCATTCTGACCTGAGATCAGATTCATACGAGGTTTCCACTGGACACACATTGGTCTGATTGACCCATCCCTCCCTCCCTCCCTCCGTCCATCCATCCCTCCGTCCGTCCGTCCATCCATCCCTCCCTCCGTACATCCCTCCCTCCCTCCGTCCATCCATCCATCCATCCATCCGTCCGTCCGTCCGTCCATCCCTCCCTCCCTCCGTCCCTCCGTCCGTCCGTCCGTCCGTCCGTCCGTCCGTCCGTCCGTCCATCCCTCCCTCCGTCCGTCCGTCCCTCCCTCCCTCCCTCCCTCCCTCCCTCCCTCCCTCCGTCCGTCCGTCCGTCCGTCCGTCCGTCCGTCCGTCCGTCCGTCCGTCCGTCCGTCCGTCCCTCCGTCCGTCCGTCCGTCCGTCCGTCCGTCCGTCCGTCCGTCCGTCCCTCCCTCCCTCCGTCCGTCCGTCCGTCCGTCCGTCCGTCCGTCCGTCCATCCCTCCGTCAGTCCGTCCGTCCATCCCTCCGTCAGTCCGTCCGTCCGTCCGTCCGTCCGTCCGTCCGTCCGTCCGTCCGTCCGTCCGTCCGTCCGTCCGTCCGTCCGTCCGTCCGTCCGTCCGTCCGTCCGTCCGTCCGTCCGTCCGTCCGTCCATCCATCCCTCCCTCCGTCCGTCCGTCCGTCCGTCCATCCATCCATCCCTCCGTCCGTCCGTCCGTCCGTCCGTCCGTCCATCCATCCATCCCTCCGTCCGTCCGTCCGTCCATCCATCCCTCCGTCCGTCCGTCCGTCCATCCCTCTGTCCCTCCGTCCGTCCGTCCGTCCATCCGTCCGTCCATCCATCCATCCATCCATCCATCCATCCCTCCATCCATCCGTCCATCCATCCGTCCATCCATCCGTCCATCCATCCATCCATCCATCCAGAGTTAAATCGTGGCCTGTGTTTAGCAGAGACCCAGTGGGGCATGGTGAAGATGATGATGATGATGTGTAAAGAGACATGCAGTGCTCATGTGACGCACAGCCAGTGTCACAGTGTGTGTGTGTGAGTCCGTGCATGAGTGTGTGTGTGTGTGTGTGTGTGTGTGTGTGTGTGTGTGTGTGTGTGTGTGTGTGTGAGAGAGACGTACAGAACAGTGTTACGTCTCTTGGTGTCTCTTCGGGACAAGCGTCTATCTATCTCTCTCTCTCTCTCTCTTTCGCTCTCGCCACGCTCCGATGCACACCGACATCTTGCACGCATGACTGACTCACTCCACCGCACGTCACATGATATGCAAAAATAAACGCGCGCACACACACACACACACACACACACACACACACACACACACACATGGAATGACATATTGATGTATTGCCATTTTTAACTCAGCAGTAAGTGTTAATAATCAGGTATCTAATCCCTAAGTGTAACATCTAAATGTCTAACTCTAACCTCTAAATATCTAATGTGCCATGTATATACATCTACGCATAGCACAGCAATAATGTACAAGACGATTAGCATAAGGTGTGAATGTGGCAACACATCAGTAGAAGCAGCAGGTGTACAGTATGTCTACGTGCATGATTAGCCCATTCTGACCTGAGATCAGATTCATACGAGGTTTCCGCCGGACACACACTGGTCTGATTAAACCCATTCTGACCTGAGATCAGATTCTAAAAATGTCAGTCGTTCTTCGATTTTTTTCAAAAATAGCAGATCTACAAGCTCGTATCGCGCCACTCGGTGGCGCGATATGAGCTTGTAGATCTGCTATTTTTAAATAGCTAAAGCATAACATGATGCTGACACCAAAATGGGTGCCCGGTCAGAATGGGTTAAGTAAAGGTGAAACAAACAAACACATGAAGCAGAAAGTTTACAGTTCAAGAAAACCCACGTGGCAGATCCACAGGGAAAGGTTCAGGCCGGGGATTATGTGAAAAATTGAGTTTTGAATTGCGTTGCGACCATAGACTGTAAAAAAAATATGGACAAAGCGTTCCCCGGGTCTAACATGGACGTAAAATGAAGCCTGTTATTCCTGCACTGTAAGTCGCCATCTTTCTAGATCCGTTTGGGCCCAGTTGGCCATTGGCTGGCTCCGTTTGGGCCCAGCTGGCCATTGGCTGGCCCAGACACGAGGCGGGACTTCCCCCCTTCTTCTCCGTTGGTTTTTATTTTGACTCGAGTGGGAGGGGAATCCCGATCATAGACTGTAACGGTAGCCACGCCCCTCAGAACATGCGCGACCTTATGGTCATTTATTTAATAAATGGGACCATAATTTTCCAAAAAGAATATTATGACATTAGAAATGAGACTTTAAACTAGTGACTGGAAGCAGAAAGTATTCATGACCATGTTTATTAAGGTATAATACAGTCTAGGTGAAGTTGGGCCCAAATACATGGACTTCTATGGGGCTATATGGGTTTTTCTGGGTCCAGTGACAGCGCCACAACAGGCCATTATATGAACTTTCAGGAGTTTCAGGCTTCACAAAATATCTGTCTGACTGCCCCCCTGGTTGCGACTTTGAATTGGTTTTCAGGATTTGAAGCGAGTGCTGTCCTTCCCGCCGTACCCAGGGGACTACCTGCATCCGGTGGTGTACGCCTGCACGGCGGTCATGCTACTATGTCTGCTGGTCTCCATCCTCACCTACATTGTGCACCACAGGTATAGTACAACCTTAGCTGCATGCATGGTTCCCCCAGGGATCTGTACATGTCAGTGTATACATGTGTCAGGTCAATGTGGTGACACTGTGTCACCACATTGACCTGCATGAGGGTTCATTTGGGGGTCTGTAACTCTGCAAATGTACAAATTCAACCAGGTGGACCAAAAAAAAAAAAAAAGATTTAACAAAAATCACACTCATGTGAAGTGAGGAGGGCAGCAAGGGCAGTGTTTACAGTATATCAGCCAGGTGACATCTTATACGTTGTCATTTACTGTCTCATAGACTTGGCTGACAAACAAATTGCATCATAACTGCCCTAAACAAACATTAAAGTCCTCTAAATAAACATCACATTGAGAGACTTTGAGAATAGATGTTCTAGATAGAGAACAAAACTCACCAGTACTTTTGATGCAGTACATTACTGCATCAAAAGTAATCAACAATCAACTATAAAAACAAACAAGATTGTCAAAATAATATAAGAGGAAAAAATTGTTAAACTTGCAGATCTACAATTTTTACAATACCGGTATTTATCTGTAGAACCGAGTCAAATTAAATGTAAGGCCTCAAAACCTACATGTGCTTGTCAGGGCTGGGGGTCCCCAGTTCAGATTATATGATTATTTAGGGTCATGGCCTGAAAAGGTTGAGAACCACTGTTGTAGAAGACAAAACTCAACAATCACCACATGGAATCTAGCATCGCAATTCAGGGCATGTCATACTATACGGACATTCTTTGAGAATAGGACAATGTTTGGCGAGAATAGAGTAAAATTGGATGAAAACGGGTGATCGTTCTGTGAAAACAGACAGACAGTTGGCGAAAATAGTCGAACGTTTGGAGAGAATAGCCTAATGTTTGGAGAAAATAGCCGAATGTTTGGTGAAGACAGGCGGACAATGGGTGAAAACAGACGGACATTCGGTGAAAGTAGGCGGACTTTCAGCGAAAATAGGCGAACGTTCGGCGAGAACAGACGAGCGCTCGGCGAAAAGAGGCGAACTATCGGCGAAAATGCACGAACCATCAGCGAAAATTGCCGAAGGTGAGGCGAAAACTGACTAAGACCTGGTGAAAATTGGCGACGACTTGGTGAAAATAGACAGACATTCAGCAGACGTGTCATATCGGCAGGCTCATGAGCTGCCGTGCCGCGACACATTGTGAGCTTGTAGATTCACTATTTGACGAACGTCGGTGAATCCATGGCTTCACTGGCTGAAGGGAACCATTGGCAATTTCTAGCCTAAATGCTGTTGTAATGTGAGGAGATCTTATATATATCGTGGGCAAAATTACCCTATGTCGTAGGGTGCAGTGTACAGCCAATGACGCCAAACAATGACGTATGACGTCATAGGGTGTATACTTCCAAATGTGACGGTGAAATAAAGTGGGTTTTTTTTAGAAATTCACAATTGTGGGAAGTGAGGGGTGTCCTTTGTATTTATATCGGCCACATGACGTCTTACGTCGTCATTTAGTGCCCTAAACAAACACTAACGTCCATAGACTTTGCTGGCAAACGATTTATGTCATAAGTGCTCTAAACAAACATTATAGTCCATAGACTTGGCTGGCTACTAGTATTGTACACTGACAACTAAAGTCTCTGTAATGTTTATGCTGTACTATTACTAAAAAACTATCTAAAATAAAGGGATTTAAGAAAAGTGATTGGCCAGAATGACATTTCTTGATGATTCGAATGGCTGAGCACGGAATGTGATGTATGATTATATATAAGAGCGGCCCTCACTTCACGAGTGTGATGTTTTTAAATGGCAAATAACATGCATTTTAAAACTGCTTTTAATATTTAATAATCATATTGTCTATGTCCCTCAAAGTTATTTCTAATGGTTTGAGCCTCAATCACCACTCTGATATAACCAGGCCTTGTCATTTCTTTCTGGACTTTGAAAGCAGTTTTAGCTGCAGTACCACAATGTCCTGAGGTGGTGGGGGTGCTGATATGCAGATTATTTAATATTTGAGTCATTATAATGCTGATGCTAGATAAAACCAGGCTTGTTTCCATTCCATGCCAGCTTGGAAAATCAACAATGGTGGACATTGTAAACAAGTGGAAATGCAAATTTGGAACTGAAGACTGAAGAAGAGGAGGAATTATACAAAGTAGGGTGACATTGATGACATCACGATGAGGCCAAAATCAGTCGAGCTGTTCCTGAGAGCAATTTCCATCAAAACACCCATATGACATGAAAGCCTGATTGTTCAAAATTGGTTTTTTTGGGGGATAGAAAACACACATGGGAGCCCCAGAAACACAAAAGAAATTGAAAAAGTTGAATTTTATGTTATAGGTCCTTTAAGTAGTAGGCTAGTAATAGTAGTAGTAACCATAGACTAGTGTGTTTGTTCAATAACAAGGGTCTCCCCATCTCTTGCAGGAAATGCATTTTCAGGTGGGTTGTCAATTTCATCCAATCAGGAGAGAGAACCCATTGATCAACTTAACTTTCATAGTGTTCAGTTCCAATTGTATTTACTCATTTGTCATGACATTCCAATTTTACTATCGTTTACCCCCTTTCTCTCTCCGGATTGGATAGGATTGGTGTCCCGACCTGAGAATATCCCCTCATGTCATAGTAATGACACCATAGACTGTCCTGAATGAATGAATGAATGAATGAATGAATGAATGAATGAATGAATGGATGGATAGATGAATGGATGGATTCAATGAATGAGTGAATCAATCAATCAATCAGAGGTATATTTCAGATGTAGTCTACAGTAAGTGAAGTTGTATTGTATGTCACTTTCAGGTCTATTCGCATCAACAGGGATGGCTGGCACACCCTGGTGAACTTCCTGTTCCACATGGGCGTGACGTTCAGCGCGTTCGCTGCCGGCATCAACCAGATCAACTGTCCTCCACTGTGCACTCTGGTACATATGATACTAGCAACTGTCCTCCATGTGCAATCTGGTACATAATCATATGATAGCAACTGTGTGTTCATTTTAAAGACGTTTAAAAAAATGTGGGAATAGCTGACGTACAATGTGACGCATTGTGAGCTTGTGGATGTGCTATTTCTAGTTAGTTACGGAAAGGGTGTAACAACATGGTGGTAGTAATAATACATGGGGGGGATTACGTGAAAAGATCCTTACATGGCGGATAAAAGCAT
This sequence comes from Protomyctophum parallelum, assembly GCF_964188405.1. Classification (NCBI taxonomy): domain Eukaryota; kingdom Metazoa; phylum Chordata; class Actinopteri; order Myctophiformes; family Myctophidae; genus Protomyctophum; species Protomyctophum parallelum. Next base: position 6,420,020 of record NC_139719.1, read on the forward strand.
GACATTTGATACAGATGACAGAATACAGAATGTGGCCAAAAATGTCTGTTATGGTAACACAAATTAATGTAGTGTCAATGGGAAACAAACACAAGCTACAGTAGTAGTAGTATATATATATATATATATATATATATATATATATATATATATATATATATATATATGTATTGATCGGATACCTGAGTACTGTTTTATAGGCTACATGTACAGCCTCTATGAAATAGTTAAGTCTCTAGTCTATACCCTTCACAACCCTCTACATCCCTTCCCCAAAGGTCAGTCTAGGTTGAGGTTCAGATTCTTGTTGTGACTGTGAGCTTGTAGATCCGTTACTTTCACAATGTTTGCATCTTTCTTATATTATTTGACAATTTGACCAGTATACTTATTTTTATTCTTTTAGGTATTAAAAAAGGTCCTTCAATTGTCACTTTACTGTCATCTGGGGACCACTCCAAAATGACATGGGGACCCCCCCTGTGGGTCCCAGCCCATATGTTTAGAACCACTGCACTATGCATCGTTGTGGTATCCACAAGTGCGACTGGGTACTCGCATAATTATGCTACTAAAAATAGCACAGTGCGAGTTGTAAATTTCAATTTGTAGCACCAGTGCGACTACAGAATTTGACCGTTCAATCGTGATCAAGACAAGGCTCTGATACAGCAAGTGCACATTCTATAGTCGCAGTTCTATACCTACATTTATATTCTGTAGTGCGGCGGTGTCGTTCGCCAAAAAGAGCAGATCTTCAAGCTCACAACGTGTCGAGGCTCAATGCGGCGTTCATTTGAAGATCTGTTCCCTTTGCTCCCACCGCCCCGCCCTCCCTGTGTCGCTGCTCTTTCCCCCGTCACTGCTTTCCTCCGAGGTGGTGGAAAGCCTGGTGATGGCGAGGTTAGTCACTGCTTGCTGTCAGCAGCGGCAGACAGAAAAGAAGACAGAGCGAACGCAGCGGGATAGCATTAGCACGATAGCACAGATTCAGAAGGAATTGCTTGGACCCCGACACGTTATGTTTGTTTGTAATGTTCAAAGTTCAAACGTAACCAGGCCCGGAGTGGAACTCCAAATCAGGCCGGGAGTTATACGCCCTGGCAGGCCACACCGCCGAACTTTTGGGGGCCTTTACAGCAATTTCACATGAGAAATGTACCATCTGATGTTATTTATATTATTACCTTCTTCCCTCCATTAACAGTGTTTATAAACTTTTTATAAAGGGCAGTGTGCTGCACTGTGCTGCAGCAACACTGCCTGAATTGAATTGAAATTGACTGTGGCTGGCCTGGCCTGAGCTTAGGAGAGATTTTATTTTGCTGCGCTGGTTGTGGCTGGCTGGCTTGACCTGATGCAAAAAGTAAAGCCAGGCCACCGGGAATAGTCCCGGTCCTCCCGATGGCCAAATCGGGCCTGAACGTAACTTACTTTTAACCAAACGCAGGTGAAACGGTGTGCAGCCGTGCACGCAGAGCCGGACTAACAATGGAACTAGGTGGAGCTTAAGCGCCAGGGCCCGAAGCTTGCAGGGCCTGGTACGAGACTATAGGTACAGCTGTTGCTTCTTTCGAAAAAATTGCAGTTAGTTTAGCAGAGACTGAAGTTGGAAAGGCTGTGCCCAGTGTGGCAGTTCCTACTGTGTCTTGTGTGCCAGCGGGCAGCGCAGGCAGTAGTGGATATGCGCTAAACGCATGCATGTTAATTAATTAATTAATTGGCTGAATCAGTAGGGGCCTTTTGATTTGGTGAAGCGCCAGGGCCTTGAGAGGGGTTAATCCGTCACTGCGTGCACGCACGCGCGCACACACACTACACATGGAGTGGACGGATTGATGTTTATCAAAAACAACCCTTGCTTAGCGTTTGCTTACAAAGGCGTGTGCGCAGCGTAAATGATAATACGAATGACCGAACTGGCTGGATTCTTCATATCAGTCAGTCAGTGGTCATTGTGTGACCTGCATAATGAGCAACGAAAAAAAGGCAAAGATCTGTCCCCCCCACCACCTCCTTCCACCACGCCGACTCGCCGAGGTTTAGTTTGTCCGACCTCCTTCTGCATAGCAGACTATAGCTTAGAACATCGGACATATCAGCTAGTAGACTACTGATTTACTGTCTGAACTGAAGCAGTCAAAGCCAAGGACAATGTTACTAATACTAATTCACCATTGAGCAGCCTCTGCACTGAATGTCACACTAACATGATAGAACAGCAGGATAAAAACGGATAGCCTGTCTATCCATCCATGAGCAACATATTATCTATCTATCTATCTATCTAGCTCTGGTCCATAGCTCTAATGTGTTGCACGTATATAGGTATGGAACAGATCTACTATATCTATCTACAAAGTATTAGCATAAAACAAATTGATTATATAGATTATATGAAAACAAACATAACAATGATATCATGATGAATATCACTATTTTGTGATAATTGCTGAAAAGATAGTGATATAATATTTTGACATATTATTTCCCGCCCCTACCTCATATCACTTCATTAAAGAAAAATCACACCCATGTGAAGTGAGGGGCGCTCTTGTCATCAGAAATCATCTCATACTGGCCAATCAGTATGCCTGTTGCCTGTGATTGGTTAGCTGATTTGCTCGTTTACATATGACATACATTTTCCCTTCAATGTCAATGGCGTTTAATATTTTGACGTTAATATTTTCATATTTAGCCAAATTTTGACGTAGATTGTCAATGGCTCATTTTGAGATGTGTGGGGACAAAAGCTGTATATAGGAGGCGCTAGAACCCCTCAAAAACACATCATTTTTCATCATGCTCCTAAAATAATTAGTGTGCTACTAGATTTTTCAACTTAGGAGCACATGTGCTACTTGGAAAAATGCTAAGCGTCGAGCCCTGGTGGTATCATGCTGTCATGTTGTGTTTTCATGTTGTCATGCTGTGCCACCATGTCAGGTTGGAGTGATCATCCACTATGCATCGTTGTCCACCATGCTGTGGCTGCTGTTGACCGCCAGGAACATCTGTAGGGATGTGTCCCGCCCCCCTACTCAAACCAAGTCCGCTGTACTCAGGTAAGAGTATAAAACAATACAGGAAAACTGTTTTAAATGTATATTGTTCCCTTTTTTCGTTTCTTTTCTTGAGAGTGTGGAAAGATACATAAGATTTGAGTTGATGCAAATAGAGTAATGTTCATTCCTCTCACGGTCGTGTCTTGCAGGTTCTATGTGTTCAGTAATGGCGTTCCGCTCATCGTTGTTGCCGTGACTGCAGCATTCGGTCTGAATAATTATGGAAGCACAGATGAGGCTCTTTAGTAAGTATCTGTTGGTTGAAGCAGGGGTTCCCAACCACCGGTGCGTGGACCGGCACCGGTCCGTTTACCTGTAACACAAGAAGGTGGCCAGGAATTCAGTTTCCTGGCTGTGAATCTATAACCTTACACGGTATATTCACACAACGGCCATTCTTTTATGAAATAATGCAAGAACAACAATGGCACGCTAATCTTTACAGGAAGATAGAGCAGTTAGAATCCCCATCGAGGATGTCACTGGTTGGCAGGTTTCTGAACTGTCCTTAGCCCAGTAGCCCACCAATGAGTGAGTAGACAGAAATGTTGGCATCTTATAATGTCTGTCTGTCTGTCTGTCTGTCTGTCTGTCTGTCTGTCTGTCTGCCTGCCTGTCTGTCTGTCTCAGTTGCTGGATGGCATGGCAGCCCAGCCTGGGGGCTTTCTACGGCCCCGTGGCACTCCTGGTGCTGGTGATGTCCATCTACTTCCTGTGCACCTACATCAAGCTAAAGTGCCATCCGGAGCGGAAGTATGAAGTGCGCATCATCGTGAGCAAGGACAAAGAGCGACACTGCCACGGCGAGCCCCACGGGGACGCCACCGCTACCGGCATGTCGGTCTTGGCCAACGAGCACTCGTTTATAGCCCAGCTGCGCACCACCGCCGCCACCCTGCTCCTGTTCCTGGCCACCTGGGCCTCGGGGGCGTTCGCCGTCACCCAGGGCCACTTCCTGGACATGGTGTTCAGCTGCCTGTACGGGGCCTCCTGCGTCACACTGGGGCTCTTCCTGCTCATCCAGCACTGTGCCAAGCGGGACGACGTCTGGACACGCTGGTGGTCCTGCTGCTCGTCCACGTCGGAGGAGCGGAGCGGGCCGGCGTGCAGCGGCGGACAGAGGGTGGTCCACTCCCAGCCGCCACAGCACTACCTGGACTCCCCCTGCTCGGGCAAACAGCCTCTGCTGTCTCCTCAGCTGGGCCACGCCCACCACACATCCTCCAAAAGCCCCCCTCTGCCCCCTATGCCACCTCTGCCCCCGCGGCCGATGACTCCCGTCGGCCCGTGCTGCGTGTCCCGCGCCGCCTCCCCTCGGCCACAGTCTCTCCACGACGATCTGCCTCGGCCGCCGCTCCCCCTGCAGAGCTGCCTCAAAGACCGGAACAAGTCCCGCTCCTTCAACCGGCCCCGCCCCCGCCTCCGCGACGTCCACGGCCACATGGCCTCCGTCAGCATGGACGGAGGCGGCGGCTGCGGCTACGGCGCGCACCTGGACAGCCCCAGCAGCGTACGTGGAGGCCTGGCGGAGATGGCGTGCCACAGCCCCCGGAGCCTGGCCGGCGGCTGCGACGTGCCGTGGACGATGCGGGCGTGTCCCAGCCCTCTCCCGGATAAGCACGGCGGCCTGCTGCGGCGCCAGAGCTCCTGCCACAGCGCCGTGGACCCCGTCGGCTCCTGCCAGGACCTGCTGGCGCGCAGCGTGCACGCCGACACAATCTCCTGCCACAGCACGCACTTCATGCCTCCGCAGGAAGCGGGACACACCTGCGAGCGGCGTCTGTACGGCACTCCGAAGACCGAGCCGCTCATCACCACAATAAGTCGGCGAGAAATATCAGAGCCGTTCGTGGCGCAGTGTCACCTGGTCCCCGAGACGTACGGTTGCGGCGCGAAGATGGACGATGAAGACGAGGATGACATGCTGTGTCCGGATGAGGAGCAGGGCGCTTATCCCAGGTGTACTGTGCCCCACCCCCTAGAGGAGGAACAGGGCGTTTATCCCAGGTGTACTGTGCCCCGCCCCCTGGAGGAGGAGCAGGGCGCTTATCCCAGGTGTACTCTGCCCCGCCCCCTAGAGGAGGAGCAGGGCGCTTATCCCAGGTGTACTCTGCCCCGCCCCCTAGAGGAGGAGCAGGGCGCTTATCCCAGGTGTACTCTGCCCCGCCCCCTAGAGGAGGAGCAGGGCGCTTATCCCAGGTGTACTCTGCCCCGCCCCCTAGAGGAGGAGCAGGGCGCTTATCCCACGTGTACTCTGCCCCGCCCCCTAGAGGAGGAGCAGGGCGCTTATCCCACGTGTACTCTGCCCCGCCCCCGCCGTGCTCTGAGCAGACGCAACACCGTCAGCAGGAACGGCAGCCTGCAGGAGGACGTCATGTTCAGCTCCGACTCCGCCGGGAACGTACGGACCGGACCGTGGAGGAACGAAACCGCCGTATGAGGTCGACGGATCCTCACGCCCCGTTGCGTCGATTTGCGCGACGAGTTGCGACATGATTTGATCTATAGGCTCTATATGCACAGCAGCCATATTGGAAAGACATTGGGCCTCTCTTCCATGCTTCCTTCACGGGTGTTAATGATGCTAAAGAAGGCTCTGTTCCAGTCAGGTCAAACAGAGTCAGGGTGCTGATATTTTGTCATGTTGGCTCACTCGAAACACTTTACTACACCAGTGGGCATTGTAAACGTGTGGTCCAGGGACCCTCGTGGTTCCCTAAGGGGGCTCCAAAGGCCCCCTTATGGCTGTTTTGCATAGAGCTGGGTTGACATGACGGAACTCCCCTGCATCAGACGTCGACGCAACGGGATTCGGTCCTGTGGTGGCGCACGACTTGACTTAAACCCTTTTGGTCTTTGGGGAACATAGGTCATTCCATAGGTCACGCCATGTGGAGGGCGCAAACCGACGGGGAATGCGTGGTTTACGATTCCAAGCCTTATCGCTATGCAACTGGAACGCCACTGAGCCGGCAGAACCGGACTTTGCATGGGCCTCAATTAAACTCAATCCACTTCTGACTGCGCACCTGCCTTGTTTCAACCACTTAAACCCTCTAAGTGAAACAGACCTGAATTGCAACTCAGGTCGGACCGCTATTTTATTTTTATTTTTGTGTACACCAAATCTCTTCATTCAAATCTCTTCATTCAAGTGGTTAGATGTTTTTAGTGAACAGCACCTCCGTCTTCCATTGTGGGCGTGACTACCGGGACATTGAATGACGTGCCAGAGGATTCCCGTTGCATCCAACGGGAATCCGAGACGCGTGGTTAGATGAGATGATGCCTCAACTCCTCACTAGTACGAGAGTGAGAAGATCATCGCTGTCGGGTGGATGATACTTTTCTGGAAATGGAAAAACGTTACCTGTGTTCCAATGGATCCAATTATCAATGTAGTCATTATTTAGTCACAACAAGCTCTTGTTAATACTTCTGATTGGTTTATGGTTTTCATTCTAAAACCCAAAGACACACATTGCAAACTAGAAAAAGTGCCCTTCTGGGCACAGGTCTCCACCAGGTTATCCACAGATCCGTGCAGTTAGAGGTAAAAACACTTTTGGGCCAGTTATAGCGCCACCTTGAGGCTGAGTTGAAATTATTCATGTGGCATTTCGTCCTCGGCCTAGTGGGAATGTGCGTGCACAATTTCAGGGAAATCACGCGATGTGTTCATGATTTGCAGCATTTTGTTTGAAACTGAGCACTCCTGTGAACTTTGGAAGCCAATCTTAACCAATCAGGATGGAGTGTGAGAAATCTGAAAGACCCGTTTCGTTGAATGGCTCTAGAGAGACTGTGTACTAATTTGCGTGATGTTTGAACAAAATCTGTAGGTGTACTGTGAAAAAACTTGTTTTGCACAAAGCGGCCTCCTGGTGGCGCTATAACAGGCCGTTCTGGAAGGTTTGGGGCAGAGGTTCATGGTTGGCATCCAGGGAGTGTGTGTGCAAAATTTGGCATCGACCGGGTTAACGGTGGCTGAGATTAGCTGGTCACGGACGGACGGACGGACGGACGGACACACGGACACACGGACACACGGACGGACGGACGGAGTGCAAAACATACTCTCCCCATGCCTTCGGCTGGTGGAGACAAAAAGCAAATTTGCATTGATCACATCGAGATGCGTTGTGCGTTCATAGATTGGCAATGTTCTGTACTTTTGCGTGACACTCTTGGCAATGAATTAGGGCATCTATTTTACACACAAGTTGAAAGATGGTGAACCAAGGTTTCTACCCAATGCCAACAATATGTTCAGCAAGCTGTATTGTACATGGTGTTTTTCCACCCAAATCTCAAGGAATCCTGCATCCAAATGACTTTGTGTTGAGCCTGTTCGCCTTTTAATTCCCCCAGAATATATGGGTAATTAGTCTTTGTGTGTGAGGCTGTCTAGTGTCAGGTGCAACTCAATGCATATAACCTTAAAAAGAAAGGGGAAATTAAATGAAGGAAAGACAACAATGCATAAAAATACAGTAATGCTCTGTCTTAAGATTTCTCTTTATCTCTTTATTACAAAAAGAAGAAAAAAGACAAATATTAGTTTAAACGTGGCGTGTTGTGAGCTTGTAGATCGGCATTTGTTTGGTATTAGACATATGCCTACACCAAACTATGAAGTGTTTTACGTGGTTATAAGTATTTTGTTAACAAAGTTGTTGAAATATAGGCCAAGGCTTACATCAACAAGTCAAGTCAGTACAAATATTGACTATTAAAAATAATAAAAACAGATAAAAAAATGCACTTTATTGCAGATCCATAAGCTCTGTATGAGATTTAAATGTGTCAATAGAAGGGGACCTAATGCAAAGAGACAAAGTGTTCCAGAGCTGCATTGGAGAAGACGCTTTAATCAAGTCTGTGAAATGAACAACTGTAGGCTAATGGGGCAGAGGATCTACAGTATATACAGTAAGGTGCCTGGAGGCAGATTTACCACTGGAGCACGCAAGTAATACTATGGACATCATGGTCCAAAATGAACCTGCAATAAACCACACATGGACAGCGCCACACAATATCCACACATCAGCACCATGGACAGCGCTATAGGATAACCAACTTTTAACCCATTCTGACCTGAGATCAGATTCATACGAGGTTTCCGCCGGACACACACTGGTCTGATTAACCCATTCTGACCTGAGATCAGATTCTAAAAAATGTCAGTCGTTCTTTGATTTTTCAAAAAAATAGCAGACCTACAAGCTCGTATCGCGCCACTCGGTGGCGCGATATGAGCTTGTAGATCTGCTATTTTTAAATAGATAAAGCATAACATGATGCTGACACCAAAATGGGTGCCCGGTCAGAATGGGTTAATCAGGGTTAATATTATAAACCCATTTGTAAAAGGTGGTTAATCATCCTTGTCGAAATGGATCAGCCACTCAAAGAAATAAAAATAAAACAGCACTAGGGTCACTTTGATATCCAATCTGTGATCAGAAAAGTATATCTCAGCAGACATTTTATCAGTGTATGGTATATATCACACTATACCACTCAAAACCCAAATCTGATACACTGGGATATGGATTAAACGTTTTGAACTCTTTTTCTTTTTTTTAAGATATTTTTTTGCGGCTTACGCCTTTTATTGATTTTTGAAGGGACAGACAGTAGGCTGACAGGAAACGGGAGAGAGATGGGGGGATGACATGCAGTAAAGGCCGTGTCGGGTCCGGGAGTCGAACCCGCGGCACACTGCGACTGGATTACCAGTCCGGTGCCCAGACCGTTACGCTACGGCCTGGGCCACGTTTTGAACTATTGGGCCCTGCATGGAGATCAACACCAAAAACATGCAAAGACGTCACATAACGATACGTTGTGAGCTTGTCACTCAAGTACAACAAAGCAGGGCAAAGCATAAACTAATGAAAAATTTAGATTCAGCGGTTCTGTCTTCTATGTGTGAATACACCGCAATAAACAATACGTCAGTAATACGTCACTATGATCAGAAAGGCAGCTAACGAACCATAAGGCTATCATACTCACTCATGACAAAACATAAATATATAATATACGGTAATATGTATTGTATCAGTGTTTACCCGCTAAAAACATGTATGAATAATCACACTAAAAGTCAATAGAGACGGCCACACAAAGGCACACTGGTGTCATAGGCTGGATTGTGACTGAGGCGCAAACAAAAGGTATGGAGCTGGAGGCTCAAAGGAGTAGTTCACCCAAAAACCCCAAAAAGTAATTCCATCAATTACACACTCCATGAAGCCTTGAATTCATGGAGATTAGTTTTTGTCAATAATTTGATGACCGGGTAATCGGTCAATAGGAGACTCAATGGAGACTCATGCGATGACAACTAACAAATCTCCATGATTCCAAGGCTTCATGGAGTGTGTAACTTCTTGCACTCACGCTGCGTCTGCAAACAGGTCAAAAACACAGTAGCAGGCCCAGGCCGTAGCGTAACGGTCTGGGCACCGGACTGGTAATCCAGTCGCAGTGTGCCGCGGGTTCGACTCCCGGACCCGACACGGCCTTTACTGCATGTCATCCCCCCATCTCTCTCCCGTTTCCTGTCAGCCTACTGTCTGTCCCTTCAAAAATCAATAAAAGGCGTAAGCCGCAAAAAAATATCTTAAAAAAAACAAAAAAAACACAGTAGCATTTAAAAAACTACTACTCTGGCTTATGTGAACACCCCAGACTGTTGGGCGATTCAGCAGATATTTGATATTCATTTTAGCTGCCGAGCCCCCTTCTGGCCCTTCATATACAACACCCGTCCTTTTTTCTGGTGACTGATACCGCCCTCCTAATACGGTACCTAATTACTTTTTTTATTTAAAGATGGAGTGCCACGATTTTTTTCCACCCTAAAACATGATCATCAGGTATTATATAATATAAGGAGGAAGAACTTTTTCCAAAAAGTGTACAGTATTTTTTAAATCATGCTTTTATGTGGACATGCCCATTGCCCACCACTTCATTAAGTATGCCTGGTTTGCCTGGTGGGTGGTGATGGGTGGAGATTCACCTGAACTGAAGCCGCACCCACAGCTGTAGTTGTATGATAAAGGGGGAGGGGTTAGGGGAGGGGCTGATAGTGTGATATTACTGTTTATTTCATTGGCCCGTTTGACTGTCAAGGGTTCAGCCTCCAGGAAGACTCATAGACACATGAAAAACTGTATCCAGTTCAAATATGATATTTTGGGGGTCACGGCCTGAAAGGTGTAGCACATTCCAATGTGCTACTCATTTGAAAAAGTACAGCATTTCTGCATTCATTCAATCAGTGTCCCCAGCTATTCTGATGAAAACCTTGACAAGTCAGTCAGGATGGTCCAATATCAATGGTCCAAGTCAAGTCTATTGTGTTTGGGGAATTCCAATAAATGGGTTTTAGATGTGCTGCTATTTTTGAGGTGCGCTAGCCGCTCCTATACACAGGTTTAATGTTTGTCTTTAGTTCAAAGTTTGTTTAGTAAACGCATTGCCAATGAAGGGAAATTTACGTCATATTGTCTCTTTATTGTTAATGGCGTTTAATGTTTGTGTTGGCACCGTTTGTTTTACATCACCATTACATCACCTAATCAACATGAGTTAGACTTTAATATATATTATTTTGCCAAATGTTTGGCCAAATGTTCAGTAACAGATGTGTTTGCATTATTAGTCTACACTTATTCTTGGTGCATGACCAGCCTAAACACAAATCTTTGTGCCATTTGTACAAGATGGATCCACTGTGACATTAAGAGCACTTTAGTAACTGCAGTTTTAAGTATTAAGCAATTATTTTTGTCTAAACACGACTTATGTTCACAGCACTGGCCAAACACCCAAATCACATTATTGTTACATCCAGAATGCAATCAATAATATGCAAGCCAATATAAGTGGCATAGAGGGAGAGAGAGGTGTTGGGATACAGTACAGTACAGTACAGTACAGTACAGTACAGTACAGTACAGTACAGTACAGTACAGTACAGTACAGTACAGTACAGTACAGTACAGTACAGTACAGATAGGTGGACATTTACTTAAGTAAATTTGTTTTTTAGTACACATTTTGTACTCAAGTCAGTACTTAAGTACACATTTTGTAGAATTTCTGTACAGTACTTAAGTACATTTACTTACTTACATTTACTTATGTAAATTTACTTAAGTGACCAGCTCTGACAGTACAGTACAGTACAGAGCAATGGTAAGCAGGAATCTTTTTTGTTGTTGTTGGAATTAATCCAAAGAACATTTTTGGTCAATTCATGCATTTTTCGTTGTGTTCTGCTCAGTACACTGGTAGCCTCACTGAGCTATTAGCATGCTGCTATTTATTCCTTGTGTTATTGTGGAGCTACAGGCAAGGACGCTTTGAGAAGGAAGAGAAGTGGTCAGGTGACTGGGCTGCGCCATGACACTTTCATGGACACTTTCATGGGAGCCAAACTCACACCAGAAGTGCAATATGAATACATGGCAGTGAATGGAGCCGGCTGGACCAACTCATTACAAACATTATTTATGAACAATTGAGACCTTTGTCATATAATCAGTTCAGGAATATAAAAGACATAGGCTATCACAGGTTGTTTTCTAATCACTTATTTTTTCATGTGCACAGAGTGCACAGTATATCATTTTATCTGAGGATCTAAACAGCAGCAGGTATCGTTTCTGGCTCTGAAGTATCGCGATATTTGTTTGCCAGACAGGAAATGGTGGGAAGTTTCGCGATACGGTACGTTCTGAAAGGTAGGCTACTTTGTGCTCTTTAGATACCGAGCTATAAAAATTACACAGTGTACATATCGAAAATCAACACAGCAGACAATAATGTGTTACATGTCTCCTGTTATTTTCCAGAAGTGATTACTTTACAAAAGGTCTCAGTCATTCATAAATAATGTTTGTTCATGAGCTTGTCACTGAGCTCTCATTGACTCCAGTGCATTCTGCCAAACTTCCGGGTAGTTTGGCTCCCATGAAAGTGTCATGGCACAGCCCAGTCACGTGACCACTTCTCTTCCTTCTCAAAGCTTCCTTGGCTACAGGTAGTACAACTAAAACCGGAAGTGGAGTTTCACCAATGGATTATTGGGACCTACTTTTTGTTACCGTTTGTGGAGTGAGGGGTAACCCTAAAGTGGAGTTTTTGGGGTTTTTTTGCTTGTTGAACTGCTGTGGGATTACTTTGCCGTGCCTTTTGTTTCATCTGTATTATTGGTCTGTGTCTTTACTCTTTACTTTGCACTTTGTTTGTAATTATAACTGGGAAGCATTATTTTTGATGTGATAGAATTAAAGCTGCACTATCTAACTTTCCCCCAGATTTTAACCCAGTGCTGACATGCATGTGCTGACATGCATGTGCTGACATTTGCCTGCTTGCTCAGGGGTTGAATTGAATTAGACATGACCTTTGACATGATCTAAATGTCTTAATAGCAGAGCAGGGAGACAAAATACAACCACCCCAATTGTATACGTTATATTGCATTAAAATACTCTACCAAATAGATTGGACAAAATTCATTAAAACATTATTACATAGTGCTGCTTTAAATCTGATTATGTTTTGTTCAATGCCTAACTGAATTGAATTATAATTCACTGATAAAATCAGGGTTTTTGTAAAATGTTGTTGACATAGGCTATAATAGGCACTTTGTGGAGGTTTAATATACAGGTTTGGTTTGATCATTTGATTTATTTATACAAATTGTTTGGTTAATTGATAAAAAACACAATTGTTCGCATGAACTATGAACGTTTCAAGATATTAAATGATGTCCTGGGATCCCTCATCGAGTTATGTATGTCTGTGTATATGTATGTCTATTTTCTTCATCTTGTACCGGAGTGATGCCTTTTATTTAAAAACTATAGAGCGTCGCAGTCCCTCCCCCTTTCAAAAAAACGAGTGGCCCATGAGGAAATGAAAACCCAATGCATTCTCCCATAGGCATTTCTTATTTAATTTATTTAAAGACCTTTTAAGCGCCGTGCGAAGCCAACTCTTGCCGTGACAAATCATGACAACACACACAATCTTTCGGGCCAAACAAATAATTACAAAGAAGAAAAACAACAAAAAAAGTGTTGTAACCTGCCGTTTTTTTCTACTTTCTAATTCTTTGTTTGGCCCGGAAAATTTCGTGTGTTGTCATGATTTGTCACGACAAGAGTTGGCTTCGTACGGCGCTTAAAAGGTCTTTAAATAAATTAAATAAGAAATGCCTATGGGAGAATGCATTGGGATTTCATTTCCTGGGCCACTCGTTTTTCTGCGACGCTCTGCGACGCTCTATACCCACGCAACATAAGGTCTGCACACAAGAAGATCTACTTCAGCTTGTAGATGTGCTATTTCTGATGTTTTTGTTTTTTTGCACGACACTTAAGCCATGTAGGGCATTCATTCATCAGTGGTCTTCAACCCCTTGCATATCAAGGACCATAATTCATTCTGTATTTTAGCCACGGACCCCCATTTGATGCCATTTACTGTAACTGTAGCCCTGCAGACCAAAACTAAAGAATATGTCCATATGTCCATGCTGTATTGATGTTCAGGCAAACGTCGATCAAACTAACAATTAACAATATTTGTACTCTTGAGAGCGTAATTTGGTTTCATTTTACGCTCTCAAGAGTTAAAGATCTATAAGGGTCCATTTGGTTACCAACTCTTCATCATTTAGCAGCTGGGAACCACCTGGAACCTCTTCAAGGACCACTGGTGGTCCCCGGACCACTGGTTGAAAACCACTGATTTACATAAAACCATACAAAGGTTGAAATATGTAGATAGGTTTCCTGGCCAACAGAGGTGCTATTCCTCTACTGTCCTGTTTCCTGTAGCATACCTCACTGGTTGAGAGTGCTGCCATCATTTATTTAGTCCACTCACAGTACCCAAGAACCCCCCCACCCGCCTTAAATAATGTAATATTTTGTCCTGTACTATAAACACTACCTTAAATAATGTAATATTTTGTCCTGTAGAAATGCTACAAGCAAAATGCTACAATGCAGGTTTTCCATTTCGGTGTGCAGATTTCCAAATCGATACATGTATACTACATCTTAAGAATCTGTAGGTACAGAGATTCCTAAGATATGCTGATTGTAGACATAGCCCAAAGATGTATTCCACGTATCTTGAGAACCGTTGACTGTCCGACTTACAAACTCGGTGTGACCCGACTCGAGGGAGTGACGTGTCTAATGGCGCCGAGTCTTGTCGGATAGGCGGTCGCGCAAGAACTGCCAGAGAAAGCTCTGGCCAATTGATGGCAACCCCCGGCCTTGGCTTGATTTGGCAAATTCCCAAAGACCTGTCGAATTCCCTACCTGCCAGGCTGCCATTTGATTCCTTCTCAGTCCACTGTCCACAGTCAGTTTGCACTCCCGACATTCTCCACACATTCTACACTAAGACATTGATCACATTTATCACTGCACACCTTTCAGAACCGCTGATCCCCCTGATATGCCTTATATCTATGGACATGCCAACATGGCCATATAATCATAACATCAACTCTGGGCATGAAAGGGACATAGACATTTGGTATCCATATATGAGCACAAAAGGTACAGACAGACAGACAGACAGACAGACAGACAGACAGACAGACAGACAGACAGACAGTTAGTTAGTTCACAACTCGGTACTCTGACGGGTGGGCCATGCATTCCCTATTTGCATCGTTCTCAACATATTATTTGCTCATTCCCGAGTATAGGCTGGTGCCCAACGGGCACTATTCTAATTTGATAAATTGTGGGAATATGAAGTACCGTCCTAAACACAAGCACAGTTAAAGTTGCTGTAAGACAGTGATATTGTTTAGTTACATTAAGTGTTAAATAGCTGTATATAGCAACTGTTAAATAGATCTACAATATATTGTGATAGATAGTAATCATTGATATAGTGTTTTCTTTGTTTTCCAATAACAGATTCTCCAGCTCTGTAATAAACTGAAAATATAGGCAAGGCAGGGGAAACCGATTTCAGACATCCAATCAGGGAATTCACCAGGTAAAATGACAACTTTTTCAGCCACGTTTTAGGTTGTAATTAGACAAAGTAAAAGATGAGTGTCAACCAACGTGTCAACGTGGGGTCCCCAGCGGTCCTTGGGAGGATTCCAGGGAGTCCTCATTTAAATTATCAATATTTTGAAACCAAATTGACTCAAAGTTGAATGAACAGGATTTTTGTAAAAGATTATTTTTAATAGGGTCCAAGAGCTGAAAGTTGACCCATCCACACATCCACCAACCAACCAACCCACCCTCTCTCTCTCTCTCTCTCTCCTCCATGCAGTGTGATAGATGCACAGCCTGCAGGCCAGTCAGCATCAACCTCTTTCTGCCACTGTTCACATCCATCCTCTTAATACGACTCTGACCTATTTACCAAGCCTGCTGCAGAGCAAACCCAACGCATGCACGTATACCCGAGTATACTCTACTTTTGTCCTTGGTTATGGATATGCCTATAACTGCTAAAACCATGAGCCTCTACAACTCACATTTTGAAAGCAAAACATCAAAATTTCCAACTCTCTAAAACAAAATATATTATTTTTGTTTAGTTTGATTGCACCCTTACCCTTTTTTTCTTTCTTTTTACAATATATGTAGTGGGGGTACATTTTTAATTTCTCTATCAGCCTGCTAAGGGGTCTGAAAAGACCACTGTTATAAAGCCAACACGCGTCTCATATTCTGAACGTTGCATTGCATGTGGGAGTCATACTGGAGAAAGGTATAGCTACTTATCCCTCTAACACCCGCATTAATTTCTACTTGCAAAAAATTGATTTCAACCTTACTACTACTTTGTACTACTAGGACTAAGACTAAAAAATATGTTAAAAAAAATAAAAAAAATAAAGTTTGATGAAAGATTTATAATAATTATATAATAATATAATAAATTAATAATTTACATTTGGGGGATATCTTTCACAGTAATGAATAAAACATGTTCTAGACATTCTAATGATCACAAAAAAACATATTACAATTATTTTACCTACTTCTATTTGACCAATGGCATTGAAATGGCATTGCAATGAACATCACTGATGACGTTTAGGTGAAAAAAAACAGACAAAAATAATAATAATTTAGTAATAAAATAAAATAAAATTGTTGCTAAAAAGCAATGCTGGGTCTTAGAGGGTTAAACAGATAAAACCATGTCAAGGTACTTTGAATTTACTTGAGTTGAGTATTGACATTTGTTGGGTACTTAAGGGGCTGACACGATTACAAAATTTAAGTTGACGATCAATTGTCACACTGCAGATAATTGCGATTAGCAATTTTAATTGTGGTTTTGGCATTGAATATTATAGAACATAATATATGAATACAAAATAATTGAGTAGTTTGACTTTAGGCTTGGTTAAGCACAGGGCAGATATATTAACGTAAATATAAAAAGGTAGAAATAGCTTGCATTGTAAGCTTGTAGATGTGCCTTTCTGCTTTTTATATTTGAGTGTATTTGAAGTGTTTTTCCCCAACATGCATAGAAATGGTCTAATCAAATAATTTTGATTAGATCATTATGTAATAATTGTAACAGGCCTAATTCATTTTATACTTATACTCCACTTAACATCTCAGATAGAACTTTTTACTCCACTACAATTATTTGATGGCTTTAGTTACTATACTACACCACGTTGTTGAAGTTGTAAAAAGCAGGAAAAGAAGAAATGTGAAATAGTCCATACAATAAGCAAGCCTTTTACTTTTAAGTATTTCTATAATGTGGTATGAATACTTATACTTGAATAAAAATCTAAGTACTTCTTCCACCACTGCACTTATGACACTGAAGCTCGACTGATCTGCCACATTGATATGCTATGTTGTCAGCTTGTAGATTGGCTACACACGTCTCTCTCTCACACACACACACACACACACACACACACACACACACACACACACACACACACACACACACACACACACACACACACACACACACACACACACACACACACACAGTACAAGTGTACGTACACATATACATCGTCTATATACAATTCGATTCCTGACCAGTGGAGAGCAGGACCGGTTGGCACCTATAGGTGGCGCTATAAGCGAGATCTGTAGAGTGCGCGCCCCCCACACATGCTTTGCGCGCGTGCACGCGCGGGGACTTTTTTTCCGGGTATATGCGGTTATAAATCGAATTTTATGACATCTGGCGCGGTTTTGGTACGGTTCTACACCCATCTATCCTCGTGGAGGATTTAATACATTTTATTAACTTACCATTTTTTGTTGAGTCCATTTTGCTTGGAGTTGGAGTCATGCCTGGTATGTCTGCAGAGCCAAGTTTACTTGGGAAATCCAATCAATTTTTTTTGTTGTTTATCTTTTTTCCCCTTCCGATTCAACCCGGGCCGGAAGGGTCGGCTGTTAAACCTGTCTCCTAGGCAACGAGCAGCGTAGAGGATTCATTTTTAGACGGTGGCGACTACCCCCCCTAGCGTCTAACATTTGTCACCTCACCCAATGTGAATTTGTGGCACTTAAAGCAGATCTCCCTGTCTCTCCAGTGGAGACAGGGAGATCCCTGACACCCTGTTACTGAACACACGTCACTCTCATGATAATGATTACAATAATATGCTATATTTAACACTGTTACTGAACAAACACTCTATCAATTCATACAATATAGAGGTATTTAAACCCTGCAGTAGAACACTGAACCTGGGTGATTTCCCATAGACAATTATTTTTGTCATTATGTTTGACAACATTGTTTTACATTTTGCTGATGTCTGAGGTGGGTGGCCGGCTCCTTGGGTATAGCTTCATGATGCTCAGTGACATCATAGAAGGTATGGTTTGTTTCCCTGCCCACATTCTTTTTCCAATCACCCGGGTTTAGAGACAGAGAGAGAGAGAGAGAGAGAGAGAGATTCCTTTATGAATATTCATTTAAATAATACCCTCATTTTTCACAAATTTCCCCCACCTATGATAGGGCCCCCCCCGTGATATCTATTTTTCATTTTTTTGGGGTAATATTGAAGAAGAGTACCGCAAATTGCCATATTTTTCTGTACTTTAATATATTTTAATGTGACAAAAGTTGGGTTTAGTGTTATTGAACAAATACTCTATAACACTCGAGTCGGTCTGTGTGACCTTGCAGCCGTTGGTGAGGGAATGTGGGAAGTGAGGATGCTGGCGTCGACTGTTCACCCATTCACCTCCCAATGTGAATGAATGAACTAAAGCACTTTGAGCATTTGGAAAAGCGCTATAGAAATGCCATTCATTATTATATCACAATATAGAGCTATTTAACACAGTTACTGAACAAGCACTCTATACCTAACCCTAACCCTATCATAATATATTCAACACAAACCAAATCACACCTGTGTGAAGTGAGGGGCGCTCTTATCATCACACATCATCATACATCATCTCATTCCGGCCAATCACAACTTGCGTCCTCAGTTTTCCGTCTTCACTTTTCTGCCCTCACTTTTATCTTCAATATGTACTTTGCTCAGCCAATCAAATCATCGCTATGGGGTGATCAGCCAAAACCAAAAAAACACCCCATTTAACAAATCATTCAGTCCTTTATTAATCATTTAATATCTTCTCATCCAGGACCGATGATTGACTACATTTTCAACATGTTTATGCCTGTCATAATGTCGTTTTATTGATTTCATATCTTGTAAATAAGCCGTGCACAAAATAAAGCCACAAACAGATTGTTACTGTCGGCCGGAGACCTTGTCCGAAACGGTTACTTACTGTATTTCTCAAAACATTAAAAAGTACCAGATCTGCAAGCTCACAACGAAACAGGATTTGACGCGTTGTACCTGTGAGCTTCATGAGTCTGTAACCAAAGCTTGTAAATATCTAAGACCCACACAGAAGAAAACCCTATACCTGTACTGTTGCGGTAGGCCTATAACCGCTCAAACTTTCTATTCTTTCTTTTCCTGCCTCGATCTTACCCTCGTTCCCTCTCTTCTTCCCTTTCTTTGTTTTTCTTGGGAAAACGACACGATGGGAACTATGCACAAAAACAAATTTCACCCACTTTTTTTTTTACCTGTGAAACTGTGATGTGAAAATAAAGCTGAAATTCTGATTCTGCTATATTTTCCCTACTTGTCTGCATGACAATGGCGTATGAGAAAAGCAGGAAATTGAAATACGGAGACAAAACTGCCGGGCAGTAACAAATATGAAAATGTTGATTAAACTGTGGAATGTGTCATTCTATGAGATGAGCTTGTTGCAGAGATCAGTGAAGCAGCAGGCCTTTTTGACTGCTGAGGTTGTGGACTGTTGCGCACACTCCATAGCCGTAGCACAGCGTAGCACGTCATATTTGCCATCTGAAAAGAACAACAATAGCATGTTGTTTAGTTTACTCTGGTGTTATCCTACAGTTTCAATAGACTGTTATTTACCATGGTGTTTCTAGACTGATGCTATAGCATGTTTTTTTAGGTCTGTAACTCTGGGAGTGTAGTCCTAGTGTGGAGTGTGGAACCAACTGGACCCTTACAGACAAGGGTCCATTTGGTTGAATGTCATGTGTACACACTCAGAGTTGCAGACCTGTTAAGGCAAGGGTCCATTTGGTTCCATGTGTACACACATTCATGGAACCAGTCATTCATGGCATATACAACAATGCAATACTACTACTACTACTACACTACTACTACTACTACTACTACTAGTTATTGTTATTGTCATTATTGTTGTTGTTGTGTTGTATCTTACGGTTAGGGATGCTCATATGGATGCTGATGCAGGAAGGGAAGCCCATGCCACACTGTATCCCTTTCTGGTATTGTTGGTCACACAGGTGGTTCTCCTTGATGCTGGTGCAGTTGTAGCATGTCAGCGCATGCGCAGCTGCAATAACAACATGGATCGTTATGCCTAACCCTATATTAAAGGAGTAGTTCACCCCTAAAAATTACTTTGTTTCTATAAATGTAAGGTTTAATAGGCAAAAAGGTTGCCGAAAATAGCTGATCTACAGTACAGTGGTTCTCAACCTTTTCAGGCCAGTTCAAGCAATCCCCCAAATGACTTGAACTGGGGACCCTCGACTCAAGGCATAGCTATTTAGTTTGACTCGGTTCAAAAAGTAAATATTGTGAAAATACCAGATATGTGAGCTTGTACAGTAGATTGGCTATTTAATGAAAGCTCATGGAAACTAGACGACCTCGTCATAGTCTAGCCCTATAGTCATAGTGACAGCCTGATTGGCTGCCTCCTCTGGCCAATGGCACAGCAAGCAACGGCATGCCAACGGTAACTCTATGCACAGTGCACACGCACAGAATCACTCACAACTTATTTTATACCGTCGGGTCCGTTGCGAAGAGTGGACAGTTTGAAAATGCGGGTCCTACATGCATTATAAAGCCAGTAATGTTGGTCTGGCTGGTTTCGTTTTGTCCAACGCGATTACGTGAAACAGCATGGCTGCGCCTGCAGTAGGCTATACTAACCAAAACAAACACATTGTACTTTTGTGTCGCACATGGAAACCATGGATATAAAGACAGCGGAGATATAATGCACAACTCCAGGTACGACCTATACAAAACTGACTGAAGCTGATCATTCACGACTGTAACTATCTCCAGAGTCCTGCAATCCCGCAATGAAGGAGAGACAATTCATCTCATCTCTCACTAGTCCACTTCACTACAATACCATTCTAGCCTACTTTTCTAAAACCTACATTTATATGTTATTCAATGTATTACTTTAGCGCCAGTGTGGGGAAAGGGAGGGGAAAACAAAGACAAGGGGGACAACGGAGACAGTGCCTGTTTCACCTGACGCATTATCACTATGTGATCATTGCTTGTTTTTTTTGCGGTGGGTTTTGCCTCATTCTACGAGTATGAGCATTTAATTGTGAGTAGGCCTATCAGGTTATCAAGTAAAACCTGATACGTTTTATTTCACTTTACTTACAATGACTCTGACTCTCCATCAGAGCAAACAGCACAGCCACCAACACGGAAAGCCACGTCATGGACGCCATATCTACTCTGAAAAAAAACCAAAAACAGAAACAACACAATGAAATCAAATACAACATGAATGTCATACTGTAGGCTATCTACTCTGTTAAAACAACATGATTTTATTATTATTTTTTATTTAACCAGTAAAAACACATTGACACAAAGTGGGAACTGGCCAAGAGGCAGAAAAGAAAATACACATCATTTACATATGACATTACAAAACAGACAATATAGTACATCCATGATACACTTCAAAGTACCTCAAATACAATACAAAGATCTCCAAAGTGATACACTTTAAGTGACGGAAGAAAGGGGCAAAGTTCTACATATACACGTATATACAATGTACAATATGCACAGAAATATATAAATATGTAGGCCTACACAGAGGCTAGTACACGTCCGAACATGTGCAAATGTTGGAGTGTACATGTTACATCTGAATGATCTGAGGTGATCCTTTTGAAACTTCTCAGAGGAATTCTTGAGGCCAATTTGAGTCTGGTCTCCAGGTCGTTATACACGACCAGGGGCCAAAGAAAGCGAGACATTTTTGTACCCCCCTCAGATGTAAATGGGGGTACTACACACCATAGCCAGGCATTTGGTCTGAGGTTTAGACCGTTCTTAACCAAAATGTAGGAAGGGAGATCACTAATAGCTTTGTAAATGAAAATATGCCAATGATAAATGATGTGTCCATTGACAATCAACGACAGCAATCAACTGCAGCATATACAGCGTACAGTGATCCAATTTGGCCAAAGTGGAGGAACGAGCTGACCTGTAGTGAATGGTATCACAGTCCAGCTGGGACAGAAAAGACCAGAGACCAATGATGAAATAAATGTCTGCAACCTTTATGACATAATTGTTACTTGCGCAAGCAGAGCGCGCAAGTAATAGCTTTCGTCCATGTTTGATGTGTATGCGCCGTGCCAGCGTATGACGTAATGACTACTTGTGCTTGATATGGCAGTGGTGTCAGGTTACATACACGTATACATACATGTATACATAGGGGCATTACCTTTAATCCTCCCGACACTAAAATCATAATTACATCACCATCGAAAACCAATTACACTCTGGCATTGGGTCCTTTAATCCACATCTTTATTACGTCATCATTGAGAGCTAGTTGTACCAGTTATTATACCTGACGTCATATGCTGCTACGATACATAACCCATCAAACGCAAAGTAACCACAGTATACCGCTAATCAACTTACAAATTAAATTACATATACATATTTCCTTTAATCCACCCGACGCTGATCGACATATACGTCACCATCGAAAGCCGTCTCTTACCATACTTAACAATACAACTTTTTAACCTCCAAAAACTAGGTACGTAGCAAATAGCTAAACCTAATAATTCAATATTTCTTTCACAGAGAAGCTGAGAATTTGACAGTTTGTAGCGGTCTGCTTGCGCACTAGGCACAAGCAAGTAGGCACTCGACAGAGTGCAGTTCTAGTTTTAATTGTTTTTGTCCTTGCATGTGCATACTGTAGGCTATTTGCTCTTTAATTGTTATTTAAATCTTTGCCAAAAATGTTTTGCTATTTTTTGTGTTGCTACATTTTGTATTTATTTAACGTTTAACGTTTTTTAATTGTAATTTGACCCCAGGAAGAATAGTCTCTGCTGAGGCAGTGACTACTGGGGATCTAAAATAAACAAAATGACATGAAGTGCCATGCAGTTTTTGTGTTCCAGAAGATTTTAAGTTTAATTATCAAAATGGCATTTCCAAAAGATTTTGACTGTCCATGCATGTGCAGTAGATGACAACCTTTTTTCCCTTCCTCTTCTTCTTGTGAAACTGTCTAACTTGTAGGCTACTCAAGAAAATAATCCATGCATTATTGTATTGTGTTGTAAGTAGTCTTACCTCTGTAGCTGACCCAGGAGTGAATGAGTTGCAACGCAGTTGAAATGTCCCTTATATGTGTGACATGTGATCTGATGTCATTGTCCCCCATGAAGGTCCCATCCCAGTGATCTGCTGTCATTGTCCCCATTCAGGTCCCACCCCAGGTGTCACATATCTCTGCTTTTCAACCGTGGCTGTCGGGCAGAAACTGTTGTGAGCTTTATAGTTTGTCTATTTTCACAAACGTAGAGCCGAATCGACTAAATGTAGTGCCTACAAGTCCAAGTGCTTCTCAGGATGGAATGTTGAAATATGATTATTTTGCGGGGTCACGGGTTGAACATATTGGGAACCCTTGTACAGTGTCACATGGCAAAATAGCAGATGTACAAGCTCACAACGCGTCGTATCGTGAACATGATGCGTTCTACTGTTGGCAGAATGTTTGCCTATATATGGCCAGAATAGGGAAGGTTCAAGCCGAGGATTAAAAGCATTGGTTCTCAGCCTGTTCAATCTTTTATTTGTGTTACATTCTCATTAAAATCTTAAGAGTTTTGCCAATTATTTGGGGACCCACTTGCGATACCCTCACGGCCCAAAAGTGGGGTCGAGCCTATAGATTCTGAAGACAGTGAGTGAGTATGCAGTTCTAATTGCAATGAGAAGTGCATTCTCGCCGTAGTCTGAAAACCCACCTTTTCAGACTCCATCATGGCCCATAGCACTTACCCCACCCCCTTAGATAGCATTTCTGTAGACTTAGATAGCATTTGATACAGACTTATAGCATGTTATGTAGACAGCACTATAATTGCATTGTATGTAGTCATAGCACGTCATAGTACATATGTATAGAATAGTAGTATAGATGTATAGTTTATATGTATAGCTTCATTATATAGATATTCCACTGTTACTTTCTTAGCTTACGCATGTTTCTTGATAAATGTTTTTATGTGATGTATTCCCATGCTTTTTTGTTCTTGCTTAATGTAAGTCGCTCTGGATTAAGAGCGTCTGCTAAATGCCTAAATTGTAAATTCCATATAGTTTTGGAGCCAGAAGACAGAAGAGGTATATACTTCCAGCTTCCCTGCGTTGGCTGATCTGAGCGTGCGGGAGGGTTTGTAGGGAGACTCGCAAGATATGGGGGTGCCATACCTTTGGTTGCTTTGAAGGCCAGCATCAGAGTTTTGTACTCTGTGCGGGCCGCGACCGGGAGCCAATGGAGGGAGCAGAGAAGGGGGAGACATGTGAGAATTTTGGCTGGTTGAATACCAAGCGAGCTGCTTGGATCATTTGGAGTGCGCATGCTGGTACAGTAAAAATATTGAACATTTGTGCTGATCTATGAATACATGTTTTTTTTTTTTAAAGCAAATGTTGCTTCTGGGGTCCCTGGAACAAAATATTTTTTTGATTTGGGGGTCCGTGGCCAAATACATATAATTTTGAAAGTTTGAGAACCACTAGAAGCATACGTTTTTCAGAAAACAAAAGACATTTGTAGAATCGGCATCAGGTCTTAATGTATTGCATGTTTCATGGTCATTTCCGGAGTGAAATAATCGGCCTCCGTATAAAGACGGGAGCACCACAGGGCGCCTTCCTGACCCCGTTCCTGTTCACACTGATACAGATGACTGCGGGCCTAGTGAGGAGTCCTCTTACTGAGCATAACGCTGTTGAACCTTAACCCATTCTGACCCGAGATCAGATTCATACGAGGTTTCCGCCGGACACACACTGGTCTGATGAACCCATTCTGACCTGAGATCAGATTCTAGAAATGTCAGTCGTTCTTCGATTTTTCAAAAATAGCAGACCTACAAGCTCGTATCGCGCCACTCGGTGGCGCGATATGAGCTTGTAGATCTGCTATTTTTCAATAGCTAAAGCATAACATGATGCTGACACCAAAATGGGTGCCCGTTCAGAATGGGTTAATGGATTTATTATTTTCTTATCATCGTGTAATAGTTCCTACTGTACCATCACTGTGTCGCAGAGGAGGCCTGTGGATGGATCAGAAACCTGCCTACCAGTGACATCATCAATGGGGATTCCAAGCTAATCGAAACTACAGACTTCGTGTAGAAGGAACTGGAAGGAATAGAGATAGACAAAGTTGTTTGAAATGACCACACTTGCCTACCGATGATGTCACTGGCCAATTCAAAAGTCTTCTAAAAAGATTTCAAACGTATAGGTTTCTATATGAAAGGAATTAGGAAAACATATCAGTGTAAGCGACTTCTTCCACCACTGTTGTCTTCTAAAGACATTTCCTCAAAGGAAAAAAACAGGCTTAGTCTCCTTTGTGTTTTTAAAGCATGGGTCTGGTTTCAGTGTCCCAGCTCTGTTCATTGTTTGACAACCCAGGGCAGAAACCTCCAATCTTCATGTTACAACTTTTTATGATTGTACTTTGTACATAAAGCAACGCTTCCAAGTTCCAACCACTTCCTCATACATGTCACCCTTTGTGTGACACTGTAGCCAACCTAAAACAATAGCCCTACAAGCTTGTATGTAGATCTATTTTTGCTACGTTTTTGCTAGCCTACTTAAAAAAACATATATATATATACATATACTGTACGGTGTATATATATATATATACGTCCCAGTAGCTAACCTCAATCAGTCCCATTAGGGAAAAACCAGGGCCACACAATCCGTTGGAACTACTCCAGAACTACCAGGGCTGGGAGGTACACTTCTGGCGCATGGATAGGCTCTGTGGGTTGTCTCCTGTCCGGGCCCCTCCTACGTCTCACCAGGTCCACTCCTGCTCTCATCAGGCCCAGGACCTGTGCATTGCACCAGAGTCCCAGACACTGTGTGTGTGTGTGTGTGTGTGTGTGTGTGTGTGTGTGTGTGTGTGTGTGTGTGTGTGTGTGTGTGTGTGTGTGTGTGTGTGTGTGTGTGTGTGTGTGTGTGAGTGTGTGTGTGTGTGTGTGTTGTATTGTTCTTTCTGCTTTGGCAATGTAAACGTATGTTTTCTCATGCCAATAAAGCCCTTTGAATTGAATTGAATTGTGTGTGTGTGTGTGTGTGTGTGTGTGTGTGTGTGTGTGTGTGTGTGTGTGTGTGTGTTTATAAATATTGAACAAATGAAAAGTATTACAGTAACTATAGCTTGTGACCAGTGGTGTAAGTAACTAAGTTCATGTACTCAAGTACCGTACTTCCAATACATTTACTTACTTCATCGCTCACCCCTACATCTCAGAGGCAAATATTGTACTTTTTGCTCATCTACATTCATTTGAAAACGTTGTTACTTTATAAATGAACCACTTCAGACCTACTTTGGAAATTTGAAAATAGACGATTAAAGCTCACAACGTGTCACTTTGCGACGAGTTGTTAGCTTGTAGATCAGCAATTTTCAAAGGATTTCATACATTTGGAAACTTGTGAAATAGGACATGATGATAATGACTACTTTTCGTACTTAACATACTCATATGTTGATGCCAATACTAGAGTATTTCTACATTGAGGTATTGCTATTTTTACTTAAGTACACCACTGCTTGTGACTAAATAATAATTTCATTGGATCCATACAAGCTTTCCGCCATCCATACACCGGCCATACATACAGACAATACAGGTCTCTGTATTGTCTGACAACCCAGATATTCTCTTGTTAAGATGTTATGTGACTGTGCCTGCGTGTCCCACTCTCCCTCTCCCTCTCTCTCTCTGTGTGTGTGTGTGTGTGTGTGTGTGTGTGTGTGTGTGTGTGTGTGTGTGTGTGTGTGTGTGTGTGTGCGCGCTAGGTGATCAGTAGGACAAAGGATTGTGGGTGCGGTGAACTAGGCCAAGTGTTCACACCTAAGTAGTATACAATACACACATAACAAGATCGCACGCACGCACGCACGCACGCACGCACACACACACACACACACACACACACACACACACACACACACACACACACACACACACACACACACACACACACACACACACACACACACACACACACACACAGGTACTAAATGAGTTAAATAAACAGTTTAATATATATTTTTTTACTTTCTCTAATAACAACCTAAAACATGAACCTTGGTTGAAAAAACTAAAGTTGTCCTTTAATGGCTTCGGGTGAGGCAGTGGTAAAGTAATCTGTAATCTGAAAACCCACCTCTTCAGACTCCACCATGGCCCGTAGCACTTGCCCTAGCCTAGCCCCTTAGATAGCACTTTATGTGGACTTAGATAGTATTTTAGACAGACTTATAGCTCGTTACGTAGACAGCACTAGAATTGCATTTTATGTAGTCATAGCACCTTAAAGTACACATGTATATTGTATAATATATATAATATAGTATAGTATGTATAGTTGACATAGATACTCCACTGTTACGTTCTTAGCTTATACACGATTCATGATAACTACTTTTTATATATGATATGTATGACATGCTTTGTTTTTGCTTAAATGTAAGTCGCTCTGGATCAAGAGCGTCTGCTAAATGCCTAAATTGTAAAGTATCTGCCCATCACCGCAGAGGTTGTGGGTTCGAAGCCACGGTGGTGTATTCTGCTTTGTCGAGTGTCTATTCAAACACAATGTGCTTAGTTACTACTGCAGGTGAGACCCTTCAATTCATTTCTTAATAATATAAATGTGTATTTAGCCTATATTATAAATTACATATATTTCCATGACATTATAATTTGCAAGATGGTCTTTTTGTCTCCTATATAATATATGTGATTGTCGATTAGCTGTCAAAAGGTGTTGACTGATTGACCAACAGCTGGCATCTGTCAGTCAGTCTATGGTTCTTGCGATGGCAGTCCATACTACTCAGTGAGAAACACACGCATACACATGCACACAAGCGCACAGTGTCAATGTATTCAAAATACTTACTTGTATCGTCTTACATAAAGAAATGTCTCCAAATACTGTAAATAGTGCATCAATAATGAGCCTTGTGCAGTATTGCATATGTACCACATGGTGGCAGCAACGCTCCATCTACTGTTTTTTCCCCCTCTTCTACTAGTTTCCTCTTTGACCTATGCAATAGGCCTACAAACTAAAAGAATCACAATACAAATCAAGAAGAATACATTAACACATTGTATGCTAGAGTTTTCTATTTGCTCAGGCTTGCTGGTGCTAAGCGATTAACATTGGACTTTTGAACTTTTTAGGGGCCCACAGCGAGGGGCCTCTTATAGCTAGAATCACATCGCATAAATAAAAAGTAGGCCAAACATGTCCACTTCAATTTAAAAAAAAAATTATGATTCTACCATCTTCCATTCTGGAGATATTGACCTTTTTCTAAAACCTGCTTTTGAAGGCACGCTGCTCGCTTGAAAAAACAGCAGAGATATGGAAGGTTGAAGTTGACAGACATTGACAGACAGATATAAAAATGAACACAAATAATATCATATACATACTACACACTGAATGAAAGCCCTGAATGTCTACTTTTAGGAGGAAAACAAATACACATGGTCCCATGTATAGTTTGTCAGTAATTGGCTATTGAATGCAGCTTGCGCCCACCAGAGAGGATTTCAGAAAATGCATGGACCAGAAGAACTATTATTCACAAAATAAGGCCTATAGCGAAATGTACATACTATATACCGTATGAAACAGAAGACTCTCTGCTTTCATAAGAAAAATACTTCTACTGTAATAATAATGAAAATCACACCCCTGTGAAGTGAGCAGTGCAATGTTGCGCAACATTGCACTGCTCACTTCACAGGGGTGTGATTTTCATTATTATTACAGTAGAAGTATTTTTCTTATGAAAGCAGAGAGTCTTCTGTTTCATACGGTATATAGTATGTACATTTCGCTATAGGCCTTATTTTGTGAATAATAGTTCTTCTGGTCCATGCATTTTCTGAAATCCTCTCTGGTGGGCGCAAGCTGCATTCAATAGCCAATTACTGACAAACTATATTTGTATATATTTGTATATTTGTTTTCCTCCTAAAAGTAGACATTCAGGGCTTTCATTCAGTGTGTAGTATGTATATGATAATAATTTATTTATGTTTATATCTGCCTGTCAATCTCTGTGACTTTAAACCTTTATAACTCGCTATGATAACTTCATGAGGAAATGCTCACTTCACAGGGGTGTGATTTTTATTATTATTACAGTATTAGTTTTTTTCTTATGAAAGCAGAGGGTCTTCTGTTTCATACGGTATATAATATGTACATGTCGCTATAGGCCTTATTTTGTGAATAATAGTTGGACCTGAACAACTGCATTCAATAGCCTGACAAACTGTACATGGGATCAATATTATGTATTTGTTTTCCTCCTAAAAGTAGACAATTAGGGCTTTCATTCAGTGTGTAGTATGTATATGACAATAATTTATTTATGTTTATTTTTATATCTGCCTTCAGAACGATAGTATAACGGTGAGATGCGTTACTGGATCGGTGAGTTTAGTGGTTGAGGTTGACATGTCTGGACATGTTTGAGGAAAGAAGCACAGGAGAGAGAGATGATCAAATAACTGGCTGCTTTGTTGGACAACGCTATCTTCACTTTGTTTGGGCAAAGAAGCAGAGATCAGCGATGGAAAAGAGTTTTATCCACGGCAGATAAGTAATGACGTATTATCGAGGGACCGCCATGATCAACTAACTGCCTGGGACCGAGGCTACGTTGTCACCAGCCAATGCAGCCATCGCTATCCGTTGTGTGATTGTAGCCTTTTTATTCATTATAATTGCAGTGATAAGACCTATATCACAGCCGGGCGTCTCTCTCGATACCGTGGATATAGCCTACACCCTACATCCACAATCACACAACGGATAGCGATGATGGCTGCATTGGCTGACGAAGACGTAGGCAGTAAGTTGATCATGGCGGTCCTTCGATAATACGTCATTACTTATCTGCCGTGGATATAAAGCTCTTTTCCATCGCTGATCGTGCTTCTTGCCCAAACAAACAAAGTGAAGACGCGATGGCGATACACACAACGGATAGCGATGGCTGGTGAAGACTGAAGACGTAGCCAGGCAGTTAGTTGATCATGGCGTGTGCCGTGTGCGTGTTGAAAACGTTATGAAATGGCGATCGTTGAAGATTATTCTTGGTTTATATACTGGCAGAGGGCAAATCGACACGACTGCGTTATATCTTTTTCCGAGAATGAGTGAGCGGTGCAAGGCGATCGCAAGGCGCAGTGGGGCCTGGGGGGGGGAACTCAAACTGCCAAAGCGATCAAGAGACTCCCCCCACAAAGCTTCCTCGGGAGAAACCATGTAGAAACAGGAGGGGAGGGGGAATCGAGTGTATTCACAGACACTAGAGTATGGGTAACTCCATTTTAGATGCCCTGACATCTGCGTTGGTCTATGCCGTTGCCGTGCAGACCCATACGTGTAATGGAGGCATTGGAGGAGGGAGCGTCTTCGCCACAGACAGACCTCTTTTCAGGAGGGAGGGGCTTTTTACTCCCGGATCATATTATTGGAGCTTCCTGGAGACGAAAGCTGTTATTTTCTTCGGTGTCCTGGAGCATAGGACGTTGATGTACAGTAAGCAATAAAAAAACGTATAAAACGTATACATACGCTTCGCGCGTACGGCGTTCGATATTAATAAAGCGTATGGATACGTTTCCAGCATTTTTTGTGTTAACATTAAAACGATATAACCATGACAAACACGTTGTGCGATGAAGTGTAAGCTATAAAGGTGCGCCTCACCCCCACCCAACCCTGTTTCCCCTCACTGTATGTATGTTTTTTCCCTTTTTACCTCCTTTTATGATGATTTCCTGTTTTTGGCTATAGAACTAAATGTTCTGATGAATTGAAAATGGTGGACCCTATCTCTATTGTAAACAAGTGTAATGCTTTATTAGACTAGGCTGCATTTCAGAAAATGTGCTTATTTAAAGTGCTGAAGGCAAATCGTGTTAATTTATTATATACATGTTTTTAGGGGTATTAAGGGCTGCTGAATCCAAATCTGCTGTATGTAAAGCTCACAAATGGCCGCTACGCCCTCAAAATGGACCATTTAAAGATGGCGGCCACCAGTATACTGGAATATATTACATAGCATATTTTTGACCAAACAAGGTAGATTTGTTTTTTCTTTTAGGTTTTCATATACTGTATGGGGAATCCAATTAAATATTCTGATTTAAAATAAAGTGTGAGGAAACCGCTTAGAACTCATTGTGAAAAATTACATTTATTGGTGAATATTTTCAGTGTTATTTCGCGTTAATCAGTTTAAACGCGCCAAATTATTCCCAGATGTAGCCCAGGGCATGCTCTAATGATTTAGCTAGGGCACCCAAGTCAGCGACCTTCGGGGTTGCCACAGCGACCAAATCCGGTATGGCCACCACCACCACCTGTGGTTTTGGCTCTAATGTTTGAACCAAATTATCTACAAATGAAAACTTGATACGTAGCCTACAATTGATCTGACTTGATCTGGACAATTATAGACACATGTTGAAAAGGCTTTATGATTGGGTGGACCCCTAATTTGCATATTTCCAAGATGGCAGCTATAGGACAATTTGTTATACCTGAACCTTTGATACTTTTGGTAAGCTTGGTTTGGTGGCTATTCATTTGATCAATAGGTTGATATCAGAATCAGACCAGTATCATTGATAACCCCCCCCCCCCCCCCATACACGCACGCACACACACACACACACACACACACACACACACACACACACACACACACACACACACACACACACACACACACACACACACACACACAATATTCTAGGTGCCGTACGGTTACATTCACAGACTTTTGGGCATCCCAAAACAACTTGTCTGCAGCACCTATATTACCTAGCTCTGAGATGGTATGTGGTTGGTATTTAATGACCGTGGTCATAAAGGCTTCCTCTAGGCTGTGGTCTAAGGTGCAGGCCATCTCTAATCAGACACTTCCCTGGACTCTCCATCAACCACAACAACATGTGGTGTATTAGCTGTCAAAGATGCAAAGATGTAAGGAGGAGAGCGTTTCCGGGAATCTGTCCGCCGCGGCAGTCAGCCGCGGGGGTGGAGCTTCTTTTCCTTCCACCAGCTGTCTAAAAACTCGGGAATGACGTCCGCGGCTGTCGGCTCAAGTTATTGATCATGGATTTCACAACGCCACGCCAGACTTCCCGGTCCTTCATTACCATCCCCAGTTCCTGCTTACTGATGCATGTGTCCCTACACACGACACTTTTCTACCTCTGGTCTGCTTTGAGGCCGGACTCCAAAGAAGAAGGGAAGATATAACCTCATTGTCAGCTCTGTAGCAGTGGCCGGCAAACTGTGTTCTTCTGGATTGGAATAGTAGGTAGTGGCAGCTTCAACGTTGGATAGCCTTACTGGGGGCTTGATCTATAGAGGGTATGTGCGTGACATCATCATCATATACCCGGAAGTTATGCGGGAAGCCGAGTGGCAAAAAACTACATTTAGCCCATACATCCAAACAGAAAAGTCCTATCTGATTGCATTAAACGACATTAAACAATGTTAAACACAACTTTGCCACTCGATTTGCCACGCACTCACTTTATGCACGTGCAAACCCTCTATTCTTATAGTGCTTGGCCTGGACAGCCCTTCACAGCCCCTACTAACATTGCTGAAAGTTAATAGTCTTAACACAACTGTCCGGATGTAGTAAACATACAGAACAACTGTGTACCTAATGAATTTCTGTTCCTTTCTATAGCCTATACTGACTTCATGTCTGTCATGTTGCTACTGCTCACACACTGGTGCACGCATGGACGCACTCACGAAAGCAGCCATTGGCAAGCACGCACGCACGCACGCACGCACGCACACACACACACACACACACACACACACACACACACACACACACACACGCGCGCTCGCGCGCAATCTTTTAGTGTTTGTGTTTCAGTGTGCAGGGGTCTGGGGCCACAGGCATGTTACACACCACACACATTCCAATAAGGATTGTGTGTGCTACTGTGTGTGCGTGCGTGCATGTGCACGTGAAAGTGGTCCAGCATTAGTATGAACGAAGAACTGCTCCATCATGGGGACAGAGTGGCATTCCGATGCACTGCCACTCCAACTATACGTGGTTTCAGCATGAGGTTAGGTTTATATGGCTAGAAATAGCATCATTAGCATGGCATGGAGCAGATTAAGTTAACACATATTTTGGACTGGTGGGAAACATATGGAATGCTGTGAAAACAACTGTTATCTATATGTGGAGGTGGAGAGATTCCGAGAGAACCAGGGGGCAAGGGCAACAAAAAGGGCACCCCACACTCATCTCCAGCTTACCGCGCGGGCACCCCCTACTGAACGTTCAGCACCTCCCACTGAAAATATCTTCCCGCGGCCATGCCAATAGATGAATTTGATGGAGATTTTATGAATATTAATAGATGATTCTATTAAATAAGAATTCCAGCTGACAGTTTTTAATTGTCTTATTGTCTTCCCGCACGAATCTGCGCACGCCAACAGATCTGGTGTAGCCGGAGCATTTCGCAACGCCTATTTCTTTCTCGCACTGCATGCACGTCAAACGCACACATGCTCGGTGTAGCCCGGCCATTATAGATCCAGTCCTATTTTCAAGTGTGCGTATATGCGGGGCTTGCGCATGCTCGTTTTACGCACACGCGTACTCGGTGTAGCTCGGCCGTGTGTGTGTGTGTGTGTGTGTGTGTGTGTGTGTGTGTGTGTGTGTGTGTGTGTGTGTGCGTGCGTGCGTGCGTGCATGCGTGCGTGGATCAGACTCATCAGAACCGGCTGGCAACGTGTGTGGACAGGTTCTCTGTGCGGTGTTATTGAAGAACCGATTAAGTGTATGCATCATGCAGAAAGTGGAATTATTTGGAAAATACTATAGTTCTTCCTCACACTACTGACAACATCCAACTCAAATAAACCACTTGGAGCGAATCAAACATAGCCAAGGCTGTGCTCTCCATTTCCCCCCCCCCCCCCCCCCCTCGAGTTGACCGCAGTGGCGTGTTTGTTTTGCTAGCGCGAGAGGCTAAGGCCATAATGAGTAAGGGAGATCGGGAAGAAAATAAATAAATAAAACAGATTTATAGGGACTTTAGTGCATGCGGACGCAAATATGATGGACACATATTTCAAGGCTGCATGGGGATGTGAATTGTTGGTTGGGTGGAGGGAGGGGAAGAGGTTGTGCAACAACCACATTAGTCCGGGAGCCGTGGGGGTGAGCGTGGTTTCGTCAGATACATTTTATTTTCCTCAACTGATTCTTGTAGCTTGGGGTCACCTCTTAACAATTCAAGAGGGTGCCCCAAAATAGAGTTGTGTGGTATTGAATGCAAAATACTTTGTCTCATCAAATTGGCTTTCTACAGTGTTCATGAATGTGGATATGCACAATGAATTAGATTCATGATTAATGCATTTTTTATTTATTTTTTATTATATTTTTTATCCCACGATTTTGTAACCCATTTTTCACCCCTGTGTCAATCATCTAATGTGATCCTGGGCTCTACACACCCTCCACCAACCTAGTCCCCATATATGGGGGACAAGGGGAGAGCAACGGACTTGACTCATGCTTCCTTCATGCCTGAGTGTCCAAGTTGCTCCTTTACACCTGACAGGGGGAGTTTCCCTGGTTGGACGTAGCGCGTGGAAGGAACACGTTATTCCAACCAGTTCCTTTCCCCTCCATCAGGCGCCCCGGCTGGCCAGGGGGAGGCAGTTTAGTGACCAGGATTACTGCATGTTTTTTGTGAGGGTACCTACCCTAGGGGACACGGGGAGAACAAACTCCACACAGAAAGGCCCTTTCGCCAACCCCGCCTTCGGGTATGGGCACTGATGACGCGGAGGAGGAAACACGCCGCCAGCGCCCACAGCGTCCCGAGCGGGAATCGAACCCAGGACCTTCTAGCTGTGAGGCGACAGCACTACCAACTGTGCCACCGTGCCCGATTAATGCATTATTAATTAATGCATATTAACCCCTTCATGCCCGAAAACCAACATTCCATAAAAATATATCTGTTGATATCTAAATGAATCAAATATTCTTTTTAGAGTGTTTATCCATGGATGTGGATATGTAGGATATATGATTTCAGAATAGGGAATTTTTTGATATTAACCCCTTCATGCTTAAAACAGCAAAATCCCATAAAATACAATAATAATCAATGCAAATGCATTTTCACTGCAAAATAAATGGTTATTTGGAAGTGGTCATGTCCACTACATCTCCTTGAGATGTGATGAGAATTGCAAGTCCACTAATTAAATCTAAATCTGATATTTTCTTTCTTTACAAAAATATTGATAAAATAGCAATAACAACAATCAAAGCAAAGGAAATTATACCAATGGTAAAGATAATATTCACCCAGAGATGCAGAAGTCACACTATGAAAATGAAGAGTGCTATTTAAACCTATTATATCTTATTTTTCACAGAACGGCCCCCATCGTATGACGGAGTGTGAATGAGCTCAAACTGTGTGTAATGTTAGTGGAGGCCTGTAGGGATCTGTAATCTCTACAACCACATGAGTTCATAGCAGAGGAACTCACACACTGCCTATACAAACAATGCAGGGGCATGGGCGTGTGTGCATGTGCATGCGTGGAAAGGTTATTATAGTCAAAAGAAACTAATGGAAAATCTAAAACAAAAATAAATAAAACATTTTCGTAAAACTGAATTAAATAAAAACTAGAAAAGGAAAAGAAAAATGACAACTGAAACTGTATTGTGTCAAGAATGAGTTACGGAGAAGGACCCAAAAGCAGGCAACTAGATGCAGAGTAGATATCTTCAAGGTGTTTAATTAACTATCAATCAGGGGTATACAAAAAGGCAAAACATAGGTGACATCAGACACAAAGCTCACTCGACAACGGTCTACGGACCAACAAGGACACACTGCAAATAAAGGACTTAAATAGACAGGGGTAACAGGACACAGGTGAACTCAAAACACAATCAAACACAGGATAGGCTAACAGGCAAACAGAACACAGGTGACTAGGATACAATAATCAGGTAGGTAAGACAGAACAGGAAACACAAACAAGAGGAGGCAGGAAGGCACAGAACAATACTACAAAACAAGACACAACCAAAACAACAACAGAGTAACAGTAAACCAACCCCAAACACCACAAGGCCAAATACAGAATAAGTCCAAAACCTACTTAGGTTCCAAGTGTTCAAGGCAACACACATGACAAGCGCTTTCTTTAACATTCAAGGCATAACATTCAAGGTCTTACAGAACATGAACTAAACACAAAATGGTCATGTCATAATAAGAGTTCAGGGTTTGGAGCCATGAGTCTGGCATGGGGAGGCACTGGGGGGGACACTGGGGGGGCACTGGGGGGGACACTGGGGGGGCACTGGGGGGGACACTGGGGGGGCACTGGGGGGGACACTGGGGGGGGCAGGCTGGGCTGTTCTATTATGCCTGGCCTACTACAACAAACTCTATTCCAAAAGTATGCATGTTATTATATCCAAAGCTTGACCACAAGAGCAGGCAGGCGTGTCGGATGCACTCCGGTCATTACTTAACAAGACAGCTGTCTAGCCAGAACCTCCAGAAAAACGTTGGGAAAAAGTCCTTGATTATGCGAGCAAAATCCTATTATAACCTCTGAGGTATAATATACAGATATATTATTTATATCTGACAGTCTGATGTTTGCTGACAGACGAGAAACATCGTTATCATATAATTTGACAATTGATTTAACAATAGACAAACAATTAGGTACCTAAGACAATAATTAGAACTCAAGGGGGATGGGTATGCGGGCCTACTACTACTGTTTGACTGTCCATCCAGTCAAACAATGACTGGATGGACAGGCACTCAGGGAGATTATATAGCCGGCCACTAATGAGGATTGAGGAGTGAGTGAGGACAGGTGAGATTGGGGAGTGAGTGACAGCAGAACAGAGGGGTGGATCCAATCCAAATTCCATGGAATAGGCCAGGGAGGGGGTTGCTGTCTAGGATGATTTTTCTACAATTAGGAAACCCTCACGTCAAAGTAGATCAACCATGTTGCAACAAATGGTATACACTTCAGTTAAACTTGGCGTTAAAGGCTCCGTGCTCTTTGCTTATATAGCAGCATCCTAAGCAAACTCTGAGAACATTAGCCAAATCCCTACAAGTGCCTGTACAAGAACAGGCACTTGAGTCATGCAAAGCTGAAACATACAACTTGAATGCATTTTAACATTAAAGAATCCTGGTCCAGGGTCACTTGTCATCAAACCAGAACCTGAGGATCCAATAAAAGAAAACCTGATATGCCAGGCGGAATAAATATCAATCAGTCAGTTTTACAACATTATCATCAACGTGATTAAATAAATCATGATCACAAATCATTTCATTGCATACATTAATTCTCATGTGAATATAATACAAATGTATATTTTGTTGAAGAAATCATCATTATTCTTTAAAAATAAATTAAAACAAACGTGTAATGAATTCAAAACAAATCACTCCCTTTTTACTTTCATCAAAACCAGACTAAATATGCATTCACTTTGAGTGAAATAACTCAAGGCAAAACCAGCCTTGTAGATGTGCTCTTTTTTTGTTTAAAGGGATATTTCCCTTTAAAATAAAACTTTGTCATTTCATCGTCTATGTGAACACCCCAGAAAGTTTGAAGAATAATATCTAAACACTAAATCGAGCAAT
This sequence comes from Protomyctophum parallelum, assembly GCF_964188405.1. Classification (NCBI taxonomy): domain Eukaryota; kingdom Metazoa; phylum Chordata; class Actinopteri; order Myctophiformes; family Myctophidae; genus Protomyctophum; species Protomyctophum parallelum. The sequence continues at coordinate 6,457,831 of NC_139719.1, forward strand.
TTATAAAGTGTCTGGGGTGTTCACATAAGCCTGAAGACGATAAAGTGAATCATCGCTTTGTAACATGTTGCGCGAATGTTATTTAATTCACCCAAAACATACATTAGGCAATCATGTCGCTTATAGAAATGAGGCGCAAATCAAGCTTGTTTTGATCCAAAACGCAGCCGAAGAATCCGAGATATTAGGATTCTAAAAACTGACAGCATAAGCCAGCGGAATTTTCCGCACAGTGTGTGCAATAGAAGGGCTTTTCGCTAGTGGTGTTTACTCAATTTCAATTTCACTGTGTACAGTAGAAGGGTTTTTCTCCAGTGTGGATGCACTGGTGTCGCTGTAGACCAGTCATCCGACTGAAACTCTTCTCCCACTGTGTACAGAGGAAGACGTTGTGCCTTTAGATCCTCTGACTGACTGAGACAGTTCCTTTTTACTGCGGGACCAAGTTTAAAATAAGAATTATTATTCCACGGTTCTTAATTTACGCACGATTCGTGATGACAATATTTGTGTATTTGATGTATTTTACTATGTTTTAGTTCTTGCTTAATGTAGGTCGCTCTGGATTAAGAGCATCTGCTAAATGCCTAAATTGTAAATTGTAATCCTACTGTGGAAGGTCAAAGTATACATAACTGGATACAGAGCAATCTTCATACAGGCTGAGAGGTGAGTTGAGGTGAAGGATTTGGTGTCTTATGAAGCAACAACACTGTGTTTCCATCCTGTCCTTGGCTTCCTCTGTGGGAAAAAGCTGTGTCACTGAGTCCTGCAGTGATCCTAAAGTCCTCTCCTCACACACACACACACGCGCACACGCACACACACACACACACACACACACACACACACACACACACACACACACACACACACACACACACACACACACACACACACACACACACACACACACACACACACACACACACACACACACACAAACACACACACACACACACACACACACACACACACACACACACACACACACACACACACACACACACACACACACACACACACACACACACACAGAGTGAAGTCGTATCGCCCTCTCCTCTGTCTGTTCCTCCGATCCTGCCTTTTTTCTGCTTCTTTCTGACGTCAAACTGCAGTGATGCCATCCAACCACTGTCTGCATGTGGCAGCAGCTACCACACACGCGCATGCGACACACGCGACACACTCACACACACACACACACACCGTTGGGCGTTTAGTTATTGTATATTTATGGTTAAAACAGCTTCTTATTTGCACAAATTGCACACCGCGAGGCCGAGGGGGACCCCAAAATGTTGTCGAGCCTGTGGACCCTATACTGTAAATCCGGCCCTGCGCGCACACACACACACACACACACTAAGGCTGTACCCTAGCCCTTATTTTAGGACTCGAACTTCGGCAGGAATTTCCGAGTGAACATTCGGACCATTTGTTTCTAATTAATTAAAAAAATAACCGCTTCGATCAGAGCGCACAGCGCGCCTCCCCCGCTCTTAGCTGCGCAGTTTACATCCAATGTCTCACTCTCTCTCGGTTCTGCACTGCTGTACTGGAGAAGTACAGTATAGCACTTTCGGTTCTGTCGATGGAAGCGCAACACGTAGCCTACAGCGCAGCGAGAGAGAGAGAGAACTAACCTTTTTCTCAAATTATGCGATCGTGCTGGGGAGTACACACACACACACACACACACACACTGACACACACACGACGCCCGGCCGTCCTGTCGTGGGGCCCCCTGTTTTCCCCCTCTGCGCAGCGCAGTGTCGTGCAGGCGTGCGCTGCAGAATTAGAGCAGATCTACAAGCTCACAACGCGGCGCAGCACGACGCGTTGTGAGCTTGTAGATCGGCCGCGCTGCCGCGCAACGCAGTCGAATTATACACACAATGGATGGAAAGTTGGAAACCAAACATAAACAAGCTGGACACATGTATGTATGTAGTTTAGTGCACTGCTGCTGCACAGCCGCTTTCCAGTTCCCTCACAAACAAAACGACTCGTGTGTGTGTGTGTGTGTGTGTGTGTGTGTGTGTGTGTTTGTTGCTGATTGGCTGATTGGCTGCAGGGAGTGCAGGCCATCACCAAATTAATGTGCACAGGGGATTTTGGAGCACAAGGAGATAGACATAGACAGGAATGCACTAGAAACTTACTTTTTTTGACATGCTCATATCACATTCTCGCCGAGATATATTTTCGAGTTAATAAAAAAATATATATTTATTTATTTTTATAAAAAAATTAAAATAAAAAAAACGAATGGTTCAAACCCATTAATTAAGATTCGAGTGCCAACCCTAACGAGCGAACATTCGAACCTTGAATGTTTGGGGACAGCCTTAACACACACACACACACACACACACACACACACACACACACACACTCAAAAAGCTAACACAGACTCTCATGCACACACAAGTTGTGCGTGCATGAGAGTCTGTGTTAGCTTTTTGAGACACTGGCGACATTGGAGACACTGGCGTCAGTGTCTCCCCCTCATGAGGTGTAGTACATCAGCATAGAGGAAGATTATACTGCTATTTCTGCACCAGTTTGGCATAGTGCCCAGCGTCTTACACAATATAAGACCACACCCTCCATCACATTCTGCTAAAGGTTGCTCTCCAGAAATAGCCACAGACACAGGTTTCCTGAGCTGAGAGAGAATGACTCTCCTTGCAGTGAGGCAAGGAGAGTCATGATCCAAGTCCAGTATCCAGTGTTTATCCTGGATTGATCCACAAGAGTAGAGTAGAGTAGAGTAGAGTAGAGTACTCTACTCTACTCTACTCTACTCTACTCTACTCTACTCTACTCTACTCTATTCTACTCTACTCTACTCTACTCTATATGAGAGGAGAGGAGAGGAGAGCTGTGGATTCATGCACGCTGGGCATGACTTATGCTTTTTTTGGACGGAAGTTGCAGGATTTTGACGGAAGTACCGCTCAAGGAAATTACGTTGATGCTTTACAAATCAGTTTACATTCTCTGTGAATGAAACAGTGTTGATAGCCATAGGTTGCCATAGGTTGTGACCAGGCTTTTCTCTTTGCAGATGAGTAAGGCTGGGAGCCTGGGACCGAGGGTAGGATTCATGTGACCTTTGGGGTGAGGGGAAGACGTTACAAACTGTATTATATGCCTGTGTTGCATTTTAACATTATTCCCTTCCCCTTGAAGACAGGACTTGCAGATAGACTTAGAAGCTCACAGCTCAATGACGGAAGATCGATTCCCATGAGGACAAAAGAAAACGCATTGTTAACGCTAACATCATTTACTCATTGATGTACGTCATTACACTTTGTTCCACCCTCCATTTATAATGTGTTAATCCACGCCGAAAACAGTCATTATCGGAAGTGTTTTACAGCCTCTTTTCCTTTCACATTTCATATGTTTTCTCAAATCTATGGTTTCAATAATAACCGTGTTTGTTTTGAACTGACAAGGCCGGGGAGAATTTCCACCCCATGATTTATGTTGTGTTAATTAAGTCCATCCAACAGGCTGTTCTGGCAGTGGAAGGAGACCGCAGAACGTGCTGCAAGTGGATTCACATTTATGTGTGTGTGTGTGTGTGTGTGTGTGTGCGCCTGTGTGCGTGCGTGTCAGTCAGAGCGTGCTACAAAGTGGATTCACATTGTCTAAACAAACACAGCAGCAGCCTGACTTGTACAGGAAGTACTAGGTGTTGTCGTCTCCTGATCACTTCCAAGAAGTGTCCGACAAGCCTAAGTCGTCCTGGCACACCGACGCGCGAGTGCGTGCGCGTGTGCGTGCGTGCGTGCGCGCGTGTGTGTGTGTGTGTGTGTGCGTGTGTGCGTGACTGCGTGTGTGTGTGTGTGCGTGCGTGCGTGCACTCTGGCTGATAGAGACAGGTTGAACATATTCAGAAAGAAACAAAGAAAGAAAGGAAGCAAAAAATAAAGACCAGCCAACATAATTGGGTGAAATTGTCAGCCCACCAGAACATGTCTACCTTTTCTGTTTACTAAATACAAGTACGTTTTTTTAAGTTATGTTGTTCTTTTTTTGTGTGTGTATGTGTGCGTGCGTTTGTGTGTTTTAAAAAAAGTTTTCTTTAAGGTCTTTTTTTTTTAAGTTAAGTTACGTTTTGTGTGTGTGTGTGTGTGTTTTTATTTTTATTTATTTTTGTCCAAAATCCCAAATTTGTCCCAAATCCCAAATTTGTCTCAAATCCCAAATTTGTCAAAATCCCAAATTTGTCAAAATCCCAAGTTTGTCCCAAATCCCAAATGTGGTAAAATCCCAAATTTGTCCCAAATCCCAAATTTGTCCCAAATCCCAAATTTGGTAAAATCCCATTTTACTATTTTACCATTTATACCATTTTAACATTTATACCATTTATACAATTTATATATTTTTTTACCATTTGACCATTTATACCAGGGGTCCTCAACTAGAAATGATGAAGGTCCACAAATATTTTTTTGAATAAGACAGAGGTCCGGTCCCATGCGCGGCGTCCATCGGAGAGCGGGGCTCTATGCCCGTTTAGTATGGTCAAGCCAAGCTTATACAAATCAGATCCCCTTCCACCCAACTAATAATGGGGTGCAGGCCCGGAGTGGAACTCCAAATCAGGCCGGGAGTTATACGCCCTGGCAGGCCACACTGTGCGCGCGTAGCGCGCGCCAGAATTTTGGGGGCCCTTGGGGGACATTTTGGGGGCCTTTGCAGCAATTTCACATGAGAAATGTATACCATCTGATGTTATTTATATTATTAACTTAAAAAAAAGAAGAAAAGAGGTGGTCCGCGGTCCGGTCGCGGACCGCGGTCCGCCAGTTGAATACCCCTGATTTATACCATTCCAGGGGACCACCTGGAACCACCTCAAGGACCACTGTTTGAAAACCACTGTGTCCAGTTATCATTATAGAGGGTGTTACAACCATCCTGTTCCATGCACGGTATATGCCAGGGGTACCCAACTGGCGGACCGCGGTCCGGACCACCTCTTTGCGGACCACCCAAAAAAATAAATAAAAAATAAATAAAAATATTTTTTTTAACATAACATAACATCATACATAACATCAGATGGTACATTTCTCATGTGAAATTGCTGCAAAGGCCCCCAAAATGTCCCCCAAGGGCCCCCAAAATTCTGGCGCGCGCTATGCGCGCGCGCAGTGTGGCCTGCCAGGGCGTATAACTCCCGGCCTGATTTGGAGTTCCACTCCGGGCCTGCACTCTGCACCCCATTATTGGTTGGGTGGAAGGCGATCTGATTTGTATAAGCTTGGCTTGACCATACTAAACGGGCATAGAGCCCCGCTCTCCGATGGACGCCGCGCATGGGACCGGACCTCGGTCTTATTCAAAAAATTATTTGTGGACCTTCATCATTTCTAGTTGAGGACCCCTGGTATATGCTTTACACTTTACATTAATCTGCCATTATTATTCTCACTTCATCAACAGACCCCAAAAATAAACAGTCTTTCTGCTTGGCTTTCTACAACTAACATTCTAATTGTGACTGATGGAAAGTGAAGCTTAATTTAAAACCAATCGTTTGAGGGTGTCGCTTGCCAAGGAGAATGGATCTGCAAGCTAGAGACACATCGCAGTGGAATGTGTCGCCGGCTTGTAGATCTGTTCAGTTGCCTGTTCTCCGTTCAAAAGGAACAAACTTGTCCGCTGCGACCAAATGGGGACACATCACTAGTGTCCATATTGGGGCAAAAAGCTTTGATGTTTTTTAACGAGCCCATCGCCCCCGTCGTTTGTTTTGAAACGAGTCACGCTCTTTTGATAATGAAGACATAAGGCCCGAGCTTTGTGGTCGATGGGAGGCGCCATTTTGTGAGGTGACGGCGGAGCTTTAGAGGGGACAGCGAGTGAGAAGAGGGGCTCCAAAGACACTGTTGAGACCCCAGGGGCCAGCGAGAGAGAGAGCGAGAGAGAGAGACTGTCATGTAAAAGTCATTGTCATCACATGTCACCCTGCTGACTCTTGGCTCAACCAAAATCCCTGGGCCTCAGTGTGCATGCATGCGTACGTGTGTCAGGGAGCTGGGTCTCTTTAATGTTTGTTATTGTAACATGTTGTATTCTTTCTGGACCTGTTCTCTATCCGGCTCTCTCTTAATGACATCCATTCATCCAAATTAGGAGGTGTCACTGTCTGTTGTGGCATAGATGGGTGTGTGCGTGCGTGACTGTGTGCGTGCGTGCAGTGCATGCTAGCTTTGAATTGATGCTCTGTGCCAAAATACACCCAATCATCTCTCTCTCTCTCTCTCTCTCTCTCCACTAGCATGATTATATTAATATGAACTTAGGCTTCCAAACATAGAGGGTATTAACAGTAGGGTGACGAATGCTGGGGGTTGGGTTCATACATGTAACGTCTGTTAAACTTCCACAATACAGTGCATGTCTGGAAGTGACTTGAGTGAGTGTGTAGCAGGTGTTGCTGTGGAAACCACTGCAGCTCACAATGAATAGAGTGAGTGTCGGAAAGAAAATCGTAAATTTAGCACGGATTGCTTATTATGGAGAGAAGAATGAAGGACAAATATAGGATGAAAGAAACTAATTGACAAGCGGAATGAGAGACTGATAGTTTAGATTACAGTTCAAATTTACCTTGCCGGTGACGGTGAGCGTGAGAAAGAAAGACACATTTGGGCAGCAGTCAATGGTGTGTGTGTGTGTGTGTGTGTGTGTGTGTGTGTGCACGTGCGTGCGTGTGTGTCTGCCCCGCCTATGTTTCCTCACCTCCACCATCCCTTCTCTCTCTCTCTCCATCACTCACTCTGTTCTTTCCCCCAATCTACCGTTTATTAACCCTTTCTGCAGACAAACTAAAACGTAGTTGTGTGCAGTGGTTAAAAGTATATTCCTAACTAATGTATTTTTACACTTCATACTTCCAGTACATCTGAGAGGCCAATATTGTACTTTTTTTGGCTCCACTGTTATTTGAATATTTCATTGACAGTTACTTTGTATAGGTTTAGATTTTATTACAAAATGTATATTAATCGATTAAAAATAATTACACTTTGTATATTATTATTCCCGTACAAGTCAGGCTGCTGCTGTGTTTGTTCAGACAATGTGAATCAACTTTGTAGCACGCTCTGAATGTGACTGACATGACAGGCTTGAAGAGGTAAATAATGAATGTAAAAATATATTTTGGGTGTTAGTTTTCCTTTAAACTGTGACTATACAGTGTCATGGGTTGCTCCTATGGCTCGCTAAATAACAGATATACTGTAGGAGCTACCCCTAAAAGACGTGGATGGACGTGTGTGCGTGTGAGAGTGCGTGTGTCGTAATGTTGTATGCATGTGTCAAACTAAATCAAAAGTGGCGCCGTCCCCCGTATCAACAACAACCCACAGTTCCACTCACCTGCTGGCTACGGCCAGCTCGATCGTTGGCCCACAGCCGAAGCGAGGTGCTGGATCTGTCGCAGTTCAGGTGCGGGGATAACAACCTCACGTGGTTATTATTTGTATTGTTTACAATTTAGTTTTCTTCTTTTTTTTTCTCCCGTAGGGTTTTTTCTCCTTTTTATGTATTAGTTTTTGCACCGCACCGACACGGGAAGTCAACAAAATAATAAACAAACCATGTGTGTACAGTTACAATGGAAAAGCATCATACTATTGACTGTTGGACTCTGGGGTGTTTTAAACACTGAATTGATTGTGAAGGTCACTCTTACAAGTATCATCCAAGTGCTTTAGCGAAGCAAGTAGTCACTATCTCCAGGGAACCTCCGACATGTTGCAAAACAAAACTTCGCAAGCAACTAGTAACTGCATCATTCCATATAGAATCTGACAGACTAAAATGGGGCTAAACTAGACTTTATCCAAACATTTCCTCTTGGGGATGCGGGCCAGAAATGCATTACACACTGTTTATCGGTAAATGACTCTCACTTCTTTCGCAAATCAATGTGAGCGACGTAATCTTAACCGCACACATTATCGCTGATTGCATAAAAGCTAAACAACAGTTCAAAGCACATTCGCATCCTCCAACAGGCCAAATGCTATTAAATACTTGGGTATGGTATTGATTAAGTGTGTTGAACTGCTTGTTTGGAAAGAACAACATTAATGCTTTTCAGCTGAATGTTTGCTAAATACCTACAAGGGCCCCATGGGGACCACTATCTCTCTCTCTCTCTCTCTCTCTCTCTCTCTCTCTCTTTCTCTTAATGGAACCTCAACATGCAGTGTTATTGTTCCGTCGAATTATTTTTGTCCACACCCATTGAAATTAACCTCATAAACAATTTGACATCAGAACAATAAGTCCCCATCACTGTGCCTCGCACCGCATTCAACGGACTGATCAAGGGTCAGTTTGACTCACCGAGTAGGTCAAAGATTGATGCCGAAAAGAACAAGTAGTTCAAAAAGTTAGGAAACATCCAACACTGGTCAGTGAGGAAAGGGCCTGGGTTCCTCCTGAGCACATGAGGAAGGATTCATTCCTGGGATTCCTCGGTAGCAGAGAGAGGGGTGTTCGGGCAGGTGTGTGTTGAGCGATGATTGGAGGTTAAACATCGACCTTCCATGTCAGTCTAAAGTTAAACACATGCCTCTCCTCTCCTCTCTCTCTCTGTGTGTGTGTGTGTGTGTGTGTGTGTGTGTGTGTGTGTGTGTGTGTGTGTGTGTGTGTGTGTGTGTGTGTGTGTGTGTGTGTGTGTGTGTGTGTGTGTGTGTGTGTGTGTGTGTGTGTGTGTGTGTGCGTGCGTGCGTGCGTGCGTGTGTGTGTGTGTGTGTGTGTGTGTGTGTGTGTGTGTGTGTGTGTGTGTGTGTGTGTGTCAGCCTCTAGAGAGCAGTCAGATCATGATGTTGGTTACTGCTTACTGGAATCACACTAAATAGAACAGAGATGTAAACACTCATAGAGCTTCTACTGAAATTAATCAATCCTTCACATCCATTACTGTAACACTTACTAGTACTTTTTGTACGAGTATTTCCATTTACTACATCATATTGTGCTTTTTAATCCACTGCAATTATGAGAACTCTGGTAAATGACTTTGCAGAAATTTATTTTTTGTGAGTGAGCATGCATGCGTGCGTGCGTGCAACATGCATGCGTGTGTGTGCGTGTGTGTGTGTGTGTGTGTGTGTGTGTGAGTCCGCATAGCTGGGAGACCCGCTATAGGCCCAGTCACCCATAACTTCTGTGTAGTGTGCGACTGTGCGTGCGTGCGCGAGTGCGTCTGCCAGTGGAAAAACCCGGACTATTTTTGCATTTTATTTTGCACCAATACTGATGTTTTCCTTCTGTGTGTCTCTGTTTTAGCACCCTGTGTGTGTGTGTGTGTGTGTGTGTGTGTGTGTGTGTGTGTGTGTGTTGACGTTGGAGCAGGAAGTTGCCAACCAGACTGCATGGCAGGCATATACTGTACGCGTGATTTCTTTCTACGTCCGAGCACAGACATGGTAACGCCCCGCCTGCCTCTGATTGGCCTACCGACACGGCCGACGTCTTGCCTGGGAGATGCAAGGGTACTCCGTGGTGGGAAATAATACAAGTACAAGAGAATGGTAAAACGCACGCACGCACGCACGCACGCACGCACGCACGCACACACGCACGCACGCACGCACGCACGCACACACACACACACACACACACACACACACACACACACACACACACACACACAGGGGTCATCAATATGTCCGTACATGGACAAATGTGTCCATTGCAATGTCCTTGTCCTTGTGCGTACCCCAAAGCAATGATTTAATAAAAAGTGAGGACAGAAAATTGAAGACGGAAAAGTGAGGACGCAAATTGTGATTGGCCATAATGAGATGATGTATGGTGATAAGAGCATTGTGTAAACACAAACATTGAAGAGTGAAGACGAAGGTGAGGACGCCCACACATATTAAGGTCTGCGTTGGTCTTTCCAACACAATCTCCTTAGCCTGTTCCTGTGGACCAGCCATCTGGCCAGATCTCAGAAAAGAGCTTGTCACCACTTTCACAATAGAAGACTCTTAATCGCTCCTTGGTAGAGTGCAGGAAGAAATACCTTGACTGGAGTAAAACTAGCAATAGCACTATTGTAGAGTAGTCTAGACCATGCGTGCGTGTGTGTGCGTCAGAGTGTGTCAGTGTGCATTAGTTCACAATCACATACTGTAGTGTAACCCACCTCTCTCTCTCTCTCTCTCTCTCTCTCTCTCCTCCTCCTCTCTCTCTCTCTCTCTCTCTCTCTCTCCTCCTCCTCTCTCTCTCTCTCTCTCTCTCCCCCTCTCTCTCTCTCTCTCTCTCTCTCTCCCCCTCTCTCTCTCTCTCTCTCTCCCCCCCTCTCTCTCTCTCAGTAGGAATGTACCATTGGTCTACAGAAGGGGGGTATCTGTTCAGACCACAGCCTCCATCTGGTGTCACCAGATATATCAAACTGTTTTAATGTGATTCAACTGCCAAGGACAAACGGCCTGTATTGGTTCCAGATGGTGGCAGCCATGCATGGTCTCTCCTCTGTCCTCTGCCTGGGGAGAGAGACCACTACTCTGCATGGGGAGAGTGAGACCTCTACTCTGCATGGAGAGAGAGAGAGAGAGAGAGAGAGAGAGAGAGCTCTACTCTGCATAGGGAGAAAGAGAGACCTCTACTCTGCCTGGGGAGAGAGAGAGACCTCTACTCTGCATAGGGAGAGAGAGAGACCTCTACTCAGTCTGCATGGGGAGAGAGACCTCTACTTTGCATGGGGAGAGAGAGAGAGAGAGAGAGAGAGAGAGAGAGAGAGAGAGACCTCTACTCTGCATGGGGAGAGAGAGAGACCTCTACTCTGCCTGGGGAGAGAGAGACATCCACTCTGCATGGGGAGAGAGAGAGAGAGAGACCTCTACTCTGCATGGGGAGAGAGAGAGACCTCTACTCTGCCTGGGGAGAGAGAGACATCCACTCTGCATGGGGAGAGAGAGAGATCTCTACTCTGCATGGGGAGAGGGAGAGAGAGAGACCTCTACTCTGCATAGGGAGAGAGAGAGAGACCTCTACTCTGCCTGTGGAGAGAGACCTCTACTCTGCATGGGGAGAGAGCGAGACTTCTACTTTGCATGGGGGGGAGAGAGAGAGAGAGAGAGAGAGAGAGAGAGACCTTTACTCTGCATGGGGAGAGAGAGAGAGAGAGAGACCTCTACCCTGCCTGGGGAGAGAGAGATCTCTACTCTGCATGGGGAGAGGGAGAGAGAGAGAGACCTCTACTCTGCATAGGGAGAGAGAGAGACCTCTACTCTACAATTTACAATTTACAATTTAGGCATTTAGCAGACGCTCTTAATCCAGAGCGACTTACATTAAGCAAGAACAAAAGCATGGGAATACATCACATAAAAGCATTTATCATGAAACATGCGTAAGCTAAGAAAGTAACAGTGGAATATCTATATAATGAAACTATACATATATACTACTATGCTATACATATGTACTATGGCGTGCTATGACTATATACAATGCAATTATAGTGCTGTCTACATAACATGCTATAAGTCTGTATCAAATGCTATCTAAGTCTACGGAAGTGCTATCTAAGGGGGTGGGGTAAGTGCTATGGGCCATGATGGAGTCTGAAAAGGTGGGTTTTCAGACTACGGCGGAAGATTGGGAGTGATGCTGCAGTTCTGACTGCAATGGGAAGTGCATTCCACAGTCTACTCTGCCTGGGGAGAGAGAGAGAGACCTCTACTCTGCCTGGGGAGAGAGAGAGACCTCTACTCTGCCTGGGGAGAGAGAGAGAGACCTCTACTCTGCCTGGGGAGAGAGAGAGACCTCTACTCTGCCTGGGGAGAGAGAGAGACCTCTACTCTGCCTGGGGAGAGAGAGAGAGAGAGAGAGAGAGACCTCTACTCTGCATAGGGAGAGAGAGAGAGAGACCTCTATTCTGCCTGGGGAGAGAGAGAGAGACCGCTACTCTGCCTGGGGAGAGAGAGAGACCTCTACTTTGCCTGGGGAGAGAGAGAGACCTCTACTCTGCCTGGGGAGAGAGAGAGAGACCTCTACTCTGCCTGGGGAGAGAGAGAGAGAGAGACCGCTACTCTGCCTGGGGAGAGAGAGAAAGACCTCTACTCTGCCTGGGGAGAGAGAGAGACCTCTACTCTGCCTGGGGAGAGAGAGAGAGAGACCGCTACTCTGCCTGGGGAGAGAGAGAGAGACCTCTACTCTGCCTGGGGAGAGAGAGACAATGAAAGGCCAGCTTTGAGTGTTTGTGTAAACACAAACATTGTGTAAACACAAACATTGGAGACGAAGGTGAGGACGCCCACACATAAGGTCTGCGTTGGTCTTTCCAACACAATCTCCTTAGCCTGTTCCTGTGGACCAGCCATCTGGCCAGATCTCAGAAAGAGCTTGTCACCACTTTCACAATAGAAGACTCTTAATCGCTCCTTGGTAGAGTGCAGGAAGAAATACCTTGACTGAAGTAAAACTAGCAATAGCACTATTGTAGTGTATAGTCTAGACCACTGAGTAAAAAATACTCAAATTAAAAACTGGAATTTAATAAAAGAACAAAAATACTAGCATCAAAACAACAATGTTGCGAGTTTGTAGATTGACTATTTCCAAGTAGGCTATAGGACTTCATTGGTTAATGTATGATTTGTAATAAACAAAATCTAGTAACTAAATATTTCAAATAACTGTAGTAGAGCTCAAATTGAATATGTGCCTCTGTTCTGTACCCAACTAAATGACTGATGTTCTGCAGGAACGAAACCTTATGGGTCCCTGTGGTTCCATGGGATATACACCCTCAGAGTTACACAGACACTGAGGACCTTACAGTGTAGATTGGGATCCCAGAAATGCATCAAAGAAAATCATATCAAATGGGGTACATATAGTCTAATGCAGTGGTTCTCAAAGTGGGGTCTGCAGGGGACCCCTGGAATCCCATCAAGGACCCCTGGGGGTCCCCAGACCAACATCAATATAGCATCAAAATCAGTTTAACCACTTTAACCCTATTACACTGTGTCTATTTTACACAAATCGTCTGGGGTCCCTGACTCCCTGCAGGCACAAAATCTTTAATCTGGGGGACTTTAACAATACATGACCACAGCTGTACTGGTCCAGTGGTCTAATTATTAGACCAGTACATTACACACTACCCCTGAGACACTGAATTACCAAAACAAAATTTCTGCGATCAAGGGCATCATCATTTTAGGGCCTACCCAATATAACCCTTTGCAGCGTAGTTTAGCTTATAGGAATTGTTTGTTTGGTATGTCCATCTCCTATTCCAACTCGTAGCAACTGGCAAGACTAAACTAGTAGTAGGCTATACTCGATTAAGCATTAAAATGGGGAACTGAACCAGCTGAAGTAAATATTTACCCCTTAGGTTTAGGTTTAGGTAACTAACTTAGGAAAACCAGCCTCTTGGTGTGACTCGATCTGCAGTGGGATTGGTCCTAATTACATTAAGTGAAACGCTGCCTGGTGTGACCGCACAGCCAAAGGGGTTTACGAGACCCTCGTTATATACTTAACTTCTACTGTGAAATGGAGCACAAAAGAGCCAATAAGACTCCGGTCCAAAACCCACATCACTTCCTACTGTGTTTAAAGAGCAAATTAACTGTGATCCCCCTGCTCTGTTGTCCACACAGTCATCAACGTACTTTCATGGAAGTGCTTTACACTAGCCGGGGCTGAGCGTTTAGTAGGCTAGGGGGGCGCATCACACGGAAAAGTGTCTTTTACTTTCCCTCTCCACACGCAAGTTATATGAACAAACTGACAAAATGCATCATAAAAAGGCCTATTTAGGCTACACATGGCATTGGCAAGGCGCCGATATCAAAACAAAACATATAAATTATAGTCCTATTATACAACAGACGAGCTGACAGCGCAGCGCACTTGGGCCCGGCGACCCCGGGCGTTGCATCGTCATCATTCATCATAGATCCCTCCCCGTCAGAATCTAATATCTAACATTAAATTGCAGCAGCATTCAGCAGTTCAGTCGGCACGGCGGCCATAGTAATTAGTAAATACTATATTATTTATCACTGCAATGGTGACTATTAGAGAAATAATATAGTTAATAGTAAAATGCTTTACCTTAAACCCAAAATGTGCTCTTGCACGCCGGGGTGGTTAATTCCCTCATCATGGCATTTACTGTATATCCAACGTGTGTTACTTACTTGTCCAGAATGTCATTATCATGTACGTGATATGAGGGTAATAACGGTAGTCGCCTGGCTCATGGCTGCAGGTGCAGGGGCCGTGGCCGCCCGGGCGTGCAGGTAGACTCGAGCTCGGCCCTGGCTGAACACTGCTGCTGCTGCTGTTGTTATTTTTATTATTGTCCTCCTCCTCCTCCTCCGACAACAACTTCACGACAATGTCCTCCTCAACGTTAGCACTCCCCTGCTGAACACTGCTGCGGACGCTCAGACATGAAGGGTTCATGAACTAGACTTGATTTGGGCTTGGACCCACCAAAGAAATCACTCATTCTCTTCTGAGCCATGTTGACAACAGCAACACATGAACACACACAGTCAGGCTGACCGGAGAAATTCAAATCCGTGCGCCCCGTGCGTAAAGGTAACCGGAAATAGCGTCAGCAGCTGCAGAGCAGAGACGTCGACGATGATAAAATATAAAAACAAACCAAAAAAGTCACACAAGTGTAGTTTAAGAATACTATTTAATTTATCCTCCAACCAGTCCACTTTTTATTTATATAAATAATAACGTGATATTTCTATTATTCATATATATATTTTTCAATTTCCTTTCCCCCCCTCCTGTTCGAGGGGGAGCTGTGCATGGGGGGAGGGGGTGCTTCAGCCCCTCCAGCTCCCTATACTTCCCTCAGCCATAAATAGGACCAGTGCATAGGGAGGAGTTTCACTCAGAACGGGTTATTCCGGTTGCCATTTTCCTGCCTACCAGGCTATTTTCCAGCCTCACTGTGGAGACATATGTACCATTGTAGATATAGTAGGCTATTTTCCAGCCTCACTGTGGAGACATATGTACCATTGTAGATATAGTAGGCTATTTTCCAGCCTCACTGTGGAGTGTGGAGACATATACCATTGTAGATATAAAATGTATAAACAATGTATGGTTTGGGTGTCAGATCAGTATTGGGTCTGCCCTGTCCTACCCTAACTTGTCCATTCCACTGCGGGCCGAATTATGCTTCCATTGTAGCCTTAATGTAGCCTTAATGCAGTGCGTTGACTGTCGGAGATATCAAATCATTGAATACATGCTGTATGGTTTCTTATCATAACCTTCAGCAACATTCCCAAACACATTATGCTCTGCTCTCTACCTGTCCTCAAACGAGCATGACAGTGTAATTAAAATAATAATGGTCAGATCGCATACAGACAGATTATTTATTTACTGCGGAGAGAACACTTTTGACTGATCATTCGTCACTCTCGTGGTGGTTTTCCCCCTCTCCCTGGTTCCATAAGGATATGTCCACATAAACTTTGAGAACTGTTTTGATGTGAGGGGAGGGGAGGCGGCTATCAGATCAGAACACCCGAACATTTCCTAACGGCGAATAATAATAATACCAATGTCGATCCAGAGCCAGAGAGTAGAAGAGCTGTGACAAGTCAAAGATAGTAGAGATGGAAGATGGTGTACTGCAGTGACAGTGTATACGCCAGCGTCACTGGCAAGCAAACTTACGAACTACAGACTGGCAGCCAAGTAGACTAGCATCCTACTAGCCTACATGTAGGCAGGAAGATGGCCCCCAAATAAGCCAAGATCCTACCGAACGCGTCACTATGCCCTCCCCCTATATATCCCATAATATCCCAGCTATAGCTCCCTGTTTGTTGTATGTCTGGTTTGACTGCATGTGTTGCGTTGTGTTAACCCTGAGCATGCAAGGACGGAGTTCTCCGTTCAATCAATTAGTAACACCCAGCACTCAGGATGGAGATTGATGAAAGGACGGAGATTATTGAAAACCGATCGCGTCACTCCACAGGCTGCGAGCGTCTGTTGTGCAACATTCAATGTTATTTTCCGGTGGTACGTCATCGAAAATCTTCCCCCCCCATTTTAGCCGACGAGATCGAAAATCTTAAAACGTGAATAACTCTTGATCTAAAAATCATAATCAAGATTATGTGTTGGACGGCCCATGACGGTCCCGTCGCTATAGTTGTGTTAGAATGAATCATACCTCCCATTGTTGCCGATCGCATTGAGAGTGTTTTGGCTACATCAAGCTCCGGGATAGCATCCGGTCCGTCGCTAAATGTGCTCCGCTGCTATAAATCGCTGGGCGCTCTGATTTAATGGATTAAATAATCTGGGCGTTCGGGTGTTAACAGTGCTGTGTTCACCATTACAACTGTTCTGTGTTCACCAACTGTTCTGTGTATACAGATTTCATCCAATCAAGAGAGAGCGAACAAAAGCTAAAGATTTAACCTTGGCAGTTTGTTTTAAGCAAAGAATATCATTTAACCTGATCACATTTAACTTTGAAGAGTACACTACACACCTGGAACCAAATGGCCCCATAAGGGCCCAGTGAGGGCCCCACCACTTCATGTTAGTATAGTCCATCCATTGATATCCACGTTAGTGACCTGTCCATCCATTGATATCCACGTTAGTGACCTGTCCATCTGTTGAACTCCACATGTTAGTGACCTGTCCATCTGTTGAACTCCACATGTTAGTGACCTGTCCATCTGTTGAACTCCACATGTTAGTGACCTGTCCATCTGTTGAACTCCACATGTTAGTGACCTGTCCATCCATTGACCTCCACATGTTAGTGACCTGTCCATCCATTGACCTCCACATGTTAGTGACCTGTCCATCCATTGACCTCCACATGTTAGTCACCTGTCCATCCATTGACCTCCACATGTTAGTGACCTGTCCATCCATTGATATCCACGTTAGTGACCTGTCCATCTGTTGACCTCCACATGTTAGTGACCTGTCCATCTGTTGACCTCCACATGTTAGTGACCTGTCCATCCATTGACCTCCACATGTTAGTGACCTGTCCATCCATTGACCTCCACATGTTAGTGATCTGTCCATCCATTGACCTCCACATGTTAGTGATCTGTCCATCCATTGACCTCCACATGTTAGTGACCTGTCCATCTGTTGACCTCCACATGTTAGTGACCTGTCCATCTGTTGACCTCCACATGTTAGTGACCTGTCCATCCATTGACCTCCACATGTTAGTGATCTGTCCATCCATTGACCTCCACATGTTAGTGACCTGTCCATCCATTGACCTCCACATGTTAGTGACCTGTCCATCCATTGACCTCCACATGTTAGTGACCTGTCCATCCGTTGACCTCCACATGTTAGTGACCTGTCCATCCATTGACCTCCATATGTTAGTGACCTGTCCATCCATTGACCTCCACATGTTAGTGACCTGTCCATCTGTTTACCTCCACATGTTAGTGACCTGTCCATCTGTTGACCTCCACATGTTAGTGACCTGTCCATCCATTGACCTCCACATGTTAGTGACCTGTCCATCCATTGACCTCCACATGTTAGTGATCTGTCCATCCATTGACCTCCACATGTTAGTGACCTGTCCATCTGTTGACCTCCACATGTTAGTGACCTGTCCATCCATTGACCTCCACATGTTAGTGATCTGTCCATCCATTGACCTCCACATGTTAGTGATCTGTCCATCCATTGACCTCCACATGTTAGTGATCTGTCCATCCATTGACCTCCACATGTTAGTGACCTGTCCATCTGTTGACCTCCACATGTTAGTGACCTGTCCATCTGTTGACCTCCACATGTTAGTGACCTGTCCATCCATTGACCTCCACATCTTAGTGATCTGTCCATCCATTGACCTCCACATGTTAGTGATCTGTCCATCTGTTGACCTCCACATGTTAGTGACCTGTCCATCTGTTGACCTCCACATGTTAGTGACCTGTCCATCCATTGACCTCCACATGTTAGTGACCTGTCCATCCATTGACCTCCACATGTTAGTGACCTGTCCATCCATTGACCTCCACATGTTAGTGACCTGTCCATCCATTGACCTCCACATGTTAGTGACCTGTCCATCTGTTGACCTCCACATGTTAGTCACCTGTCCATCCATTGACCTCCACATGTTAGTGACCTGTCCATCCGTTGACCTCCACATGTTAGTGACCTGTCCATCCATTGACCTCCACATGTTAGTGACCTGTCCATCTGTTGACCTCCACATGTTAGTGACCTGTCCATCCATTGACCTCCACATGTTAGTGACCTGTCCATCCATTGACCTCCACATGTTAGTGACCTGTCCATCCATTGACCTCCACATGTTAGTGACCTGTCCATCCATTGACCTCCACATGTTAGTAACCTGTCCATCCGTTGACCTCCACATGTTAGTGACCTGTCCATCCATTGACCTCCACATGTTAGTAACCTATCCATCTGTTGACCTCCACATGTTAGTGACCTGTCCATCCATTGACCTCCACATGTTAGTGACCTGTCCATCCGTTGACCTCCACATGTTAGTGACCTGTCCATCCATTGACCTCCACATGTTAGTAACCTGTCCATCCATTGACCTCCACATGTTAGTGACCTGTCCATCCATTGACCTCCACATGTTAGTGACCTGTCCATCCATTGACCTCCACATGTTAGTGACCTGTCCATCCATTGACCTCCACATGTTAGTAACCTGTCCATCCGTTGACCTCCACATGTTAGTGACCTGTCCATCCGTTGACCTCCACATGTTAGTAACCTGTCCATCCATTGACCTCCACATGTTAGTGACCTGTCCATCCATTGATATCCACGTTAGTGACCTGTCCATCTGTTGACCTCCACATGTTAGTGACCTGTCCATCCATTGACCTCCACATGTTAGTGACCTGTCCATCCGTTGACCTCCACATGTTAGTAACCTGTCCATCCATTGACCTCCACATGTTAGTGACCTGTCCATCCATTGACCTCCACATGTTAGTGACCTGTCCATCCATTGACCTCCACATGTTAGTGACCTGTCCATCCGTTGACCTCCACATGTTAGTGACCTGTCCATCCATTGACCTCCACATGTTAGTGATCTGTCCATCCATTGACCTCCACATGTTAGTGACCTGTCCATCCGTTGACCTCCACATGTTAGTGACCTGTCCATCCATTGACCTCCACATGTTAGTGACCTGTCCATCCATTGACCTCCACATGTTAGTGACCTGTCCATCCATTGACCTCCACATGTTAGTGACCTGTCCATCTGTTGACCTCCACATGTTAGTGATCTGTCCATCCATTGACCTCCACAGGGAACAGAAGAACACTGGCCAACCATGATGCACAAAGAAGTTCATGAACACAACCCTCTGAACCTGACAGGATGCGAGCCACGCTCCAACCTTTCTGCTCCAAGTAAAGCTTTTAATAAAGACACAAAGCCTTCAGTTCATTTTGTAGGTTTACATTACAGGGACAGATAAGAGCACTGAGAGGGAAATTGCATAAACCAGGCCAGGACGATCTTTATTACTGTACATATTCCCAGTGTTTCTGTTAGAATTTACAGTAATTCATATTTAAACATTCAACGTTTTTACGCGTTTTACGCTTCTTGTCTTTCAGTGTTCCCTATAGCTGCCGTGAAGCACTTTGGAGACGGGGCTGAAACGGACCCATTTAAATATAGTTTTACACATTTACTGACTTACTCAGAATGACACTGGTGGGATTTGGTCCATGTCTAAGGAGCTGAGGTACACACAGGGTTCCTGTACTCTTTACTAAAATAAAAGTAGCAATAATACCACAACATACATGATTTACGGAGTCAAATCCAAGTATCCAACGTTTTGGCATCAAAATACATAAAGTAACAAAAATAAAAGTACTCATTAAGAAGAAAGTGTAGTAGATTTAGTCATCATCTAAACTAGTAACTAACTGACGTTTAAAAAAAAAACTATTGGCGTAGAAAGTACAATATTTGCAGAGTGTACACAGCACGTTGTCAGGCTCTTCTGCGTATAGCTCTTCGGTGGGGTGATTGGAATCAGGAGCGCTGGCACAGGGAGGGAGGCTGCTGCTTTCACGTGGAGCAGCCAAGGTGTTGCTCCGGGACAATTGCGGAGCATTTGAGAGTAGCTCGCTCTGAAGCCAAGAGCACTGGGCAGCGAGCCGCCTGGGATCTGGACCCAGAGGCTGCATGCAGTGGTGGAAAGTAACTAAGTAAATTTAGTTTACTTACAAGTACTGTACTTAACCCATTCTGACCTGAGATCAGATTCTAAAAATGTCAGTCGTTCTTCGATTTTTTCAAAAATAGCAGACCTACAAGCTCGTATCGCGCCACTCGGTGGCACGATATGAGCTTGTAGATCTGCTATTTTTCAATAGCTAAAGCACGACATGATGCCAACACCAAAATGGGTGCCCGGTCAGAATGGGTTAAGTGTAATTTTGAGGTATTTGTAGTTTACTCGAGTATTTAGAATTTCCGATCGTTCCGATATTTTCAAAAGATTATTATACATTTGAAAACTTTAAATGGGACATTTTGCACAATGAGTAGGCAACTTTCTACTTTTGGTATACTTCAAGTAGGCCTACATTGTGATATGCCCATAATTTTGTAGGCTACTTTTATTCAAGTACATTTTGAATGACGGACTTTCACCTGCAGTATTTCTACATTGCAGTGTTGGTACTTTTTACTTGAGTAAAACATTTATTTTCAACCACTGGCCACGTGCAGCCATGCATGCCCCCCCCCCCCCAAGGAGGCCCTGCTTCCAGGAGCATATAACTGAAGATCACAGTCCGTTGGCCGCATAGCACGCTGCTAAGTGCCATAGAGAGAGAGAGAGAGAGAGAGAGAGAGAGAGACCCAGCAGCTCCACTGGCAGCTCAACCAGCATGTGGGATGATTGTCCTTCTGGCAAAACACCACCTCTCTGCCCATAGAGAACACATGGCAGCATTTGCATCCTTAACCCTTGTGTTACAAAGTGGTGGGAAAAGTACTCAAAATACTGCTACTCTGGTACAAGTAAAAGTCTGGAAATTAAAAATGTACTTGAATAAAAGTACAAAGGTCTTGGCTGGTACATTTTAACTCAAACCCAGATCTCTTCATTTATGGAGCTGACCTGTTCTGACATTCCATAATTATCTTTAAGTCTCCCTTTTGACTGATACCTGTTCATTCAAACTCTAGACGGGCCCGCCCCAAAGTTATTAGTGCAGCCGCGCCTGGCCAAAACTAGATTTCTCAACAGGCCCGAAAACTAAGGCCCGGCACTACCTGGGCCGTCATCAAACCCTGGACACTCAAGACGTCTTACTTCACACCCTCAGAGCGTCTTACTTGCAGGCACTATCATTTTCTCAGTGCAAGTTGTCTCTGTTGAGTACCTACTGACTAAAGTATGAAGGAATTTTCTTCAGATGTATGTGTGTATAACAGATATAGTTATTATAATAAAGTGTGTATATATACAGTGTGTATATATATGCATATATTTCAGTACGTGTGTCGCATGTACCCATGTACAAACACACACAACACACACACACACACACACACACACACACACACACACACACACACACACACACACACACACACACACACACACACACACACACACACACACATGACTCTTGGCTGTATGTCATACCCAATAAGACACTGACCTAGTTGTGTCACTAATTAAATTATATTTGAAAGACTCATTACACTCGGTAAGACTTTGGGTTTGAGCCGTCTGGTAGAGCCGTTCTGGTCGGGAATCGAACGGGTGACCTTTCGATCCACAGCTCCCCTTCATCCTCCCCCACACCGTTCTGATCGGGAATCGATCCGTTCCCTTTTGATCCTTTTGATCCTCCTCCCCCACAGCTTCTTCTTCCCTTCTCCTTCCCCTTCTTTTCCCCTTCTCTTCCCCCCCCCCCCCCCCCAAGTGTTCCCCAGCTTTAGCGGGGTAGGTAGAGCTCTTGCCTTTGCAACACAAGGTCATGGGTTCAAATCCAGGCACTGACATGGGTCTTCAAGAACCCTGCCCCCCACTATAAAAAAAAACAACCCTGTCCCAATTCTATTGTCTTCTTTTTCTCAAGTTTAGTCTTCCAAGTTTCTATGGCTTATTGTGCATATAATTCTTATTGCCTTCCTACTTGGTCCTGCTTTATCGCTGCTTGCAGCAATTTTTCTAGTTATTATTATTATTATTATAGGAGTGACAAGTGGTGTTCGCAGATCTCTCCCAGGGAGACCTGGGCTATGAGGCGCTCCAAAACACACATCTGGAGATAGATACACTTCACCACCGTAAATCACACATGCACACTCACGTGCACACGCACACACTACTGTATACACACACACACACTTACATTGTAAACAATGTCTCTGACCAAGGTTCTCACAGAATCCAGCAGGTTCAGCTTGCTTCATAAATAAAACACACACACAATGGCAAACATGTGCAGGAGGAGAACACAAATACACCAGTTCACGCACGTGCGCGCGCGTACACACACACACACACACACACACACACACACACACACTCATCTATGAGTGCCGTATCAACAATAAAGCAATTATCATCTTGCTCTAGCTCATAAATTAAAAAAAAACTAATATCGCATGATTGGGCCTCTCGATTATTATTTAACTTCCTTGTTTTTGCCATCATTTAGTCCAATCGTAGAGGGTGAAAGAGCCAGTCTGGCAGCCACAGAAAGTTTCATTATAACACAAATAAAGTTAATTGCACATTAAGGTTTTTAATTCGTACCTCACAGCGAGTGGATGTTTGCAGGAAACCAAAGCAGACGAGTGAGTGAAAGCAGACCGTTTGTGGTGTGAGTTGCAATGAGGCATGTTATTGAGTACAACACTAAACGACATGAACACAATACAGATGTAACCACCGCAGACGACCTGCATTTCTCACTACATTCGTGGTGCACTGTGAATGCCTTGTGCGGGAACAACATAATCTCACTCCCAAAACGTACTATAGCGGACTTCATCCATGGACAAATGTGACCATACGACATAACCGTGAACAATGTCATTTGATGCCGTGCCGGTCACGTCCACAAACCAGCAATGCAGAAGTGCCGTTTTCAAACCCATGCAACGTACTGTAAAAGGCTGAAAAGATTATAATACTTACAAAAGAAAGTCTCTGATGGATATTATTCAGATCTTAGTTGTTTGTGGATGTCGTTTCATGTCCTGTGTCCCACAATAATTGTTCTCCTCTCCAACGGGTATCTGGTTCAGCTATAGATAGAATTGTTTTCTCCCGTTTGCCCCAGAACACCCAGTGTATCTGTAAGAAATGTTGTTTAACTTGTATCAGGCAGACATCCAGTCTCCCACGTAACACAAATTTCGTCTTAAACATTACATTTCGTCCTCAGTGGGAACTACAATTTACTCTTAGACTACATCTCCCATACAGTCATGCTTCCTGGAATTACAGGATATGTAATATGGCCACGTCTCCCTGCCACTATTAGTAAACCTCCCATCCTACAGATGTCGCCATTATTCACTTTTTGTTAACCTCTGAACCCAAAATAGAACACATGAGCATTTGCGCCTGTCGTAGACATGCGCAGAGCAAGTTCAGTCAGGGAACCTCAGTCAGCGCGCCGGCCGTTAATTGGGCCACCGCAGCATCAAGCTCTCATCCACATGATTCACTCAGCCAATCACACGCTCACCCAATCTCTCATACCGGCTACTTGAACCAGAGGTTTGCAGTCCTCTGCCTTCTTGCTTGCTTACACTGCTGTTGTATCAACGTGCTGTTGTCATACAACCTGCGCTCAACTCTGCTTGCTTTAGCCTACTGCCGTTGTATCAGCGTGCTGCTGTCATACAACTTGCGCTCATTCTGCTTGCTTATACTGCTGTTGTATCAGCGTGCTGCTGTCATACATCCTGCACTCATTCTGCTGCTGCTGCTGCTATACTGTATACTCGTGCTGCTGTATACAAGTGCTCACCCACCTCCACCCCAGCTACCACCTGTCGTTTTGGATCTACTGTTTAGGTACGGGGGATTCAGAGTCCCTATGGTTGGGACTGATGCGCTTGACCTGAGTACCTAAAAGCAGATCCAATACATCGCCAAACCATAATAAATATATTGCATTGATTATCTTATATTCAATAAATATATATTACATCCTCCTTGAGTTGTCTGACTGAATTCCCGTTGTCAAAGGGCTGTTATGATTTATGTACAATATATTGTTTTCACTGACAATTTGTCAGTGGGAGACCTTTGAACGCTGTACCTATCAAAACCTCAGTGGAAGAGAGGAAGTGGTAGGGACTGTACTTTATTTCTTTATATTCACTTATTTTTAATCCTGCTGCTTTCACTGTCCTTCTTGTTGAGATAACACTAAGCTTAAAGACTATAGTGAAACCTGGATGAAACAGTTGTATTGTACAGTGCACAAATATTCAAATAAGATACAAAACGACTAAAATGGGAGCTGGTTTACAATTAAATGCCAAGGTTTTACTTTTTCTTTTCTTGTTCCTTTTTAATAGCAAAATTAACCAATCAGAATCAAAATTGTGATGTGTTGTGTGCGGCGAAACGAGCAGAAAGCAGAAAGAGTAAGTATGGGGGGGGAAATAGTTTGCAGTCAATTCTTTGAAGGTTCTGGAAAAAAGCATCGTTATCCTTTTCCTAAAACCATTAGTGGTTTAACTTGTTGTGAAAAGGACATAGACAGACTAAGTCGTCAGACTCCAGAGCGATCACGCTAACTAGCTTGTCGACTCTCTACAGTTCAATGATCGCTGAGTTTGATTGATTGATTGAAATATGTATTAACAGTTTGCAGAATTACAGTACATTTCAAGCACAAACTCAATACAAAGACTGTTAACTGTGAGTGGACGACCCGATTAAGCATTACACTTGTTTACAAGAGGGTCCACCATGTTCAATTCATCAAAACATTTAGAGACGTACAAATAGACACTTCTATATAGTTACAGAACAGAACAGGAATTCATCATAAAGGAAGCAAAAAGGGAAAAGAAACATATACAGTGAGGGGAAAAAGGGGTAAGGGGTGAATGTTTTTGTGTTTGAGATGAATTGATTCATCAGCCTGATCCTAGCTGTTTATTGTCCATTATGTGAAACTCATTTTTCCGTTTTCTTGAAAACGACACTCCGGAACCGAGAAGCCAGCACTCATTCAGACCCCTGGCACTATGACAGTGGCCCGAGGATGGCAAGGGGACATTTCCAAAGAAAAAACGAAAAAACACTGATGCACCGAGAGTGACACAAACAAGCGTCCCCGTTGTGGAAAAGGTTATGAGCTCAATTCCGATTCCCCTCACATCAAGAGCGGCTGCTTGAGTCAAGTGGCTTTTGAGGTTTGCAACAGTCGCTGTTTTTTTCATGGGTGCGTTGACAGAGAGCGCTCAAGTACGAGATGACGACAAGGCGCACACATGCATTCATAACACACACACACACACACACACACACACACACACACACACACACACACACACACACACACGCACACGCACACGCACACGGACACGCACACACACACACACACACACACACACACACACACACACACACACACACACACACACACACACACACACACACACACACACACACACACAGACTGTTTGGTTACATTCTGTCTCTCTCTCGGCTTCAGGAAATTATGACAAATGTCCTCAGTTTTTACGACTGTTTTCTCTTCTCGTTTCTTAGTTTGTTCTTCCTTAAGAGAGGAAAAGGAAAAAAAACAACTTGTGAAGAGATGGAAACTTTCCATTTTCACTCATGGCTCAATATAGCACAGCGTTCAGTGGTTTAACCTCTAATGAAGTGTGTGTGTGAATTAGATGTAATCATAATCTTTAAAGATATAACCCAATATATTTCCGGTGACCAGCCCCATGAGGTCTCCTGCAGGGCAGGAAAGGTCGACAGACGGTGATCAAGACGTGCAGAGGTGGTTGAGAGGCCAGGCAAACTCTCAGTCAGTTTCCAAGGCACTTTGACTCGTAAAACTAATGAACAAAACATACTCAATGAACTGCAACTGCCTCTTTACATACATTAAAACATGTTATGAATAGGTAAACAGGGTGTCGTTTGAACGTGTTGTGAAATGTAATTATGGGTTTTGTGTGAAATAATCCCATGTTTCCTCCTAAAGATTGAGATCGGATGTCTTTACACACAAGTAATTAGTCAGCAGCTACTGTATATGCTTCCTGTAAACAGAGAATTCAAGTGTGTGTGACGGCTGTGGACAAACAGGTCGTAAACGTCCTCCAGGAAACTCACCCTCCACACTCTAAGGGTGGATTCAGGCTATGGCACTCGGCAGATGTTGTGGTTCGTGTGAATGCTGCGTACCGTTGTCCCTCCAATGCATGATTTTTGAAGATTACGTAATGTGGCAGCCTGACTGACTGACTGACTGATTGATTGATTGATTGATTTTCTCTCTCTCTCTCTCTCTCTCTCTCTCTCTCTCTCTCTCTCTCTCTGCGGGGACATCATCCTCACTTGCCTCCATGTACACAGCGGGATAGGACGAGTAAACATAACATTAGTTTAGACTCTAAACTAATGTTATGTTTACTCATTTTCAGTGGTTTTGGCTTGACTGAGATCCTTCCTGCTGCTGTGGTCAGCTTGAAGTGTGGATAGCAGCATCTGTACAGTGTTAATATGAAGGCTATAAGATTACATTAAAGCAAACATCTCTGATGCACAAACTTGGACACATCATCAGTGTTGTCTCTTGGATTCATTGGATGTTTCGGGTCTTTCAACAGACACCCCGTGGAAGGAGGTCAAAAGGGGGGTGATTGTAGCAGAGTGGCTCACAAGTCACAACCTCAGCCTGACAGCCTGAAAGTCTAATATCTCCCCAGAAACCCATATGGAATTCCCTTTGGATTAGTGGAAGATGTTGGGTTACCACACGGGAGAGCCGGGTTAGAATCCCAGGCGTTACACATGTATACCTCAGTGTTATGATTCAAAGGCTATATGTTTCCAAGTACCTCAGAGATTAATTTAGACTCTGACTCTTTAATTATTGAAGAGTTGTCTGTCCATGACTGCTGTGGTCGGACATAATGCGATACCAGTCCAGGTGCATGGATTTACAGGGGTAGGGATCTTAACCTTTATATCTACTGGAATCACACACACACACACACACACACACACACCCCGAACCCACCTCACCCCTGCCCACTTTGACAGGCTAGAATGGCTTAGGGTCGACGACAGAGTACAGCATCTTGCAATGGGTCTGGTCCACAAGATTCGATACACCACCAAGATACCCATGTACCTGTCTAAATACTTCCTTAATGTTGACGAAGTCCACACCCACAACACCAGAGGGAGTGCAACAAACCATGTACAACCCAGATTCGGCACAAACAAGGGACTCAATTATTTTCGCTCCTATGCCACCAAAATGTGGAATGCCCTACCAACAGTCATTAAGACATGTGAATCCCTTGACTCCTTCAAAACCGCTCTCAAAGGGCACCTACGGACGGCTGCAATTCGAAACTGGCCCCTGTAAAATCTGAATGCCCCACCCCCCCTCACTATGTTTCTTTTCCCTTTTTGCTTCCTTTATGATGAATTCCTGTTCTGTTCTTTGACTATATGGAAGTGTCTATTTGTACGTCTCTAAATGTTTTGATGAATTGAACATTGTGGACCCTCTTGTAAACAAGTGTAATGCTTAATTGGGTCGTCCACTCAGAGTTAACAGTCTTTGTATTGAGTTTGTGCTTGAAATGTACTGTAATTCTGTAAACTGTCAATCAATCAATCAAAAATAAATTATAGTCCTATTATACAACAGATGAGCTGACAGCGCAGCGCACTTGGGCTCGGCGACCCGGAATGCAGCAGCATTCAGCAGTTCAGTTGGCACGGCGGCCATAGTAATTAGTAAATACTATATTATTTATCACTGCAATAGTGACTATTAGAGAAATAATATAGTTAATAGTAAATGCTTTACCTTAAACCCCAAATGTGCTCTTGCGCTCCGGGGTGGTTAACTCATCATGGCATTTACTGTATATCCAACGTGTGTTACTTGTCCAGAATGTCATTATGTAAGTGAGGGTAATAACGGTAGTCGCCTGGCTCATGGCTGCAGGTTCAGGGGCCGTGGCCGCCCGGGCGTGCAGGTAGACTCTAGCCCTAGAACGGCTCTTGTTGTTACATACAGTATATACAGTATTTCACATACAGAGCCATAGAACACACAGGTTAATTTCAGTTCGGGTTCTAAATGGGCGGCCTAAATGCTCCGTTTGTACTCACCCATTAAATTATTCCAAAGACGTGGTGTGAAAAATGGTCCTCTAATTTTATATCCATGTGAAAGTTCTGGCACAAAACGCGTATTTAGTGAATTATCTCCACTTTTTCAAGAGATGCACACGGACATCTTTCTCTCCGGGCGAGAGGGGGCCGGTACAATCGATGAACTGATTTTACAAATACGTCCTGTTTACCGCAGACGTCATCACCAATTGACATGGGAAACACAAAAGTTTGCGGTCACACAATTGGCAGGTGCTTGGCGATAGGTGCTGGGTAATTAATCACACCACCTGCGAATTGTGTGACCCTAACTTTTGTGTTTCCCTGGTCAATTGGTGATGACGTCTGCGGTAAACAGGACGTATTTGTAAAATCAGTTCATCGATCATTCCGCCCCCCCCTCGCCCGGAGAGAAAGATGTCCGTGTGCATCTCTTGAAAAAGTGGAGATAATTGACTAAATACACGTTTTGTGCCAGAACTTTCACATGGATATAAAACTAGAGGACCATATTTCACTCCACGTCTTTGGAATAATTTAATGGGTGAGTACAAACGGAGCATTCATCACATTCATGCCGCACATTTTCAATTCGACCAGGACCCGGTGCAAGGCATCTATGCCTGAGATACATGAACATGTACGAAGTATAATTAAATGATCACAGGCATTCTAGGTCTAAGGTAGACTCAAGCTCGGCCCCGGCTGAACACTGCTGCTGCTGCTGCTGCTGCTGCTGCTGCTGTTGTTATTTGTATTATTGTCCTCCGACGACGACGACGACGACAACTTCACGACAATGTCCTCCTCAACATCAGCACTCCCCTGCTGAACACTGCTGGTGCTGACGAAGGGTTCATGAACTAGACTTGATTTGGGCTTGGACCCACCAAAGAAATCACTCATTCTCTTCTGAGCCATGGTGACAACAGCAACACACACAGTCAGGCTGACCGGAGAAATTCAAATCCGTGCGCCCCGTGCGTAAAGGTAACCGGAAATAGCATCAGCAGCAGAGCAGAGTCGATGATAAATAAATAAATATAAGTGTATTTTAAGAATACTATTTATTTTATCCTCCAACCAGTCCACTTTTTATTTATATAAATAATAACGTGACATTACAATGGTAAAAGGTAAAAGGTAAATGGTAAATGGTAAAATGGTAAAATGGTAAATGGTAAAATGGTAAAATGGTAAAATGGTAAATGGTAAATGGTGAAAATGGTAAATGGTAAATGGTAAATGTTAAATGGTAAAATGGTAAAATGGTAAAATGGTAAAAATGGTAAATGTAAAATGTAAATGGTAAAATGGTAAATGGTAAATGGTAAATGGTAAATGTAAATGGTAAATGGTAAAATGGTAAAATGGTAAAAATGGTAAATGGTAAAATGGTAAATGGTAAAATGGTAAAATGGTAAAAATGGTAAATGGTAAAATGGTAAATGTATAGTGTCTTTATCCAATGCGCTTTAGGCTACATTGTGCATTACATTCACCCATGCGTGCGTGACACCCACACACACACACACACACACGCACACACACACACACACACACACACACACACACACACACACACACACACACACACACACACACACACACACACACACACACACACACACACACACACACACACACACACACACACTTTTGTTATAAGTGAATCAGGTTTTTCTGGGAGTGGTACCAGTGATGGGGTTTCCATGGGAGTAGTATACCTACCAGTGATGATGATTCTATGGGAACATGAGTGATGGGATTTCAATGGGAGTGGTACCAGTGATGGACTTTCAATGGGAGTGGTACCAGTGATGGGATTTCAATGGGAGTGGTACCAGTGATGGACTTTCAATGGTACCAGTGATGGACTTTCAATGGTACCAGTGATGGACTTTCAATGGTACCAGTGATGGACTTTCAATGGTACCAGTGATGGACTTTCAATGGTACCAGTGATGGACTTTCAATGGTACCAGTGATGGGGTTTCAATGGGAGTGGTACCAGTGATGGAGTTTAAATGGTACCAGTGATGGACTTTCAATGGTACCAGTGATGGGGTTTCAATGGGAGTGGTACCAGTGATGAAGTTTAAATGGTACCAGTGATGGACTTTCAATGGTACCAGTGATGGGGTTTCAATGGGAGTGGTACCAGTGATGAAGTTTAAATGGTACCAGTGATGGACTTTCAATGGTACCAGTGATGGGGTTTCAATGGGAGTGGTACCAGTGATGGACTTTCAATGGTACCAGTGATGGGGTTTCAATGGTACCAGTGATGGGGTTTCAATGGTACCAGTGATGGGGTTTCAATGGTACCAGTGATGGGGTTTCAATGGTACCAGTGATGGGGTTTCAATGGGAGTGGTACCAGTGATGGGGTTTCAATGGGAGTGGTACCAGTGATGGGGTTTCAATAGGAGTGGTACCAGTGATGGGGTTTCAATGGTACCAGTGATGGTGTTTCAATGGTACCAGTGATGGGGTTTCAATGGTACCAGTGATGGAGTTTCAATAGGAGTGGTACCAGTGATGGAGTTTAAATGGTACCAGTGATGGACTTTCAATGGTACCAGTGATGGGGTTTCAATGGTACCAGTGATGGGGTTTCAATGGTACCAGTGATGGGGTTTAAATGGTACCAGTGATGGAGTTTCCATGGTACCAGTAAGTAATGGGGTTTCAATGGGAGTGCTACCAGTGATGGGGTTTCAATAGGAGTGGTAAAGGAAATAGAGCATGCACCTCCACTCTAGCCCAGGTGCTAGACAAAAGGCAGTACAATAGAAAAAATAGAGTCTGCAACACTGGTATGAAAAACTCAGCTCCACTGGTTTATTTGATTCAACGTTTCGATCCCTTAGGATCTTCTTCAGGAATGAAGAAGATCCTAAGGGATCGAAACGTTGAATCAAATAAACCAGTGGAGCTGAGTTTTTCATACCAGTGTTGCAGACTCTATTTTTTCAATAGGAGTGGTACCATGGCGTTTCAATAGGAGTAGTACCAGTGATGCAGTTTCAATAGGAGTGGTACCAGTAAGTAATGGGGTTTCAATAGGTGTGGTACCAGTAATGGGGTTTCAATAGGAGTGGTACCAGTAATGGGGTTTCAATAGGAGTGGTACCAGTGATGGGGTTTCAATAGCTGAATTCGTTCTTGCATCGTCCACGGACCAGTGGGTGCTGAGCCTGTGGTCGCACACACGCCTTCTTTACGAGTGCTGATGAGGGTCGATGAGGGTCGGCCTCTGGCTGGCCGGCCCCGTAACCCCCCTACCCCAACCCCTCACTAGCCTCCCGGCCCCTCTAGTAAACCCCGCCTCCGCCACTAGCCCCCTGGCCCCTCGTCCCGAAGGCCACATGTGTTGGATTAGCAGATGTTCGTAAGGGAGCAGCCAGATCAAGTTTCTCCTGCTAATTTTCCATATTTCTGGTTTCTTGATACATCTGATTTATCTGTGCATGTGTGCATGCGTGCGTGTGCGAATGCGTGTGTGCGTGCATCCGTCCGTGCGTCTGTGCGTGCGTGCGTGTTGGGGTTGGTTCATCATTCCAGAATGCTTCCCTGGGACATCCTGGGCAGTGAAGAGAGATCACCCACACTGTTCCAAGTCACATAGAGAGAACACAGAACTTTATGTGCGCTTGTAGATCTGATATTTCCTGTAAAGCGATTCTGCTTTACCGTTGCAAAATGTAGATCATTTCTTAATCGGAAATAGGTAATGTACAAGCTCACAACGCGTCGCTCTGTCTCTCTGTCTGTCCATCCGCCAGTTTTGTCTGTCTCTCTGCTTCTGTAAAGTGATCCAGCAGCATTATGCTTATCAGAAAGCTTGTCAGATAATCTTCCATTTCAGGAATATCAAACAAACGTTCCGGTTCGACTGCTTCCATGTCGGTCGTTGCACGATGCTCACTATGAGTCACTGCTCTGGTTTCAAACCCCTGTGTTTATTCACCACCTGCTTGCTTTTAACCACTTAAAACCTGTAGACTTCCTCAACCGGTCTGTAGGCCTTACTTGGTCCGAAAATAGCTGACCTACAACAAGCTCACAATTTACATTTTGACAGATTTTCCCAGATGGAGCTCAGATATGTGTCTGTTTGGTATTAATTAAACAACACTTTGTTGCATTGTCACAACCCGGCCCGTGGGGCCATGACAAATTGAACTTAACAATAATTTATTAACTAAAAGGTAACTTAATTAAAAAATGAATACTTGCAAACAAGAGTGTGTAAGTCAGTAATATCAGTAGCCTACCTATATGTCAGTGTGGATGTGTGATCAATGTCGTGGGGTGGGGCGGGGTGTTGTAAATCAAGATTAGGAATAATGGCAAAGCAAAAAGAGGGCGCTGTCAACACGAGAGGCCGGAGAGGGACAATAGGAATTTCTGCCACCAACTCTTGTATAGGGCTCCAGGCAGCATTGATCAGGTGCTCCCGTCCCGATGCACAGGTATGATTGGGGAAGAGTGGGAACCTTTGTCGACAACTTCATAGATCTGTGGACTGTGGGGAAAACACATAGACAGGTTAGTACTACTACTGCTACACTGACTATAGACAACACAGACAACACAGGCCCTGCAGGCCAGGCCAAAGGGGATGTGACAGCATCCAAGGGTCATTTTGACCCAGCCAGCGTCTGTGGGTATAGACAACAATTAAGCTCAACAATGCGTCTTTTGTCGAATGCATTTCTGTTGTTCTGCATAACGCACATTGTTGTGCGGTATGCACTTATCTGTCCATCCACTAACTTCTGTCACTCTGTTAGCAGCTGGGACATTCTCCTGCATCTCTCTTCCGTCCGTTAGTTAGTCACCCACGCCTCCATATAATATATGGCGTGACCATATTATGGTCACGCCTCGTGACATCATGTCTCCATATATGGTCACACCTTGTGACATCACGCCTCCATATATGGTCATGCCTCGTGATATCACGTGACATCATGGAGACCCTTAGATCTTCATATATCTGCATATATGGAGCCGGCCAGCAACTCTACATCTGACCTCAAACCCTTAGATCTCCATATATGGAGCTGGCCTGATCTGACATTCCATATGTTGATCCTTCCCTAATCCCCACCCGTCTGTGTTGATCTGACCTCATCAAACCCTGTACACTCTTGACACTCCATATATGGTTCTTGATAAGGTTATAGGAATAAGTTTAGGGTTAGGCATAGCTTTACTGAGGATAAGTTTGGGAATATTGTTGGGTTTTGTCATTTTTACTGAGGTCACGTTTAGGATTAAGGTTAAGTTTAGGCATATAGGTTATGTTTAGGAATACCTATAGATTTGACCCGGGGCGAGAGTGATTTGTGTCGAGCGTTCTTGTATTCAATGCATCACACTACGTGACTCGTTGTGAGATTGTATTTCCACCTAATGTTTGCCCCCAGAATTGTTATGTTATAGCGTTCATGTCACATCATCATCAGGCCCTTTTCTGCATCCGATGTGTTACCTGAGGCCTTCATCACACAGTCGTCATACTTGTGTTTATTATCTGACAATTATCGTTCCAGTTTCAAATGGTCTTTTGGAAAGAGTTCAACCTTATAAAAGCTCACATCAATGAACTGAAATGTTGAAGTCACTCTCTGTGAGATGTAAAACATTCTCACCAAAAACACATCATCACTTGAATTGGATTATGACATCATACTGTATACCTGTTTATGACATCATATACCTGCCATTAACATTCATGTTGTTATCTTCACTGTCTTTATGTTCTGATGCTTGGCAAGCATTTCAGCTTTACCACTATATTTAGTCACTGCAAACGAGTTCAAGCTCATTGTTTCCTCCACCTGGGTTATAAACATAACAGCTGTACTTGAGTAAATGTATTTGGTTACTTTCCACCACTGCATAACAGCTTCCACCAGTGAACAGAAATAGTGACGCCTCTGGGTCCAGCCCAGTGTTCAAACACACAACACACTTACATCATCCATTCATTAACAGTGCTGGAAGAAGTACCCTGATTTATGTTGAAATAAAAGTATCAATATCGTCATACCACCTGGCAGTATCATCGTGTACAGAAGCACCCGCTCCAACATGGACATGCTGCGAAAGTGCGAATCTCGTAGCCTCGTCACAGCGTAGCACCGTAGGTGAAAACATGCCAGTAAACAATACAAGACCTCGTTAAAGCTTAATGAGGAATCGTTAACCCTTAACGAGAGCAGCAACCCCCAGCATGGAGCCCCTCCCTCCATCAGAGGGGGCTTTATTGGCCTGTTAACGTGAGTGACAGCTAAACACCCGTCACGGTACGAGGGTGTAGCATGATGATATTTCTGCGTTAAGCCTTCTTCAGTGTGAATAAAATAATAAAATAGAATAAAACATATATGGAAAGGCCATTAAGGTTTGTGCCTGACAGCAGTATGTGTATCAGCAATGTTTATGCAATATCTACCAGTATCTCATTTAAGTGAATCCTGGCTAGCAATGAGCTGAGGACAATTTTATAGGTACATTTTACAGAGCACATTGGACTGTTTACACGTTGTGAAAGGTCTGTATGAGTGAAGTGTCTGGAACGTACCTCCATCACACCAGCCAATGAACCACTTACTGGATACAGTAGCCAGAGCCTGGACCCTTCATTATTACGACTCTGATCTTTCGTTTAAGTGATTATTACTACACAGTTTTAATAGTGCGTAGTGGAGGCTTTGCTTCAGATGGCGTCATGATAAACACTGACAGAGGTGGAGGTGTAACATCCAGGAATCATGCCCGGGTCGCTCGCCCGCCTGGAAAGCCAACATTTTAACCACTAAGCCAAAGGGATATCCCTGGTAGCAGAGGATGGTTAAGATGTTGGCTTTCCACATGGGAGACCCGCGGGTTAGATTCCCGGGTGTTACAGAGGCTTTGCTTTAGATGGTGTCGTGTAGCACCCAACCAGTCCAAGACCCAGCCGACAACAGCCCTGCCAATCGGCCTCAGCCCTATTGGCACGACAGGTTGTGTGTCGGTCTGGCGAGTCGGAGACTGGGGTTCAGTCCCCGCTCCTGCGCAATGCGCATAACAATTGCAATAACAATCTGGCGTATAGTCAGCTGGACTTGGAGTGCAGTGATCCTTGCGTGAGGGACATGAGGGATGTCGTATGCGGTGGTCCGTGCCGTGGCGTGAAGTGTGAAGCGTGAGGATGCACTCCAAAGACTGGGGGTGGTGATTGTAGCACCCAGCCAAGACCCGGCCCACAACAGCCCTGCCAATCGGGCTCAGCCCTATTGGCACGACAGGTTGTGTGTCGGTCTGGCGAGTCGGAGAGCTGGGGTTCAATCCCTACTCCTGCGCATCACTACATAAGCACTGACAGAGGTGGAGGCTTTGCTTTAAGCAGAGAAGAGAACTGGCGTCCGACGCACGTTTCCACGTCGACACTGCCATCACACCTTTCCATTGAGTCATGCTGTTTTCACCAGTGGTGGAAGAAGTACTCATTTATTTATTCACTTATTAACTTCAGTAGGACTAAAACTAAATGGTGTGTTATTCGAAAGACTAAGACTAACACTAAAAGACTACGATTTTGATATAGTCGCCTGATGGAGGGGAAAGGAACTGGTTGGAATAACAACGTGCTACTGCGTTAGTGATGCGTGGGTCGATATTTAACCCGCGGGTGCCCGCAGGTTACCCGCAGGTCAGGTCAGAGCAGGTCAAGAAACGTTAACTCTTTGGTTGGGGCGGGTCAAATAGAATACACAAGTTGAACTGTAACTCACGGGTTAATTAAAGAATGCCAACCCGCCCCGGGGTCAAATTCTCATGAATGTGGGCACCCGCGGTTCATTGTTTTTACCCAAGATGCGTGCGTGCGTGCGTGCGTGCGTGTTTCTTTTAGGGCAAATGCAAGAGAGAGTGAAGTAAATATTACTTCCAGGACACTAACTAAAACTTAGACAAAATAGACAAAAAGGCTGAATGAGATTCTTCTCTAAATAGCAAACTGCAGTACCAGGCATCAAAGCCTCAGACGCTCAGACGATCGGATGAAGGAACAAGCAGGCAGAGATGTGAACTGAAGTGTAGATTTGTATTTATTGCAATAACCGAGACCACAAAACAGAGTCCAGAGTGACGGAATAGCATCAGCTCTCCCGTGGCCTGTGTGCCACGGGAGCACACGGACATACTAACCACCTGCGATGGTCAGCCTGCTAAAGACTCCCGTTTCACTTACAACCGGACATTATATGCAGTCTAACATCAAACAGAGGTTTCTGGGTGTTGGTTGATTTTACATACATAGGAATCGCAGAAGCATATACATAATCAAGTGACCTCTTGTTGAGACAATAGTATGCAGATCAACAACTTGCATAATAGCAGATGGCGGCCTACGTGTTTTGATTTACACCTGAGAGAAGCTACAGGAGTAATTAACAATGCAGAGTACTTGACTGAGTGATTGCTTTCAGCTAGACAGACAGACAGACTCCAACATTTTACTTAGCACAGAGTGTAGTTGATTATAGCATGATATAGTATACAAATTATTGTCCATATACGACAAGAGCTCTGCCAGTGGTTCTCAAATTCAATTTTCATGTCAAGGACGCCCAAATTAGTATGTATATTAGGCCCTGGACCCCAACTTGAAAATATGTTCTCTACCATAAGAGAAGATTGTTAGATTCGTTTTAGGTCCGAATTGCACATTGAAGTGTGAATTCAAGTGAGTGAAACCTAGAATCTTCATGGTCACTTTTATATATTATTTCATTGGGAAAATGTTTAGCCAGTGAAACAATATTGACTATTACTGTCACTTTTTCCCATTTTGCTGGGACTCTATTGGAACAGCCGAAGTCCCTGTACCTCTCTATGCATATTGCATATTGCTTAATTCTACAACAGCCTTTGTATGCTATAGCAAATGCTTCTGTTTCCCTTGTCTAGCTATATCAGCATTATCGGTACGATCAAAGAGACAGAACACTCTCTGGGGACAAGGGTTTTCTTTGATGTTAGGACTCGAGCAGCCATCTGTCTGTCCAGTATGATTCATCTTTAAAAACCAGGACTTCTTTTCTCCTTCGCCCCTTCATTCAATGTGAGGAAACAGATTGAGGGAGCGTGTCCCTCCGTGGTTTTAGCAGTTAAGCCCCTCGGGGGATCAAACTCCTGCTTGATGTCAGAGAGAGAGAGAGAGAGAGAGAGAGAGAGAGAGATGGAGAAGTCATCAGGAGAAGGGACAAGCAGAGATCACAGTAAGGAAGGACGGATGGGGTAATAAAGCATGGTGTAATGTAGCAGCCAGCAGGACTTGTGGTGAGAGGAAAGCATTGGAAACCAATCTATAGTGAGAACAGTTTAGTGAAGCCTGAACGTTTTCCTGAGGAGAGTCTGTCCTTTATTCACCTATATCTGGACATTGGGATGCACCATGACGCTTTCACGGGCGCTGTCATGGGTGCCAAACGTTGGACCGGAAGTTCGATGAAATACATTGCAGTGAATGGAGTTGCCAACTCCTGAAGAAACACTATTTAAGAACGCTTGTCATATATTTGGTCCAGGGATACAATTTAGACATATCACAGGCTGTTTTATAATCACTTTCTTTTCAATGGGCACAGTACACAATTATATTATGTATCATTATTTCATCTAAACAGCGGCAGATATTGTTTCTGTCTCCGAGGTATCGCAGGATTTGGTTGACACACAGGAATCGGTGGACAGTCTTGCGATACTTGTCACGTTCAGAAACTCACTGTGTGCTCTTTAGATACCTCTATAACATTACACAGTGTACACATCAAAAAACAAGACTAATGTCTTATCTTACTAATATGTTCTCTTTTATGCTCCAGAAGCGATTACTTTACAAAGGTCTCAGTCATTCAGAATTACAGGTGCAGTTTGGCGTAAGTTCTCTCACTCTCTCAAGGTGCCAACTTGCGCCTTGCACACAAGCAGAGCGCGCCATGAAGTGTGCTCACCACTGCTGCTCTGAGTCCTAAAGCTCCCTGCTGCTGTCTGGGTAGGACTGCTGCTCTGAGTCCCTATAGACTAGAGCTCTCTGTCTGTGTACGACTGCTCCTCTGAGTCCTAGAGCTCTCTGCTGTCTGTCTGGGTACGACTGCTGCTCTGAGTCCTAGAGCTCTCTGCTGTCTGTCTGGGTACGACTGCTGCTCTGAGTCCTAGAGCTCTCTGCTGTCTGTCTGGGTACGACTGCTGCTCTGAGTCCTAGAGCTCTCTGCTGTCTGTCTGGGTACGACTGCTGCTCTGAGTCCTAGAGCTCTCTGCTGTCTGTCTGGGTACGACTGCTGTTATGAGTCCTAGAGCTCTTGGCTACCCTCTATTGACCTTATACCAACCTTGAAACGTACTTTAGTTACGTCATCAAGAACAGTGGTCCCTTATTGGCCGGTGGAGTAGACTGACATGCATACATTACTAAGCCGATCGCAGTACTTGCTCGCTCTGCTTGCGCAAGTAATTTCAACTGCATCATACTGTCGACCGACGCACGCACGCACGCACGCACGCACGCACGCACGCACGCACGCACGCACACACACACACACACACACACACACGCACACACAGTCTAGAGTCTAGAACAGGAGTGGGCAACTTTGACAATGGAGAGGGCCACTATATTTCCACACTCACTCCAGAGGGGCCACATTGCATATTACTGTAGTAGCAAAAACTAGCCGATCTACAAGTTCAAAACGAACTTGATTTTTTTTTTGCCATTTTTTTATTGGAATCCTGAAAAGTTACAGTTGTATTTAATTTCCAAATGCATTTAGTTATAGTTATGTTAACTTTATGAATAAAATACAAATACGTTGGACATAAAAAAAGACAATAACATTTTAATAGTATTCAGGTATTAACCTGTGGGCCGCATTAAGTGAAGGTGGGGGCCACATGTGGCCCCCGGGCCGCCAGTTGCCCATCTATGGTCTAGAACCAGAGCAGAGTCTAGTACCAGAGTCCAGAAGCAGTCAAACTGTTTTGATCATCAGTGACGGCTTGTTCCACTGGAAGCCCTGCTCCATGCCAGGCGTGCGTGCGTACGTACGTCCGTGCGTGCGCGATGCCAGGGGTGTGTGGCGCTCTGGGAGCCAGAGCCACAATAAAAATCATTGTTGCATTTTGTTTGGAGAGCCCAATCGCAGCACCAAATTAGTACTGAAGTGAAGAGAAATCAGTGTAAAACGAAAAGCTGAAATTTAAGCCTCTTTGCCACCCAATCTTTCTCTCTCTCTGGGTAGTTGCATGTTGCAAGGAGTTGCAAGGAGGTACGTACAAGACTTAATTCTTGTGAAATATTCCTCTAGGGTTTGGGAAAAACTGCAGCAGCAGTTTGATATAAACATGTTGAAGACACCTCTCATCCCCTCTCTCATTGTCTCCTTGGCTCCATCTCTCATTTTCTCCTCTCCTCCATGTCATCTCTCCACACATCTATGTGCAGCTCGAGAGGAAGTGAAGGCTTAGTAAGTCGACTGGGATTTTCCCTGAAACCCTATAGCTCTCCAGCCTCTCCCTGAGGACAAGGTGAAAGCTCCGCGAGACAGCCTGGCTATCTGTCTGACTGTCTGTCTCTCTGTCTCCCCGGGTTCACCCGCCTGTCAGTCACTGACGCTTGGCCCTCGAACCTCCCTATATACGCCTCCGTTCGTCTTCTTAATTAAGATATATATGGAACATCTTTCCACCATGAGTCCTCGACAGGAAGAAGATGATGAAGCATGAGAATAAAAAGTGAAATTTGCCCTCCTTCGACAGACAGGAAACGTTCACGTTTTCATTTTTCCACCTTTTCTCTCACGTAGGTTGAATTTTCCCCCCTGCTAAAAACAATGCCAGTGAGTCATGTGTTCCCCTGGCAGGATGTGCACGTCTGCTCTTCCCCGTGAGTTCAAGTCTCAGGGGTCATCAAGATGCAAGGACAAGCCTGGGATAGTGTCCCTTTAGTTTACATCATGTGCAGAGGACTGTTGTTCTATATCCTTCTTTTTTTTCCATTTCATGAAAATAAAAGTAACACTTTTGGACGTACAAGGTTTCCACCCAACAGCGATGATATTTAGAAACGTAGTTGATTTCTTTCCATTGCAGGGATGTGGTCTGGTTTTACTAAAAGCTAAGTACGTTTACTACGGTCATCTTAACATCCCACCCTCACACCGTCAATGTGATTACTCATTACTTAAATGTAATGAATACCTCACCTGGAGGAAAGATGTAGTATACTGTGTGTGTGCGTGCATGCGTGTGCATGCGTGTGTGTGTGTGTGTGTGTGTGTGTCCCTCTGTGTGTGTGCGTGCTCTCTTCTCTCCATATAGCCCACTTTCAAAGTTTTGGGCCCGTTTTGCTCAAAATGCCACAAACAGATTGCCGTGACACTTTGCAAACACACTCTCAGTATAGGCCAAGGACGATCTGACACCCCCAAATGTTTCAGATCTGCCTCATGGTGGCGCTATAACAGGTCACAACCCTGGGTAGGCAATGCGGCCTCTCAGAGGAGACCACTTTTCTCCTTCATAATGTATTCTTGTAAGCGGTCGACACCAAAGTTCTCTTTTTGGTCCTGAGCTGAAAGAGTCTGAGAGTCCATGCTATGGCATCTGTATTCTGATTATGTCACCATAGAATGACATTCAGAGAAAGAACCTCCTGCGAAAAAGGTCTACAAGCCACAAGCTGATCGAGCTGGATTTGGTTTACAGGGAAACAAAGGAGAGGACCAAGTACAGTACGTGTCAGAACCTGAGTAGCAAAACCATGCAGCTTTTATAGTACAGATGAGCTCCTGAAGATCATGACCTGTGCTCTGTTTCCAGGTCGCTGGCATTACAAACTTCCTGTCATTAGCCAACCAGATGTGATTGTGATGAGATGTTGATTGTAATTGTATGTGCGTGCGTGCGTTTGCGTG
The DNA here is from genome assembly GCF_964188405.1 of Protomyctophum parallelum. Taxonomy (NCBI): domain Eukaryota; kingdom Metazoa; phylum Chordata; class Actinopteri; order Myctophiformes; family Myctophidae; genus Protomyctophum; species Protomyctophum parallelum. Next base: position 6,499,268 of record NC_139719.1, read on the forward strand.
AACATGTAAAAATAGCTGATCTACAAGCTGTGTGAGCTTCACAGGTCGGAGCTCCCACTATCAGCTCAATACGTCACATTTAGCTGTAGTTATTTTTGACGGGCACTAGCCCCTCAAACGTCTGGCTTTCAGAAATTATGGCAGCCAAGTCTATGTACTGTTTTTCTTTGCTTTTCAAACAGCACCCCAGCAAACAGGACCCCAGCCAAGTCTATGGACTTTTAATGTTTGTTTAGAGTACAATGTTTGTTTAAAGAAGTGAGGCCGTCACGTCACAGGAGTTTTTGTATCCTGGATGGTAGGGCAAGAGGAGCACTGTTTTTTTGGTTTCACTCCATGTTTTGAAGCCCCGTTAATTGTATTGTTTCATTAGAGCGCACATTATCTCCCTCTCTCACATCACATGCATGCACGCGCTTGCACGCTCAGATAATTCAGTTAAACTTTGGACTATTTGGACAATTACAAGCCAATCAAACTTTCCTCTTGCATGTCAACAGTCCTTCCCACACACATTCTTGTTCTCATTTAGCTGTTTATGTGTGCATGCTATGAACACAGTGTTGGCACTATATAGTCTCTCTCTCTCTCTCTCTCTCTGTATTATGTTTTGCATATGAAAAGACCACCCACATATTTTTGGGAGGGGGGCACAGTCCCAGAAGGAGTGAGTTTGGAATATTAATTGCTTTTCCCCTTTTCCTGTTTTGTTTTTTCTGTGCCCACTGAAATTCTGCCAGATGGATGGATGGATTCATATAGATAGATTGATCGATTGAAACTTCATTTGTGTGAAGTAATATTAGGTCCAGCATGGTTAATTAAAATAAATCTCTCCAGAGCCTGATCTGCTAGATCTCAATAATGTCACAATAGAAAGGCAGAGTTTTTCTTCTCAGTATTTTCCATTTTATTGCAAATACATTTTCAAAGGGTAGAATTCATAAAACACAGTACAAAATGCATTAATACATGAAACACGACTGTTGCCGGAACCCATCAGAACGGTTTAGAACCAAACTTTCAAAACTGGTTCAGTCCAATTTCAGCCATAGTTGAGATTTCATACAGAAATTGACAAAGAATCCAGAGAAACAGCTACATCAGCCTACGTAAAGAGAACTCACAAGGATGATGAGGACCATTTACATGTAAAATTATATTGTTTTCTTTCTTTTATTTTGTTCTTATTTTGTTCATACCGTCATATGCCGTTGTTCATATATACTGTACGTATGTTCATTTATGTGGTATGTTATAAGGCAGGACATAATATGAACAGGAATAAGGATTGTTAATGTCAGTTGTTACTTGTTTTCTTTGTATTTTGTATAATGTGTCATATAATCCCATATGGGATGGGCCAGAATTATGGCATGACGCGGATGTAGCATTTTCATTCATTCATTCAAAAGACATTTTACATGAGATAAATAAAAAACAAAAAACTGACTATACACCATATACCATATCCTTCCCCACATTGACTACAAAACATAAAGAACAAGAGCAATCATTTATTGGTATGTCTGTATGCTTTATCACCCGTTTATCCACCTGATGAGAGGCTGGTGCTTGAACTGCTATAGTATAGAATAGATAATGAAGCTTCTCTTTTTATTACTACACTAATAAACCAACCCTGCCCACTACCAAAACACACCCACTCCCAAACATTGGATTATGAACAGAAATAGAAAATAAGGATTTAAAACATGATACCTAATGTAATATCACCAATCAGTATTAAAGTCCTCACAGAGGATTCTTGTAACATTTCGAAGGACTCTCTGAGGTGTGCAAAAGTAGACGTGTTTCTATTTTAACAACAATAAGGCAGTGTGAGCCAACCACAAGTCTGACTCTCAATAATAATAATAACAATACATTTTATTTATTAGGCGCCTTTCAGGGCACTCAAGGTCGCCGTACAACAAGCTAAAAACAGTTGAAACAAAACACAGTTCAAAGCTAAAGCAGACAATAAACTAAGTATAGCTTGCAGCAGAAAACACAGATCAATCAATTTCCTGTTTAGTTTTTCTTCTCTACTTCCAATCAAGCGTCTAATTCGGGGAGGGGCCAAAGCTCCCTTGGAATGTGTGCATGGATACGTGTGAATGTGTGCATGGATACATGTGAATGTGTGCATGGATATGTGTGAATGTGTGCATGGATATGTGTGAATGTGTGCATGGATGCGTGTGAATGTGTGCATGGATACGTGTGAATGTGTGCATGGATACATGTGAATGTGTGCATGGATACATGTGAATGTGTGCATGGATATGTGTGAATGTGTGCATGGATACGTGTGAATGTGTGCATGGATACGTGTGAATGTGTGCATGGATACATGTGAATGTGTGCATGGATACGTGTGAATGTGTGCATGGATACATGTGAATGTGTGCATGGATACGTGTGAATGTGTGCATGGATACATGTGAATGTGTGCATGGATACGTGTGAATGTGTGCATGGATACATGTGAATGTGTGCATGGATACATGTGAATGTGTGCATGGATACGTGTGAATGTGTGCATGGATACATGTGAATGTGTGCATGGATACGTGTGAATGTGTGCATGGATACGTGTGAATGTGTGCATGGATACATGTGAATGTGTGCATGGATACGTGTGAATGTGTGCATGGATACATGTGAATGTGTGCATGGATACATGTGAATGTGTGCATGGATACGTGTGAATGTGTGCATGGATACGTGTGAATGGATACGTGTGCCTGAGTTATGTGTAATAATAATAATGTGTGCATGGATACGTGTGCACAAAACTCAATACGAGTTTAGAGACGAAGAAGAGTAGAAGAAACTAGTTACCAGTACAAATTCCTTATTGAATGTAATCATATGTAAGAACATCAGCGGAGAAACAGAGCAAGATATCTCGGCAATTTTTGGACTTAAACATCATGGTAATTACACAACCAAACCCACAACCCTCAGATTGTGATGAGCTGGATGTAGATGTGATGTTCCCTCCAGTGGTGTAAAGTACATTTACTCAAGTACAGTAGTAAAAAAAGAAATTACTTTACTGGAGTATTTCCAATTTTCAGTACTTTTACTTCTACCCCAGATCTCAGAGGCAAATATTAAACTTTTACTCCAGTACAATTATTTGAAAACTTTAGTTACTAGTTACATTGTACATTTTGATTATTATTACAAAACATACAGTAACCGCTTCAGCCCTATATACATTTTGGCCATTTGAAAATAGCCAATCTACATTTGGCAATTATATGAATAGGCCTTCAGGGCGTGGTGAGCTGGGTGTAGACGGGAGTCTGCTCCCAGTGCTGTGGCGGGGGTGTGACCCTGTGGCCACTCTGCGGCGCCGCGTCGCTGACAGGCGCGTGCACGGGCCTCTGGAAGGCAGGGCTCCCCACGTAGGTGAACGTGGAGTACAGCCCCGCCCCTCCTTGGCCATAGGAGGCGGTCGGGGGTCTGCTGGCGCCGCCCTGGTGGTCGTAGTATTCGTACTGCACCCTGGATATGGAGGGTGGGTACGTGGACGAGGAGCTTGAGGAGGAGGAGGGGCTGTAGTGGGAAGAGTGGAGGTTGAAGGAGGTGTAGGAGGCGTGTTGAGGGGAGGAGTCTTGCAGCTGCTTGCCGTAGCGACTGGGACTCAGCTGCTCCGTCTTGATGTAGTTCCTTTGGCCCGCTTCCCACCCAGAGGCTCCTCCCACGGTGGTCCTCTGGCCCGCCTCCCACCCGGAGGCTCCTCCCACGGTGGTCCTCTGGCCCGCCTCCCACCCGGAGGCTCCTCCCACGGTGGTCCTCTGCCCCGCCTCCCACCCGGAGGCTCCTCCCAGGGGAGTCAGGGTGAGCTGCTGCTGCTTCTGTTTCTGGACCCTAGGGATCCAGACCTGTGGAGGGATACATGGTAAAGAGGTATAGATGCTGCATTGCCGTCATCATGGGCACATTCCAATTCCTCATCTGTATTGTCATCATAGTCTGCCATGACTAAGGAAATAAGTTGTTTTCAATAGCATCATTTCAGTAAAGAACAAAGTACTATGCTAAGAGTACAGGTACAGTAGATGCAACAACCCCCAACCCCCATCTCTGGCTATAGAGGGTATATGCGCGTGACATCATCATCATACAGGAGTTCTGCAGTCGTGAAGTCGAGAATGCGTGGCAAAATAAATACTTTGTGGCCTTGACAGCCCATACATCCAAACAGAGAAGTCCTATCTGATTGCATAAAGGGCCTTGCAAACGGGGAGCGATAAAACTCGCCTATAGTTAATTTTCAATGAGACCTGCGTGTTTGCTCGGAGAATACGTATTTACGAGCGTATTTACGTGAGCGCGGTCCCGTGAATTTGTTGCGCGCGTGCTCGTTACGTGCACACGCCTCACCAGACCTGGATTCAGTTTAGCTTTTTTTTTTACGCTTGCGTTCCTCGCTTCATGTTTGCAAGGCCCTTTAAACAACGTTAAATTACATTAAACTCACTTTGCCACTCCATTTGCCACTCACTTTATGCATGTGCATACCCTCTATATAAGAATAAAAACAATTGAACAATAGAAACAGTCGCACAGTGTGTGTGTGTGTGGGTGTGTGGGTGTGTGTGTGTGTGTGTGTGTGTGTGTGTGTTTGACTAAAATAAGTCAAACTACCTTTCCATTTGTTCTACGGAACCACTTAGTTAAAATGACCCGGTTGCCCATCTGGAAAAGTATAACGCACCTGGAGTCGATCCAATAAATGTTACACCGTACTCTTCGTTTATGATCAGACAATCTACAAATTGGGCCATGTACAACATTCCCCTTTAACCATCCATGTCAGGACCTCTGTCTCTGGCTCTGTATTACACTGTATCATTACAAGATGTTTTTATATGACATTTACAGTACCTGTGGGCTGAGCGTTCCAGCGAACGGCAAGGTGCTGATGCTGTAGCTGGCGGTGTAGGCCAGCGGAGGGTGTGGCCTGTTGGGCGGGAGGTACTGGTCGAACTCGTTGACGTCGAAGGTCTCGATGTGTGCGATGACGTCGGAGCTCAGCTGGCCGATGTCCACGTCGCCGAAGTCGATGTTGAGGTGGCGAGGCGCCGCCGCCGCCCCGCCGACAGAGGGGGAGGCGGGGCGGCCCGCCTCGGCCGGCGAACGCACCCTGTTGGCTCCGCCCCCTCTGCACACCACCCCGCCCTCACGCTTCGTGTCCGGCTTCGCTGAGCCCACGGCGTCGGCCTTGGGGGTGGGGGGAGGGGTTGGGGGTGCCTGGGAGACTGGACAGAGAGACATAGAGAGAGAGAGAGAGAGAGAGAGACACAGAGAGAGATAGAGAATTAATTCACATCTTTATGTCAATTAATTCCTCCCATTGCTTGCCACTGTTGTTGTACTGAGGAGCCCCCAAACTACTCTTCCCGTCCAACATTCCCCACTGACAGGTCCCTCGCCAGCCTGTAGGAGTGACAATGACAAACACAGCCTATAAAGAGTATGCAAAGAGTATGCGTCACATTTCCACCGGGACAGCAGCATGGAGCATTGGAAGGTTAGAAGCGTCCGTTGGAAATGGGATGCACACACAGATCCGACATACCAATGGTACGACATGCGGAAAAACAACGGTCGAACATGCTCCGCTCCCGTGCTCGCGGTTATGGTTAGAGGTAGGCTGTCGGTCTAATGACAGTCGGACCAATAGTATGTCGGAAACTAAAGCCTGTATCTGTTGGAAATCGCTAAGTAAACAGTGGTGCGTAACACCTGTTTCTAAATTGCACATAATGCAGGTAGCAGCAGGACGTCGCATTATTGAAAACGAGCACTTCCGGACTCTAACAGAACGCACACGCACACACGCACACACACACACACACACACACACACAGTCACACACACACACACACACACACACACACACACACACACCTGTGTGTTCTCCAGGTGAGTGCACGTCACTCATGCTGGATGCAGGGGAGTCTGCTGTCCTCTGCAGAGCTTTGAAGATGACATCATCTGTGGGCGTGGCTTCAAAGATGACGTCATGTGCGGGCGTGGCCTTGAAGATGACGGCATGTGTGGGCGTGGCTTTGAAGATGACATCATGTGTGGGCGTGGCTTTGAAGATGGGTTCAGAGGAGATGACGTGCATCTGCGTCTCTTCGTCCTCCACCAGCTCACTCTGTCCATTCTTGAGACTCTTTCTGCGCCGGGGCTGTTTAAATTAATTTACATCATCACCCAGGTGCCAGATTTTGTCACGGATACCAAGCTGCATATTCTGTCAAGAGCAGAGTCTGTTGCACTACATGCAATGTTGTTGTTATTATACAGTATACCGGTATGTCTATATAACCCCCGTCCGAGATATTCGTATAAATCACACTGGTGTGAAGTGAGGGGCGCAATATGTATATTTATATTGGCCATATGACTTACGTCGTCATTTACTGCATTATACTTAATTGGCTGGCAAATGATTTACATCTAAGTGCTCATAGACTTGGCTGCCATGACGTAATCATCAAAAGCCATGTCATCGTCCATATACACTATACAGTATGATGTAAATTCTCCTGTCATTGTCAATGGAAAATGTGACACAAGTTAAGGACAAAAAGCTATAATGTAGGATGGGCTAGTGTCCCTAGTCCAACATTGGCTAAAATAATATAGGAAAGAGGCTAAATGTTTTTCTCCCCAAAGGGCCTGAGACCTGCAGGTCAAATGATTGTATACCTGTCCAGGCATGATGGCCTGGAAAGGTAGAGAACCACTAGGGTACCTGGTATAATAAATAACATTGTGTACATATGAATCTATAGAACATCAAGTCATAAAGATACCTGGTACTTGTAGTCTGGATAATCCTTCTTGTGTTGAACACGCAGACGCTCTGCCTCCTCTACGAACGGGCGCTTCTCCCCCTCGTTCAGAAGCCTGGTGGATGGATGGATGAAGAAGGGAGGGAGGGAGGGAGGGAGGGAGGGAGGGAGGATGGATGGATGATGGATGGATGGATGGATGGGGAAAAATGGCAGAATTTATTTTAGGCCAGCACTTGCAAATCAGATCTACACCATTGTAGTATGAATCGACCGACCTACAAGCCCACAACATGTTGCAGATGTGATGCTTGTGGGTTTATAGATTATGTTTGGTGAACAACACCAAGATATCGTTCAACCAAGTAAGATTCTGTTCTGAGCAAACTTTCTACTCTCTGTCTCTGTTTCTCTCTGTCTCTGTTTCTCTCTCTCTCTCTCCCTCTCTCTCTCTCTCTCTCTCTCTCTCTCTCTCTCTCTCTCCACCATCACACAATTAAACCTCAATCAGCAACGGTCATCAATCAATCAATGCATTCTTGGCACTAGTTCTAGTGACAGACAGCAGAAATGTACTGAGTCAGCAAATAATTCACATTTCACACAGTGAAGTAGTACAGCAAACACTATAGCAATGAGCAGTACAATCACAATATAGATAGATATATGTTAAAGCACCCCCTCCAGTGTAATATTGCAAGTATACAACAAAACATCATTTTTTTAATAACAGATGTATAGCCCCAGTCAGGCTATCCAACGTTGAAGCTGCCACTACCTACTGGCGAAAAGTGTACTTCTTTATTGTTTCGATCTATTTGATCTTCATCAGGTCATCACCTGACCTGATGAAGATCAAATAGATCAAAACGTTGTCAGAATTCTCAAAAAAGAACGTCTTTCTTGTACCTGTGGTGTGCGGGCTCCATCCGTCATCTGCGGTATAATAAACAGTATTAATACCTCCACAGTTTGCCCAGGGTCTTGCTGAGCTCTGCGTTGTGCAGGTGAGGGTACTGGTCGGCCAGCTTTCTGCGGGCAGCCTGGGCCCACACCATGAAGGCGTTCATGGGGCGCTTGACGTGCGGCTTGTTCTTACTGGTTCCGTGCGCGCTGCGCACCGGGATGGGCACCAGGGTCCAATCATAGCCCTTCAGCACCTGGGACACCATGTGATGTACAGTATAAAGTATAAAGTAAATTTACTCAAGTACTGTACTTGAGTAGTACAATTTCACTATACTTTTACTTTTCTTGTCTAAGTATAACATTAAGTGGTTACAGATCAATAATAGTCCAATAACATGATAGTTTACAACTTTACATGCATGATTCAGTACTTTTGTAGGCTTAGTTTGACTAAGATAGGCTACACACACACACACACACACACACACACACACACCTGGGACACAGCATCGCGGATACAAGCAGGGAACTTGTCATCGTCCTGATCGGAAGAGCAGACAGGGACAGGGTCCTTCTTGAAGTCCCTGGCGGCCATCAGGCCCTGGTTCTCTGACGGCCGGGTGTTCTCTGCGTCCGAGCCCGGGGACGCCGGACACGGACACGGGGAGTCCTCGTCACACGCACTGGTGCTCGGAGCGTCACAGAGACCCTTGTTGTCTGCGTCCTCCGACATCTGCAGAAGTCAGGAGGATCATACACAAACCCAAACGGGTTGGAATTCTCACGATAGAGTGTGGTTTTCTCTCCAAAGGGACAAGCCTCCTTCTCATAATAAAAGCTGTATATTTCACTCGCCCGGAAGCAGTTCCTAAAATAATAATAAAAGCAGTTTTTTTCCGTTGCCAGGAAAACTTGAAAACCAGAATCTTTCAACTGCGTAAAATGCGTAAAATGCGCCTCTGTAGCTCCAGCTCTGTGGTAAAAGCCGGTTTTCTTTGGAAAGCAGAATGTCTTTATGCATACAACTCCTCTGGTATAATCGCCGTGACCCTTCAGTTGAAACGAAGCCGATAATATTTTTTTTCCTTAGTTTCTTTGTCTCAGTGTGTTAGCAGAGGTGTGTGAAACAGGATAAATTAATGTCTCCTTCTGCGAGGCTTCACTTCACATAGTTAATTAAACAATCCTCCACGACGCAGCGACCGCTTTAAATGGAGACTCTGGAGAGTGTTGCAGAACAGACTGCTTTATATAAGGAACAGAGAGAGAGAGAGAGAGAGAGAGAGAGAGAGAGACCGCGGAGGAAAGCCCACATTCCATTGGCTGGTGAGAGTGTGAAACGGCCGTATATACTATAGGCACACACATATGCACAGTTCAATTAATAAAACCTTACAGTAATTTCCCTAAGTGGAACAAAATAATCAATCAGTCAATCAATCAATCAATCAATCAATCAATCAATCAATCAATCAATCAATCAATCAATCAATCAATCAATCAATCAATCAATCAATCAATCAAAATCAATCAAGCAAGCAAGCAATCAACTCTAAATGTTTTGATGAATTGAACAAGGTGGACTCTCTTGTAAACAAGTGATGCTTTATTGGGTCGTCCACTCACAGTTAACAGTCTTTGCATTGAGTTGTGCTTGAAATGTACTGTAATTCTGCAAACTGTTAAGAAATATTGAAATCAATCAATCAATCAAAACCCATGCATCCATCGGCCTTGCTGTGATTTGACCGAGTTCAGTGCTGAGGGCCTTTTCAAGCTACAATTTGTCCTTGTCCGAGACCAGCAGAGCCGAGTCATCTGCGAACAGGAACAAAATGCAGTCACAAGCTGATGTAATGTTGTTTATTTACATATATTAGGAACAGTAAAGGCCCTAATATGCTTCCTTGTCGAACGTGGGGGGGGGAAGGGGAGACAGTGTGCCGTTCACCTCCACCACCTGTTCTTTCACCTCCAGATAGGATTGCGTCCAGCTCACCGCAGTGCTATCAAAACCAATTGCTCATTTGCTCTTATAGCTTATCAATGAATATAGAGTCCACCTCGTGCTTGATGTGGTCGTTCAAATACTATAAAGAAGGCATGTGTCAGTGGAATGAGTGTCCTGAATGTCCCTCACTCCTCAATAAGGCTGATGGGTTGTGTTTGCCAATCAGGGAAGCCGATACCAACCTGGATCATTTGTATCATCAGATTCATCACTGATCCTTGCTCCATCTAAGTGGCTTGGGGAGCCTTCTCTTTCCTCGCTCTCCTTTCCTCTAAAATTGAATTAACATTTGGGATGTTAACGATTACCAGGTAACAGTGGATGAGTTTGAGGAAGCAAGGTGGTATTAGGATTTGACAAGAAAACTGGCTTCACACATTGGCAGAGCTTCATGTGGCCTTTGCGCCTCTGTTCCAGTATAAGTGTTAGCACGAAGAAAGACCTGATTCCTCCACTGTTATTGAAGGTGGTACCGGTTGTGTGAAATACTGCATTGGACCAATGGCAGGTGCTGGTGTGTGAAATGCTGCATTGGACACTGCATGTGAAAGGAGCACCAGAGAGGGCCCATCATGCTGCGGTGGCAGTGGGCAACAAGGTGTATTCCTTTGGAGGATACTGTGTTCAGAACACCTACATGTTCTACATGGATGACATCGATGTGCATGTCTTCCATACAGTATCTTTACGCTGGATGAAGCTGCCCCCAGTGACAACAGGGAGAGGAGAACGTCCCCCTGAGGTTCCCTCCATGCGCTGGGGCCACACTGCTGTGCTGATAGAAGACATCACCTACATCTGGGGGGGAAGGATTGAGTACACATGGGAGTTATGCAACATGCTTTATGCATTTGAAGTTGACACCCACAGATGGTACAAACCCAGGGTTTCTGGGACGGTTCCAGAGAAGAGGCAGTACCACTCAGCCTGTGTCTTGGGGAAGGTCATGTATATCTATGGAGGATACATCATGATGACTGGATACACTAATGACATTTACAAGTTGAACACAGCCACAATGGTTTGGTCTTTGATGAACACTAGCGGCACTCGACCGCCTGCTTCGTCATTTCACTCTACTACCATAATCGGGACAAAGATGTTTGTATTTGGGGGCTGTGGGGAAAAGAGGGAAGGCTACAACAATATCCGAGTGTTTGAGACAGAGACCAACTTCTGGCTGAGCACGCCATCCTCACAGCTCAATCCAGAAGAATGCTGGGGTCATTCAACCTTTTCCTACAATGACGAGCTGTACATATTTGGAGGCCGCAACAATTACCAGCACATCAATGATCTGTGGAAATTCAATCCAGAGACCTTCTCCTGGAAAAACATTGAGCCCAAGGGGAGAGGCCCACCTAGGATGACAAATACATGTTGCTGCATGGTGGGAAATCGCTGCATCCTCTTTGGAGGAAACAGCCACAAGGTACCGTCAGTGGATGACCTGTACACCTTAGACTTAAGCCCTAGTCTGAAGACGTTATGCAAGTTGGCAGTTATTCAGTATAACGTGGAGCTGCCGGGACTCCCGCATGACATCAGGTGGGAATTGGCAGCCATGACTACCAAGAGCAACAGAAAAGAATAACATGAGTGTGTTCACTGCCACCAAACCCACTGCAAAAGAAAAACAGAATAATAAGAAATACGGAGAAGAATAAGGAGATCACAGCTCCAACAAAGGCTCACTTCATTCAGATGGGAAAGAACACAACACAGGAATGTGACCAGTGATTCCTACCAGGAAGTAAACAGCATCATACAGGAGAACAGAGAAGTCTACTTCCAACTGAACTGCACCATGACACACGTGTCAATTTCCATTAGCAGTGAATGTAGGAACAGAGATGCTTTTTTTTAAAGGAACAGACGTTAACTTTGGGAAACAGATGTTGAAGAACTGAGGAAATGACAGCAAAAGTGGAGACCTTTTCACATTTCTTTGCTTCTTTCTTTTTTTGCTGTCATGTTTTCAGTAAAGTGAGTATTATGAGAGTTGTTTTGTGCATTCCTTTTTGATAAAGAGAAAGCTGCCTTCCATCATCCAAAGCGTACAATCACCCGATAACACGGAGAATCAGCGCGTCCTCCTCAGATCCGTAGATATTCGTGTTGTTTTAGTTCTCGCAAACCATACAAATTGCCAGTCAGCACCTGTTCTGACTTCTGCCACAGTGCACTTCAGCCTGTCAACCAATGGGACAGAGTGAGCACAGTGGACCTCGGCACAAAGGCAGAGGCACAGCTGCAAAGGGCTCGTTAATTATAATGGCTGAGAACTCCCATTACATTGAAAAACGAAAATCAGTAACATAACACAGTTGGAAAAATCCGTACAACGTATGCTGGTGTGCCTTCATGCTACTTGAATGACTGAAACTCTTGTCACTAGTGTGCACAGTAGCAGGGTTTTTCTCCAGTGTGGGAATACGCTGGTGTCTCTTAAGATTACCTAAATCACTGAAACTCTTCTCACATTGTTTACAGAACAGAAGAAAGGCTTTTCTCCAGTGTGTGCTGGTGTTGCTGTAGATCACTCATCTGACTGAAACCCCTCTCACACCGTTTACAGAGGAAAGGGTTTTCTCCAGTGTGTGCTGGTGTTGCTGTAGATCACTCATCTGACTGAAACCCCTCTCACACCGTTTACAGAGGAAAGGGTTTTCTCCAGTGTGGAGACAGACGCTGGTGTTGCCGTATGCCACTTATCCGACTGAAACTCTTGTCACACTGTTTGCAGAAAGAAGGTTCTTTCTTATTTTGGAAACTGTTCATTCCTCAGACAGTAGTAGTCGGCTCCCGCGTTGTGGCTTCTCTTCCTGTGTTCATGGAGAAAGGTGGAGGCACATGGACACTGAGAACAGGAGACCCGAGTCTGGAAATTCTGAGACTCATTCCTTCCTTTCATTATCAATATGGACCGTGATGGGGCGAGAGTTTTAGGTTTGAGGATATGTCCTTCTATATAGCCTACTATACTCTCTCCCTCTTCTCTCCGTCCCTCTCTCGGTATAAACTATACATCACATTGAGATGTAATGAATGTCCAAAGTCCGTTCACAATTCACACCCTATGTAGGCTGACCAGGAGCTTAGCTATACGTATATCACACACAACGTAAACTGTTGCAGTGCATAGAAATGCAAACGTTTACAGGTCCGTCCATATTTGATCAACCCTATGACATCATCATTATAACTTGACAAAAACAATGACGGCAGAGATCCACATATAGAAGCCATGCAGTCGCTTGGCTTCTAGACGGCGCTAGACAGCAAGCAACATAATAGGTGTAGCATTGCCAGACCAACGCGCAACCTGTCGTGCCAATATAGGGCTGAGCCCGATTGGCACAGCCCTATTGGCACAGGCTAAACAAAAGTTAGTTTAGCCTGTAGCGTAAAGAATGCATGAATCTGCTAAAATCTGTTAAAATATGAACAATTGAAACAGTTAATAACGTATTCTATCCACCAGGCCTAATCTAACCTAATCAGTGTGCTTGTCCAACATGTGAGGCATTCGGTTGCTCTGCATGGGCCTCAAAGCCTCACTGTTGGTACATCTGCCATGTTTTCAAGTGATGTAAATAGTCATGCATGTAAAACACTTTATTCCGTTCTGTGTGAAATAAAACAAGCGCTGCCCCTCCTCTCTCACCTCCAAGCATTCTGATGAACTGCACTAGTGGGAGCTTATTTACCTTTGTTTTGTCTTATACTTTCTTCCAAATTCAAATTGATAATTGACAGATACCGCCCAAGAGGGACTTAAGCAATTAACTGACCTCATGCCATCAGAGTTGAAAGATGCCCTTTCCTAGCTGGTGCAAATCTTTTGTGCTTTTACAACTTGCTAATAGTGGATATCAAAGGACGACTTCACCCATTTAAAACTATCTTCATGTAATTGGTCCTCACTATTGTCCTCACTATGGTCATGAAAAAAGTATAATCAACACGGTCTGTGTCTGACAGGAGGGTCTGCATTATTTTTCCGACAGCCCATTATCCGAACGTCACGTTGGTACGACTGTCCCCATTATAAATCGGAACTAGAAAAAGTGCCCTTCTGGGCACAGGTCTCCACCAGGAGGATAGGAATATTTAGGAGTAATATAAACATGTTTTTTGTTTGTTTGTTCCAATCTTTGCCAATCAGGATGGAATATGGGAAATGGTGCAGATCCGTGTTGATGGCACGCATGCACAATCCACCTGTTGGTGGCGCTATAACAGGGCAATGTGAAATGGGTGGGCTATATTCCTCAGCCTAGTAGGAAAGTGCGTGAAAGATTTCACATGAAATTGCACGCTGCGTTCATGATTTGAGGTTTTTTGTTCAAAACAGGCCAATCCTGCAAAATTTGAAAGCCAATGTTAGCCAATTAGGATGGAATATGAAATATCAGACACATCCGTCTTGAGCACATGACTATGGAGATACTGTGTAACGATTTGCGGGATTTTTGGACAAAATCTGTAGGTGTACTGTGCAAAAACTTGTTTTGCACAAAGCGGCCTCCTGGTGGCGCTATAACAGGCCGTTCTGGAAATTTTGGGGCAGAGGTTCATCGTTGGCATCCAGGGAGTGTGTGTGCAAAATGTGGCATCGACCGGGTTAACGGTGGCCGAGATTAGCTTGTCACGGACGGACACACGGACACACGGACACACGGACACACGGACACACGGACGGACGGAGTGCAAAACATACTCTCTCCCCATGCCTTCGGCCTGGTGGAGACAATAATGGGATGTCAATGAGTGGACCCCCTGATAGGAGGGCTGTGGACACTTCAGAAACCCATCACTGACATACGTATTAACGTGAGAACTTAATAGAGGGACTTCTATTTCAGCATGCTAACTTTCCAGGAATAGAAAGCCTAAGCTGGATTCCCCATCAATGATATCACTGGTAAGCAGATTTCTCTGTCCACAGCCCTCCTCTGAGACACAGAGTGAGTAGGAAAGAAATGGCACCATCTTGAGCATTAGAGAGGACCATGGAGACCATGGAGACCATGGACATGTTTTAAGCACAAAGCATGAAAATATGGCCCACATTCTAAAGCCTATACTGTATGTACAGTATGTCAAAGAGGGTTCCGCGCAGGGGACTGCCCTTAAGTCAGACCTCCCTTTAGTCCGACCTGTGCTGGGTTGGTTACAAATCACCCATGCTGCGGGTTACAATTTACAAATCAACCGTGGCTTCCTGTGAGGTTAGGGTTAGGTTAAGGTTTGGCATAGTGTTATTAATGGTCGGACTAATGGGAGGAACCATTGCCACACTACCCTTTCTATCTCAATGCTTGGAACCAATGTTTGGAACTACAGAAGGCAACAATGGCTATAGCTTTGCAGTGAGATCAGATCTTCTGCTGCTCACTTTGTGCCAACACTAACAATTAAACATGTGTTTTTGCAGTATCGTGTGTGAGTTCTCTTGGTGCTTCAGTGATCATAGTTTGGGTAACGTACGAGTTCCATATTGTTTAGCCCTATTCATTAGCTCTGGGCTCTGGCCCATACTTCCGCTATATGGACCAGAGCTATATCTATTCAATACAGATGGGCATACTGCATTTGTTCTGGGATAAAATAAAATAAAACTATATATGACGACTCCTGCCTGGTTAGTGTGGTTATGATGATCTTTCTCACATATTTAATGTATTTGTCAGTACAGACAAACTGGTTGTTCACTATGACAAATGAAGAAATTAATTAAATTACAACTTTCGGACACTCGGTGAAGTAGTCCAAGAGTCCATGGATGGATGGTGACGTGGAATGGAACTCAGGATATCGACCATCACATACTCCAGGGAGGGAGGCCCCACCTGGAAACTCAGTTCTTTAAGTCCCTAAAATAATCACATTCAGCCTGGACGGTTAGCACAACCGTCTGGGCACCTAGGCTGCTGAGCCATCCTGCCGGCATGCCGTGGGTTCGACTCCCGATCCTGATGACCTTCTTTGCCGTGTCCCCCCCCCCCCCCCCCCCCCCCCCATCTCTCTCCCCATTTCCTGTCAGATTACTTTCAACCTATTAATAAAGGCAGAAAAGGCCAAAGAAATTGTAATAATAATCGCATTCGAACTGGGGACCCCTCAAAATAAACATATTTAAACTGCAGGGGACCAACCCCCGTGTGGACACGATTGCTCTGATAAATTGTACAATTAACAACATCCACATGAATATACAAATAACATGGGTCGTAGTGGAAATCATGCCATATTGACATGCTGTTTTCAGATCAGCCTTTCCTTTTATGAATACATCTCTTGATTCATTTTCTTTATGAGAAGAAACTACAGTTGAATTAGTATTGCAATGTATTGGAATACAGGCCTGTTATTTAGGTTGGGTCAGGCAGCCAGTTCCACTCTCAAACCTTTGTGTGCATTTTATCATTTGACATAACCATATATACTTCACAAGAGCTTATAGATCTGTTATTTTAATTAGGTAACATCCATCTGGAGATAATATGGGGAAGGTCATTGCTACTGCTGTCCTGCAGCTCTATCAATGAGAAGAGTGGTATTATAGCTCCCCCTGCAGGTTATATAAAATCCATACACAGGATAATACGTATAATATACTTCTTCCGTGTGTGTGTGTGTGTGTGTGTGTGTGTGTGTGTGTGTGTGTGTGTGTGTGTGTGTGTGTGTGTGTGTGTGTGTGTGTGCAGCAGCAAGTTTTGTGAGCTGCTGTGATAGGAGAAGGATATCAAATGGAACACAACCACCCTAAAGACTAATCATTGTGTATATTCCTGCACTATACCTGCATCGAGTGATCTTGGTACATAGAAGTTGATCTATTGAAGATCCTGACCTTCAATGTACATAATCTTTGTTTTGATTGTATTGCTGTATTGTTGTATTGTTCGTTCTGCTTTGGCAATGTAAACGTATGTTTTCTCATGCCAATAAAGCCCTTTGAATTGAATTGTGTGTGTGTGTGTGTGTGTGTGTGTGTGTGTGTGTGTGTGTGTGTGTGTGTGTGTGTGTGTGTGTGTGTGTGTGTGTGTGTGTGTGTGTGTGTGTGTGTGTGTGTGTGTGCACGTGCGTGCGTGCGTGCGCGCCTTGTGGAACTAAAGCCTGGTGACTCGAGATTCAGACGGACCAGTGTTGTAAACGGACCAAATGTGTGCAACCTTCTAATGATCCCCTCTATTGATTCTGTAATTTCAGTACTGGAAAGCAGCGCCTGGTGATAATAAACTGTGAAGCATTCAGACGAGGTGAGAAACATTTAAACAGCAATTACTTTAAAACGATACACTAGTTACTCTGCACACATTCTGAGCTATTGATTGATTGAAATATTTATTAACAGTTTGCAGAATTTACAGTACATTTCAAGCACAACTCAATACAAAGACTGTTAACTGTGAGTGGACGACCCAATAAAGCATTACACTTGTTTACAAGAGGGTCCACCTTGTTCAATTCATCAAAACATTTAGAGACGTACAAATAGATACTTCTATATAGCCAAAGAACAGAACAGGAATTCATAGAGGAGGTAAAAAGGGAGGTTTTGAAGGAGTCAAGGGATTCGCATGTCCTAATGACTGTTGGTAGGGCGTTCCACATTTTGGTGGCATAGGAGCGAAAATAATTTAGTCCCTTGTTTGTGCCGAATCTGGATTGCTCATGGTTTGTTGCGCTCCCTCTGGTGTTGTGGGTGTGGACTTCGTTAACATTAAGGAACTTGTATTTAGACAGGTACATGGGTGGTGGTGTGTCGAATATTGTGGATTGATTGATTGAATGATTGAAATATTTATTAACAGTTTGTAGAATTTACAGTACATTTTAAGCACAAACTCAATACAAAGACTGTCAACTGTGAGTGGACGACCCAATTAAGCATTACACTTGTTTACAACAGGGTCCACATTGTTCAATTCATCAAAACATTTAAAGACATACAAACATTTAGAGACATACAAATAGACATTTCTATGTAGCTAAATTCATCATACTGGATGGACCAGACCCATTGCAAGATGGTGGGGGGTGAGGCCAAGTAGGAGCCTGACCAGTTTGTTTTGGGAAGTCTGGAGCCTTGTTTTAAGAGCCTTTGAGGTGCTGTGGTACCAAGAGGTGCATGCATAGTCAAAGAAACCTTGTACGGGCTCCTGTTAGGATCTTCAAGGTGTTTTTATTGAACAGTGAGAAGATCCTGTAAATTAATCATGTTCTTTGGTTGACTTTTTTGATTACGTTGGTGGCCATTTTGTCACTGGAAAGATTGGCCTCCAGGATGGAACCTATTTTCGTGTGATAACAGCTACATTAAAAGCTCTTAAAAAATAAGTAGCTGCTGTAACTACTACACAAAATACAATAGTGTTTGTTATTTACCGGTATTATATGGAGGACAAACCACTGAACCAGACGAATCTGCCAGCCCAGAGCTAGAAAATAAATGGCCCGGGGGACGGTGATAATTTTTTATATGTGGCATAGATCTACCATCCCTTGACAGCCCATATATATATGATTGATTGAAAATGGTTGCGAACGCAGTGAGCCACTTACTATGACAGCAAGGGCTGAATGTCTGTGTATGTGTGTGTCTGTCCCGCTGTTACACCACCCGCCCGCCACCAGAGGGCGCAGCTGTAGCACACACACACACACACACACACACACACACACACACACACACACACAGGGCGCAGCTGTAGCACACACACACACACACACACACACACGCACACGCACACGCGCACACACACACACACACGCACACACAACCACACACACACAAGCTGCGTTCGCTTCACGCGTTTGCGCGTCTTACTTGTATTAACAGTTTGCAGAATGGGTACAGTTCAGTTCAAGGAATGTACAGGACAGGTCTATACGAAATGTATTCACAGATTGTAGCTCATAACATGTCTACGGCGGATTTCTATTAAACAAAAACTTGGCACATAGTACCATTTGGTAATCCAAGCTTTCCGTACAGCTGCGATGTTGGTGAGTTAACATTGTTTCATTCAATCAGATTGGACTTTTCTGTTTGGATGAATGGGCTGTCAGGGTTGTTATTGCAACTCCAGATGCCAGATAGCAAAAAATAGCACCTGAGAGTTGCTATAGTCTAGGCTTGTAAAATGGTTGTGTGTAATCATCGTTCACTAACAGGGGTGTCCCCAACCCGTCTCTCCAAGTGAGCATTGATTGTATCAGCATGCATGATACAATGTGGCTCTTTCACAACAGACCGAGCTGTCCACAAGGCCCGGATGTCAAAAAGGAGCACAACGCTGAAGTCCCCAAAACCATGGCTGGACATTTTTTCAGGTAAAGGAGGATTAATGTCCTTAAAATAAATAAACATGTCTGTGGTGATTGGGTAATTGGGTCACCACCACGTATAGTGTGGCACACGAGCCGGCTGCTCTTGTTTTTATTACATTAATCATTTGTTGCACCTGTGTGACATGGTAGAGATCCAGAGGAGACAGAGATGTTATCCTTTTCGTACGGTCGTGAAGTAGAACCCAAACTGCCCTGCTAAGTTTGAGAGGGGACACATCTATCTATATTAACACAACATGAGATATCTGTCTAAACACCTGAACGTGGCCAGAGCATTCTGTCTGCTGGTATGTTGAATAAGTGCGTTGTTTACCTTAGAGTGCTGTTTTTACTGTTGCTACACTAAATAACAAGTGCTGCTAAATAACAATTGTTAACCCATAGTTAGTCATATTCATAACTATGTATTCGGCAAAAATTTAGGTATCGCACAGCCCCAGGAGAGAGGAAAAAAATGTGTTAAACGGTAGCCTACTTAAATTTGACCTATCATTTTATAATGGATGATTTGCTTTTCTGCAAATGGGCCTGACCTTTGTGCAAGTAGAACATGACCTGTACTTGCCTGATGGGCAAGTGCCTCTGAGAACAGCGTTTTGGATAACTGACACTATTATTTACTCCTAGAGCAGATGATGATCTGATAACACAGACCTTGCTAGAATGCCTGATATTTCATACATTGTATGGAATATCAGCCGTATCTGCCGTATCAAACCAATCATTAAAGGAGCATTCAGTGATTTGGCCCTCATTTAGTGTGTGGGACTGCAGCATTAACTGTTCTCTCCTACACACCTGTCCAGTGAAAGTAGGTCTGAAATTAGACATTGGCTGGGTTTCCCAAACAACACTTCTTACACCATGGTGTAAGAAGTGTTGTTTGGGAAACCCAGCCTTTATCTACAAAACCTGTGCTGCCGTCAACATGTTCAGAATCTGAGCCTCTAGTCTAGGCTTTGTAACCCATTTTTCACCCCTGTGTCAATTATCTAATGTGATCCTGGGCTCTACACACCCTCCGCCAACCTAGTCCCCATATATGAGGGACATGGGGAGAGCAACGGACTTGAACTCATGCTTCCTTCATGCCTGAGTGTCCAAGTTGCTCCTTTACACCTGACAGGGGGGAGTTTCCCTGGTTGGACGTAGTGCGTGGAAGGAACACGTTATTCCAACCAGTTCCTTTCCCCTCCATCAGGCGCCCCGGCTGGCCAGGGGGAGGCAGTTTAGTGACCAGTATTACTGCATGTTTTTTGTGAGGGTACCTACCCTAGGGGACACGGGGAGAACATGCAAACTCCACACAGAAAGGCCCTTTCGCCAACCCCGCCTCGGGTATGGGCACTGATGACACGGAGGAGGAAACACGCCGCCAGCACCCACAGCGTCCCGAGCAGGAATCGAACCCAGGACCTTCTAGCTGTGAGGCGACAGCACTACCAACTGTGCCACCTTGCCCCCAACAAATAGATTTTGAATGGTTTTATTTTCTTTCAGAATTGTGCAGGTGGTTGCACCAGGTGCTGCACCCTCATTTGTCCTACTTCCCACGGCCTTGGTCAGAACAGTGGACACAACACAGACATTAACTGAGACAGCGAGGTAAGAAGATCTTTATTGGGTTTAGTAATTTAACAGTTATAACTGAAGTTGTTTGAATGACACACTCTTCTTTGTAGTGACGGGAGATTAATCAGCAAACAAATCGGTATCGGCCGATTTGAGTTGTTTTCAGATTAATCGGCATCGGTTTGATTAATCAATCAGACCGATTAATTAATCGGTCCGATTAATCGGTCTGTCTTCACTGATAAACAGGCCCAAAGTAACAGCTTGAACAGATCTACAAGCTCACAATATTAAATATAAAGGTATTTAAGTTGAATCTGACTTGCCTAAGCCTGCAGTGCAGATGCCCTGTCACATTATAAATTATAATTTTTCAATACAGAATGAGATCATATCGACATCGGTAATATCGGTTATCGGCCATAACGGCAATTAATTAAATCGGATATCGATATCGGCCAAAATGTCTCATCGTTACATCCCTACTTCTTTCATAACAGACCGATCCGTCTGCAAGGCCCGGACGATACTGTAGACACCAAAACAGACGACAGAACACAGAAATTAACTGATGCTGGAGTCGACAGAACACAGACCTTACCTGATGCTGGAGTCGACAGAACACAGACCTTACCTGATGCTGGAGTCGACAGAACACAGACCTTACCTGATGCTGGAGTCGACAGAACACAGACCTTACCTGATGCTGGAGTCGACAGAACACAGACCTTACCTGATGCTGGAGTCGACAGAACACAGAATTCAACTGATGCTGGAGTCGACAAAACAGTCGACGGAACACAGACCTTAACTGATGCTGGAGTCGACAAAACAGTCGACGGAACACAGACCTTAACTGATGCTGGAGTCGACAAAACAGACGACACAACACAGAACTCAACTGGGACGAGGTAAAAAGCTTGTAACAGTCAGCTGGTAAATGTAATGGCCACAGAGGGTGGAGTCTCTTTTTGTTTTTATGTTTACTTTTGGAGTTCAGAGGAAGTGAGATCACAGCCTGCAATCTTCTCAGCAGGCTGTTGGCACAGAGTGCAGGCATTATCCTCCTACTTATGTAGTGTAACTAAGAACTATAGTGTGTAGTGTAATGACCTGGCTTTATATATCCCATGTTTACATTAAATACATGAACTGTTTTGACCCTTGTGTCACGCCCGGGATTGAACCCACGTGGGAAGGGACACTAAATGAGCTAAGAGCCACTGTGCTACAGCTACATGTTATTATCATGGAGCTCTAGGCAAATCAAAAACAGTTTTAGCATGATTTTCCACGCGTGTATACGATGTAATACCATTACTATGTAGTAAATATGCCTTTATTCCTCAGCTGTAAGATGTTGGCAAGATTCGGGGGGAAGAGGCGCCGTAAGAACACTTGCACCAGTCCAGTGAAAAATAATATCTCTCAGTTTCCTGCTTTGAAGGTACCTCTCTTTCTAGCAAAACCCAAAACATAAATTCTATATTCAAATTTATATTCCATAATTTATTGTACACGCAAATAAATACACACGCGCAATCGCACTCATGCTTTCATTTGATTCCTTGCTTCATAGGACTATCTGCCAGCCAGCTGTAATAACACCAGCTATGATTACCATGTCTGCCATTACCAAACCATCAGTCAGACCAGTGATCATATCAACTTCAGAGCGACTCTTCGCATGGCCTTGTCGTCGGAAGACGAAATAAAGCGGTGGTTGAAATCTCACACGGTCACATGGAGGGTAGAAAGAAGTCGTAAGTCAAAAGGAGACAGAGTTCTTTTCAAGGTGAGACAAGTTAAAAAATATATGTTTAATTAGACAATTTAAAATGAAACTTCTATGACAGTGCTGACATAATGAAGTGACATTATTCCAGTAGTGTCTCAGCCCTGCGGTCGCTCCTCGCCTTTAAGGCATCTTACTGGTTTTACCTTTGTCTTTCTTCCAAATTCAAATTGACAGATACCTACCCTGCGGTCGCTCGTCGCCTATATTAAGGCGTCTTACTGGTATATCTGCTATTTTGGAGAACCATCCTAGTTCCTACGACTCGAGTTTTCAGAAAAACGTATGCATTGTTAAAATCTAAAATGACACAGATGCTTTCCCGATTTTAATGGTTTTAAGGTGGATTACAGATGCCAACATAACACCAAACATAACCCCAAACCAGAAAATATTGCCGTGGGAGGCAGAAACGCAACAAGCAAGAACACAAACTGCCCTGCTAAGATGACTGTCACAATCCTACGGACACGGGCCAAAGTTAGCAGAGGCAGGCCGAGTGTGTAAGTAGGCTTTGGCACTGTTGCTTTTGTGTGTGCTGTGACACAGTAAAATAAATATTTTTGTAAAGAACAGTGAAGAACATATTTGTCTCAAACATCTCCTCAGAAGCTCAGATCCTCATGTGCCTGCCTTCCCTACAATGGTGAGCATCTGCAGTGAGCACAACCACAACATCAACGGGACAGATGCACTCAGGTACCCCAGTGGTGGAAAGTAACCTAAGTACATTTACTCGATGTAAATACAGCTGTGAGGTTCTTTTACTTTACTGGACTGTGTCCAAATATTCCACACATCTACCTATCTATCTAAAACATAGACTTCATACTACTTCAGCCCTATTTAAACTTTGATTATTTGAAAATAGCTGATCTACAAGCTCACAACGTGTCACATAGAATGGCGTTTGTAGATCTATTTAAAAAAATATGTTTTAATACATTTTAGACATGACAACTTGTGAAACGGGACATTCTGCATAATATATACAGTATATACTTTTAAAGTATATTTTGATGTCAATACTTTTTGATTGCCTGAGTTTTTACTTAATAGAGTGTTTCTGCATGGAAGTATGATAAATAGTTATATTTTCCACCACTGCAGGTACCGTGACGTGGGCGACAAGGCACGAGAGAAACTCCTGAAGCTTTTTGAAGAGGGACACAACCCCAGTGCAGCCTTAGAGGTGCTCAAGATTGATCTGCAGGTGGAACATGGGGAGAATTATGCTGCCGCCGTAGAAAACAAGGAACTCTGTCCTACTCTAGAGTTCTGCTACAGGTGATTGAAAAACATTATGTGAAGTTTATTAGTGTTGTAGTCGAGTCCAGCTAAAGGTGCCGACAAAGGTACTGAAATTATGTACTGACTTGTATGCCTTAACCCATTCTGACTTGAGATCAGATTCATACGAGGTTTCCGCCGGACACACACTGGTCTGATGAACCCATTCTGACCTGTGATCAGATTCTAAAAATGTCAGTCGCTCTTCAAATTTTCAAAAATAGCCACTCGGTGGCGCGATATGAGCTTGTAGATCTGCTATTTTTAAATAGCTAAAGCATAACATGATGCCAACACCAAAATGGGTGCCCGGTCAGAATGGGTTAATACATTATACTTACCCCCTATAGCTAAAATTAGAAATGCAAAACATCTTAATTATTTTCTTTATTTTAGAAATAGTACGTCCTTCACTAAATATGTGCCGCTCCTGTCACAAGTTGATGATGTCATATGCCCACCATGTGTGGTTCAGCCTATGGAATGTATGGGATTTTTCACTGGTGTCACTTCTCACATCACTCTGTGGTTGTTCTGTCCCCTGTACTATGTTTATTGTTCTTGTATTGGAATGTGTTTTTGTATGGATAGTTTTATCATCTTTTTCTACGAGCCTGCTCAGGGACTACAGAAAGAAATGGCTGACTCTGTTCCAAATACATGAATGTGAAAACTGATTTGTTGATAAATGAGCATTGTCCCTGTCAAATAAATGCATGTTATGCAT
Source organism: Protomyctophum parallelum (assembly GCF_964188405.1). Classification (NCBI taxonomy): domain Eukaryota; kingdom Metazoa; phylum Chordata; class Actinopteri; order Myctophiformes; family Myctophidae; genus Protomyctophum; species Protomyctophum parallelum. The sequence continues at coordinate 6,523,762 of NC_139719.1, forward strand.
TCCATACATACATGCGTATTATGTTTAACAACATAATACTTTCTAAGGTTAATATGAGAATCAAAGCAATATTTTAAATAAAAATATTTAAGGTATTTTGTTTTTATTATAGTTATAGAGGGCAATCCTATTAAGCAGGGGTTCTCAACCTGGGGGTCCCCAGCCAAAAATGTACCCCTGCTATAAAGGGATCCTTTTAAATCCTTTTTAAATAGAACCTGGGCTTCTCATTTGGCAGAGGCCCGGCGGGCAGCTGCAATGCTGGTATGATTGATCACTGTTTGTTTTGGAACTTTTTGTGTGTTTTTTCCGTGTCTGTGTGTGTGTTTTTCTTCTAAAAAGTATTATTTGCATAGACTCCGACACAAGCTCTTCGGGAAGTTGAGGTCTACACATCGACGGGGGTCCAGTCTGCCAGGAAGTCAGAAGAAGAGGAGGAAGAAGAAGGCATGTCCAGACGTGCAACAATGTGTGACAGCAGATGAGAAGCAGACTGACAGTAAGTGATTATAAATCACACACTGACTTCCTCACTTCATAACCCACACCCACTCTGTCGGCTGACATAAAAACAACAGAATTCTAACCTGTGTATTTAGTGTTAATACCGACTGCTTTTGTCTCCATCGTCTTCAGACACGATGCAAGGTCAAAGTTCACAGCAGAACCCAAGCCAAGGAGACCCCGGGACCAATCAAGAGGAATGTGAAGCTGAAAGTGCTGCTGACTTTCTGTGTCTTTCTTTGTCAAGCGACTATGAAGAGGGTGAGAATATAATAATCTACAAATACTTACCGTAACCACTTAAACCATAATAATATATGTATGCACATACGTGAAATTTGTCCTGCATTTACACATCCTGTAAAGGCTCATACATAGTCTGGATTTTCGGTGGTTAGGTGACCACCGAACTAGAACATGACGTCACGAGCGGTGAAGAGCAAACCACCGCCACCGCTCCAGCCCTTCTCTCTGTTTTTACTCACCACCGCCCAACGTTATTTCAGCTCCGGTGGTCACCTCGCCACCGAAAATCCAGCCTATGAATGAGCCTTAACAAGTTAAGAGTCCTGCTCAGGGACACACATTAAACGGCATTTATTGTTAATGGCGTTGTAACATGTAAATGTTTGTGTTGGCACCGTTTGTTTTACATCACCATTACATCAGTTAGACTTTAATATATTAGCGCCCCTCACTTTTTTCCCCAAAATGTTTGCCCCGGAATATTGGTGCTAGGTTTGGGTCAGGGTGTTCCTCTTGTAGGCATGTCATTATAGGCGAAATTTATTTTCCCAACCCTCAAAATTAGACTATTGTATAATGCTGCTTAAACACATGTAACCTAGCATCCCTGTTCTGGGACGTTCTGTCATGATAGCCAAACCTTTGGTTAAAAACAAATAGGTGAACATTTGTTGCAATGTGCCATGTTGTGAGTTTGTAAATCTGATATTCCTGCTATAGAGGGTATGCGTGTGACATCATCATCATACCCGGAAGTTATGCAGGAGTGACATACTGAGTTGCAAAAAGCTACTTTCTGGTCCATACATCCAAACAGAAAAGTCCTATCTGATTGCATTAAACAACGCTAAACTCACATTAAACAACGTTAAACTCACTTTGCCACTCGATTTGCCACTCACTTTATGCATGCGCATACCCTCTATTGATATACAACTAATTGAAAGTGTTGGAATTCCAGTATCGAAAAATCAAAAAATTATTAATCCAAATAAAGTCTTGGCACACAAATAATTGTGTAAGTCATTTGATTGTGCTGTAATTTGCAGTGTAAGTTTTTGTTGTTAATTTGAACAATGTGATTGAACAGACACAGAGGAGCTGGTGGAGAGCATGATCAGAGACATTAGCAGCCTGAGAAAGGACCTCATGTACACTCAGGCCATTGCTGCCATGGCCAAGCAGTTTCATCACATCAGATCCAACCAGTCAAGACTGTTGTCTGCCATGCACTGCTTCGGTAAGGGTCAGACCTCTTCCATTAGAACAGCAACGAGACGACCAGACGCACTGAGTCCATGTCAGCCAACAGTAACTCCTCGTCCTGTTACTAAACTGAGCTCCAAGAGGCCATCTGGCCCCCAGCAGACACACAGCAGCCCCATCAAACGACCCAGAATGATGGACTACCACATATGAGACTTTTCTCTGGAAAGACATGGCTCTCATTCAAAAGGGAAAACTGTATTTTTGTCATTATCCTCTAATGCCAATTAGTCGTTATCCGATAATGCCAGTTACCCTCTAATGCCAATTAATAAATCGGTTAAGTTTCCAGTCCACAAAATGGACATAGGTCTTTGTAAATTAACTGACCAGCCAACTGGCCTGACCTGCACCCCACAGAGAATCTAGGTTGTATTGTCAAGAGGAAGGTGTGAGACATAAGTCTGAACAATTCAAATTAATTTACGGCTGTTATCAAACAAACCTGGGTTTCCATAACACTTCAACAGTGCCACAGGCTGATCACCTTCCTGCCACGCCCCATTGATGAAATATTCTTTTCAAAAGTAGCCCAGACAAAGTATTGACTGCATACATTAATATACTTTTCAGATGGTCCACATTTCTCGTTTAAAAAATATATTTTTTAGTCGTCTCGTAAAATATTCTAATTAATTGAGATAGGATTTTTAAGATTTTCATGAGCTGTACGTCATAATCATCAAGATTAAAACAAAAAAAGGTTTTAAATACTTCACTCTATGCACATTGAATTGAGAATATATGAAAGTTTCACTTCTTGAATTATATTACGGAAGAAAATGAACTTTTACAAAATATTCTAATTCATTGAGATGGAGCTGTGTGTGTGTGTGTGTGTGTGTGTGTGTGTGTGTGTGTATATATATATATATATATATATATATATATATATATATATATAATCATATGAGTATATTTGTATGTCTTTAAATGTTCTGATGAATTGAAAATGGAGGACCCTTATGTAAACAAGTCGAGTGCTTTTCGGCAAAGTAAATGTATGTTTTCTCGCCCCAATAAAGCTCATTTGAACTGAACTTTTTTTTTTCCTTTTTATTCATTTATTTCTAAACTGGATCATGCGGAACTAAAGCCTGGCGACGCGAGGTTCAGTTTGACCAGTGTTGTGAACGGGACAAATATGTGTGCACCGTCCAAATGATTCCCCCGTACAATTCCACAACAGACCGAATAGACTAGTATAGAAAACGATCGAGGTAGGAAACCTTTTAAAACATGATCAAACTACTTATTTATTCTAGGTATAGTCTGCTCACTATCTAGATACGTTCAAATGTATCTAGATACGCTACTTGTTACTTTAATTAAACCGTTCTGGTTCTGTACGTGACGAAATAGATTGAAATTATTAATGTATTATTTATTTCACAGCCCAAACAGAGGAGAGAAATACGCCAGTAAGGAGGAGACCACATTGATTTGAGGCAGCGTTTGAGATTTTATTGGTAAAAAGCTTTTGTTAAAGGTGTTGTAAGTAATATTTTTAAATGAATAAACTATTGTCATATTCAGTAGAGTTTTTGTTCAATAAGAGGGCTCTTTCCTCAGTCCAACATGCATGATGTACGGTATAAATATATTACATGAATAACTCCACTCATGCCTTTCTTTTGAACCAGAAATATCTAACTAGAAATGCGCCACGTCTCTGCGTGTGTGTGTGTGTGTGTGTGTGTGTGTGTGTGTGTGTGTGTGTGTACGGTTGTAATAACTCGAGAACCTTTTTCCCCACTGACTTCAAATTCGACACACACGTTCCACACCCCCGCAGTGCCCGGTATCGAGTCACTCGACCACTACAAAAGGCTCTGGTCAGGCTTGGCCTAATGAGCCAAAGTCCCCTCAACTGCAATTTCCAACATCTGCCTCAGCCAATTGATTGCCATGGCAACCCCACACTTGCAAATTGATTACTTAACCACTCCACTCAGTTTGCACTCTTTACAGGCAGACTGGCAGATACAGAGATCTCGATCCATGTGTGACACAGACTGGTGTTATGACAAGTGCTATGACAATTAAGTTGACAACGGGTATCATTAGGTTCCCAAGGTGCATCTTTCTCAAGTAGGCCGGGGGCCGACGGGCTTATAAGTCAGAGTAATAGTAAGAGAGTGGCGACACTAGCGTTGACTCCCATTGTAACAATGCTGCGGAAGTGCTCAATCTATTTCAATGGGATAGTTCCAGCCATAGGAGCAATGTTTGGAACTATAGCCCATACTAGGCACCCACTTTGCGGCGAGATCAAAGTGTGTCGCTACTCTCCTACTCTACACTGGTACCGTACAAGTCTAGTTTGTATTAATGACACGAAGCTAGGCAATATCTTAAATAAACTTAAAATACAGACTAAAAATAAATGGAACACCCATGGCATAATTGTGCTAATGATGTAAAAAATTGGTGATTGGTCAAAAAATATATATCTAAAAACTTCAGCTTTGTTGTACCATGCAAAACAGGGGGAAAAAATAAATGTAATATCTTATTACATGATTTTAATCGTGTGATTATCTGTCATAATTTATAACAAAGAGGACCTACTCAAGTCCTTCCATCAATGTGTTAACTGTTAAGTTGACAAAATCTCTCTGATATACAGTATTTGATGATTTCACAGTTTCTTCCTATAGTAACCTTTGGAACAGAAACACGTCATAAGGTGCAACACACAGAATCTTTACTTAATGTATACTTTTAATGCTATTATTTGACACTCCAATGAACATAAGAAACCTGCTTACGGCATTTTAATGGCTTTTTAAAATCACAAACAAAGAGACATTATAGTAGTCCGGTTTCTTTTGTTTAAAGTGGGAAATTTGGTATATGGTTTTTTTATTGGCCTAAAATATTGTCTACTGTATGTATGTATACATACATTCATGAATCCACTTGAGCAATTGTCTTTTATAGGGAGATATATGTGACCATACCATTAATATCTATATAAGGCAAGCTTGTCAAATTTAATTATTCTTTATGTAGCATGTGACATGTCAAACTAGGGGGTTTTCATGATCCTGAATCTATTCCAAGCATTAGTTTTGCATGAAAAACACTTGCCCAAATGTGCCCAAAATGTGCTGATCTCATCACATTTGTGATGACAGCTATGGCCGTTTTTAGCCCAAGGAGTGTTTTTGTGCAAAACAAATGCTTGGAATGGATTCAGAATCGTGAGAATCCCCTAGTTTAACATGTCACATGCTACTTAAAGCGTGATGAAATCTTGTGATCTTTTGACATTTTTGCCTTATATGGGATATTAATGGTCACATATAACCCCATAAAACAAATTGCTCAATGCTGACAGGCGGTCAGCAAGTGGTTATAGACAATATTTTAGGCCAATTTAAAAAAACGACAAAATTTCAAAGAGGTAGTGGTCGGCAGTCTGCTTACTAAGACTTGCTTGATCTTACTATCAAAATATAGAGCTTTAGCCTTTTAACAAAACTCATTCTGTTGCAACAAAGAGAGAAAAACATCGTCTCTTACTGCATTCAATTGAGTTATAAATGTTATACCTTAACATCTTTCACTCAGGATGACACAATTTGTCTCTTCTCCAAAGCAGTCTGCTCTGCCTGCACGGCCCGAAAATGGAGACACCGCACAAAGCTGTAGTCCCCCGAAACATGGCTGTAGTAGGACCACATTTCGGGTAGGATGGTTTATTATTAGACATTATAGAAAATGTATGTCTATGAATGCAATGCTAATCATTAAAGGAAACATACACAAAAGTGGCCAGATTTACACAATAAATTATAAAAACAGCCTCTGCTGACACTATTAATTACTTGCAGAGCAGATGATAGTAAGCAGAAACAATCTGATATAACATGCAAATTGCATGTATGTATATGCACTGTGATATATCAGCAATTGTAAGGGTAGCACAAACTATAGACAAACAATAACGGCTATGCAATTCCATTACAATATGAACATCAGCAACAACAAAACAATGTATTAATTTCATTCATTGTTATATTAATTTTTTACATTTAGAGTTGTGAACATGCCGGTCTTATACCATCCGCCAGGGGGTGGGGCAGCACCCACGTTACTCCTACTTCCTGTGACCTTGGCTCAAACAGACCACAGAACACAGACATTAACTGAGACAGTGCGGTAAGAAGTTCTTCAGTTGTTTTACAATGTTATACCTGAAGCTGTTTCACTCAGAATGAAACGCATGTCTACAGTCCGCACGACACTGCAGTCGCCAGAACAGACGACAGAACACAGAACTTAACTGAGACAGTCAGTTGGTAAATGTAATGCCAACTGGGACCACAAGTTGGTCCTTCCTTTTGTTTACAAGCTCTTTATTAAATGGATTTATGCAGTAGTGTTATGCCATGATGAAGATCCAAATGATTAGTCTTGTCTATTCACAGCATCACATCAGAGCGCAGTGCAACATCATGCCGTGGTGTAGATGTTTCTCAGCATCCTAACTTACAGGTAACACTGCTAGGAATAATTTGTGTAATGGAAGCGCTGAAGATTACTCGAGTAAAGCCTGCAACGCACCAAACCGACGTCGGTGGACATGCACTAAACAAACAAGCATCACTGCCTCATCGAGCTTGCTTATCAATCAGATTCCTTATCGATGGTTTTCTATTCGTCGTTGGCAAGCTTACAATGCTCATAGACCAAGAGGTCGGTTTGATGACATGTCATTGATTCTATGTGACATTGCCATCTATTGCCTTGTCAGTAGTGCCTAAATAGTTGAACGCTTGGGGACACATTTTAACTCCATCTGAGTAATTGGTGGTATTGTGTTCTTTTTTGTTATTGAGTGGCATTAAAAAGTCTCAAATCTGACTTGCCTAAACGTGCAGAGACCCTGTGAACAGGCCTCATGTATTTCAACTTTTTCTTTGCCAGGGACCCCCTGGAACCCCCTCAAGGACCGGGCCCCACTTTGACAACCACTGGCCTATAGGCTTGATTGCTTGAGATAAAGTACATTTCTCTTCCATCTGTGTTTCATAGACATGGCTGCCACCTGGGTATGACTATCATGTGTGCTCCGTTGAGGAGAGACCTGCAGAAATGGACCACACTGCTCTTTGTGCTATTGTGCGGCTCCCATTGAAGACGGAAGAGGAAATCAAAGAGTGGTTTCTGAAGACACGCTGCACCCCTGTGACTTGGAGGGTCAGGAACACAACACAAATGAAAGGCCAAAAGGTTATCTATAAGGTAATTAACCCATTTTGGGGCGGGAACCCCTTTTGGCGTTTTAAACATGTTATAATTTAGCTATTGAAAAATAGCAGATCTACAAGCTCATAGCGCGCCACCAAGTGGCGCTCTACGAGCTTGTAGGTCTGCAATTTTTGAAAAAATCGTGAAAATGTGGCACAAATCCTGACAGAAAGCTGTCAGGATTTAGAAGACATTTTAGAAATTTCGACATCAGGCCAGCTGTGCCTGCCTATACAGAATAAGTGCTGTAGAAGCAAAACACCACGTTTACCCTTATTCTCCCCAACTTAGTCGTTATTCCAATTAATCACTCTCCGCACACATTCCTCTGTTGTGACTGCTGTTTATTGATGTATAGATTTGCACAACAGGAGGGTGCAGTACTTAGTTCAGACTAGTCATTGGTCCGACAAACGGCAACCTACCTCAAACCCTAACCATAGCCGCAAGCACAGGAGCAGCGCATGTCCGACATACTGGACCAAATTAAGCATACAGCCCCCTGTATGCACAGCCCCCTGTGCAAGATGACCCCACCCCTCCCACAATATAGAAAACGTAGACATTGATTTGTCATAGTGTCTAATGATGATAACTGGACCGGAAGAATAAGCACAGTTCAATACAAGGTCTGCTATCGGTTTTGATATCAATAATCTCCGTCCTTTTGACCAATCTATCTCCGTCTTGAGCGCTGGGCGTTACTAATTGATAGGGCGGAGAACTCCGTCCTGTGCACTCGGGGTGTTAAAAAACACAAGAAAGGTTTTTTTCATTGGGGTCCTCCATTTTCTATTCATCAGAACAGTTATACAAATATACAGTACTATGCAAAACAAAATCATTTAAACGGTTAGAAATCAAAAGAAAAAAATATGTACAGTAACGGGGGTCATTTTGATAAGGTAATGCTGCAAGTGTACAATTTTCATTTTCAGAAGTTGTACAAGTGTCAACACAACACAACACACTACCACGTCAAACCAGGCACAACAAACATCAAAAGACCATCAAAAAACACCAACTGTCCAGCTTCACTCAGCATCACCCTGAAGACAGACCTTGGACGAGATGGAAAAGTTAGAGTATCACGGTGAGTTGATTGAAGTGCATTTTGAAACTGCTCCACAATTCTAGAGGTGCAGTAAGTGACATTTTATTGTTTAAGTGTTAAATAGCTCTATTATTCTGATAGTAATAATTGCTGTAGAGCATGAGATGTAATAAAAGTGTATTCTATATACAATGTATATATTTGTAAATTATTCCAAATTGTTCTTTCAAAATAGACGATCTAAATGCTTTTTTTGAATGGCCTAATGAGAAATATATTGTTTTACTAAAGAGATGGAGAGACGGGTAGACCTCTGTTACTAAACAATCATTCTATAGCAATGATTACCATCAGAATATAGATATTTAAGTTATTGACACAGAAAACGTTTTGATTTAACCAAAACAGGCTAACATATTGCTGTGCTCCTTGTCTCAGGAGTAAGGACTCGCATATGCCACAGTATCCAACAGTGATCATTCTTAAGAACACCCACAACCACAACCTATACGAGGCAGCTGCTCTGAGGCATCGAGACGTTGGACCCAAGGCCATCCAGACTCTAACCAGAATCTATAAATCTGGAGTACACTCTCCAAAGGCTGCCCATGCAGCACTCCAGAGACACCTGAAAGCAGAGTACGGTGACAAGTACATATATGTTTCTGCTGACCGAGCCATCTGCCCTGACCTAAAATTCTGCTACAGGTATGTTCTAACTTTTACCCCTTTTCCTTCCCCAATTTAGTCGTTATGCCAATTGATTCCTCCCCACACACATTGGTGTGCTGTCACTGCTGTTGTATCCTACTGTCTCACCTGCCAGTGAGGTGCCCCCGCAGGGAGGACCTAGAGGGCTAAAGTATGTCATGGCTTTGGAGCTTCCACTATGTGTAAATGGTATCTTGCGGCCATACTACCCACTACTATACATTATGCAGACACCTACCGGTATATTTGCGTGTGGAGGTGTGTCTGTAGGCATGTTGATGCGACTTCCCTATAATTGGTTATAATCTTCACACATGTTTAGGACAAATGAGGGCACCTCCTCAAACCACCCGTAATATGAATTCCTTTTGATAAAATAATGCACTCCTGAGACCTGAGTTAGAGCTGCCTCGGCTTGACGCATTGTTGCAGAACAATCACAGCTCAGAGGTCTCGTTCTGTCTTAATTGTCCACAAATCTCTGTGATTGTCCTATAATCAGCAGTGTCAATTCCTTGTGTCCATTGTGTTTATTTGTCTAGTCAAAGAAGTTATTTTTATTTGTGCGGCGCCATGGCACATTGTGCACAATTCCATTTGCTCATTCATTGCGCAGCAACCGTTTAATGGATTATAATAATGTAAAATTCCCCATAATCAGTAACACATAAATTATACTTGTGTCAACCAAATGTGGTTTAATTTATGATTTAAAGGCAAGTAAAGGCTAGATGGTAAGGAAGCAGCAGGTGATATTTCCATTGCTATTTCGCAGTTCAGTGCAAGTCTGTTTAATTCATCCCGAACTTACCTTTTTGCTTTTCGTAGAGAGACAATACAATCATCATGACTCATGACTGTAGAACGTCGGACCAAACACATGCACTCGTTTGTTTGTCACTGTATATTTTCACTTTGAAGAATGTCATTACTATAGCATTTACTCATCCTATAGCTACTAGGAGCAGTGAGCAGCCATTCTACAGTGCTCAGGGAATCTGATAGTAATCATCGTTGGGTCTTCCCAATTCCAGCTATCTGGATAAACAGAAAATATAGTACATTTTCAGCCAATCAGGAGAGTGTACCCATTTATCGGATTCCAGCTCAAATTATGTCTGCTAAGTGCTAAGGTTGTTATTGTGTCATCACTTCCAATCTCATGTGTCTATCCTGTATGAGTTCACTCTCATTTTCTGTTTACTGAAGAGCTGGAGAGACTATGGCATAAAAGTTTAGAGTTTTTAAAGCATGCACACTCGCCAACAACATTGCAGTCTTGTAGATCGGTGTGTGTAAGCATGTTCTAAAACGCAATCTTTCACACAGAATCCGAGACCAGGTCTTAGGAAAGCCAAACCGCCGACGTCAGGTGTCCAGCCTGCCGAAAAGTCAGAAGAAGAAGAAAGCGTGTCCAGGCGTCCCACAATGTGTGACAGCAGATGAGGAGCAGACTGACAGTAAGTGATTATAAATCACACACTGACTTCCTCACTTCATAACACACACACACACACACTCTGTCAGCTGACTAAATGTTTCTCAACTGTCAGGCTCCCCAAGTGTCTTTTGGAACTTTGTGGGTCTCTAACTCAGTATACAAAGCTTGTATATCAACTCTGAAACTCCCCGGCAACCAGTGAAAGGAAGCTAGGATGGTAGTAATGGGGTCATGTCTCTTACACTTTGTTATAACCGTCACGTAAATCTTGTCCCAACTCTGCAAGAATGTGTTGGCCTACTGGGGGAAGTTACCAAAAGATGGGCAAAAAAGGTCGCGTGCAATTTTGGTTTTCGTTGCTGTTTTTGCATGACACTGTTGTACAATCAATTATGAAATGTGGATTAGTATTTAATGGGACTACAGTATTAACCCAGTCTAGTATCACTACGCCACCAGCAGCGCAAAACATAGTTCCTATTCAGTCAAAGTTTAACGTAAGCAGGGGTCGTTTGAGGAACTGGTCATTAAATATGATATCCCTCGCAAACACTTCTTTAAATATCTGCAACTGAGGGATTTTATTAGAACTAATCTGGAGCAAAAGAGAAAGCTTTGGTTAATGACCCATTTGGAAGGAGGATAATATCAGATTCTTATGCTCTATTGGTTGACTTTTCTTGGAAAGTCCTCAGGCTTAATGCCTGGAGAACAGATATTCAGGAGGATTTAACAGTGGAACAATGGAGTACGGCTTGTGCACAAGCGCAATCCCCGACTGGGAATACTCGTCTAAAACTTCTACAATACAATTGGCTTATGAGAGTGTACATCACACCAGTTAAACTTAATAAGTATAATTGTAATATTCCGGATGTATGCACCAGATGCGGTGAAGATAGAGGCACATTGTTATGCTGTCTATGGTCCAGTCCAAAATTGATGGAGTTTTGGGGGAAGGTCGGGCAGGAAATACAGAAGATTTTGTCAATAAATATTGTACCGGAACTAAAGTTCTTCCTGCTCTGTCTATATCCAGAGGGACACAAGATAAAGCGTAATGAACAAATGTTTATAGATGTATGTCTTTTACAAGCTAAGAGAGTGATAGCATTGACCTGGAGGAGGACAGACAAACCAAGTATTACACAGTGGTTCAGGGAATTGTCTTTATGTTTACCTTTGGAAAAGATTATGTGTCACATTTAATGGATGAAGATGAAGAGGAGTAGTGCTGCTGTTGTTTTTCTTTTTTTTTGTTATTGTTGTTTTGCTTTCTTTATATGAGTAATTGTCTTGTAATGTTCATTGTTTTTTGTATTATTTCTATTGTCATTTGTGTGGAAAAAGGAAAATCAATACATATTGTACATTGTTGGAAGTAAAGTATTTGCTTCTGCTCCACAGTCCAAAGATCTGAACTAACCCTTTAAAACCAGTTCAATAGGACCAGGATGGGTGTTGACATTTTAAATAACGACTGCTTTTGTCTCCATCGTCTCCAGACTTGGTGCAAGGTCAAAGTTCACAGCAGAGCCCAAGCCAAGGAGACCTCAGGACCAATCAAGAGGAATGTGAAGATGAAAGTGCTGCTGACTTTCTGTGTCTTTCTTTGTCAAGCGACTATGAAGAGGGTGAGAATAATAACTTTGTCACATCTACACTTACCAGTAAGACGCCTGAGGGCGAGAAGCGACCTCGTCCTAAAGGGCAAGGTCGCGTGCACGCATCCGTGAGTGCTTTGGAATGGGGGGTCAGATCAACATATCTGCCTGGGTGACAGCAGACTGCTGGGCGAGTGCTGGCGCTTTGGCACGTTAAGAACTCTTGTCAGCTCCATATATGGAGATCTAATGGTTTGAGGTTTGAGGTCCGATGTAGAGTTGCTGGCCAATATTGATGACATCAGGGATCTCCATATATGAGCTTAATATTGATGATGTCACGTGAGGTCACGTGCTCCATTCCTGATGATGTCTCGTGCTCCATCCCTGATGATGTCACGTGATGTCACATGCTCCATCCCTGGTGATGTCACGTGCTCTCACCCCGACCAACCAAACAACCAACCAACACACACACTGACGGGAAATGCAAGATTCCATAGTTAACACGGAGCACGCCAGAAGCGTAGAAATTAACTAAATTATCTTTAGTCTGGCAGCCCGCCAACAGCGTAGCCTACACTTTCTAGGCTTTATATTCTTCAATCCATGTTTTGATCGGATCGCATCGATAGCTGTCTCCCGTTAGCATCCCAGTGTAAAGTGTGACAGTGGCTGCGGCTATTTTGAAGATGCGCGCGCATCCACTTGCACTCTACAGTATGTGCTGCGTTCAATGGCCTGTATCTCCAAATCGGCGCAATGATTGTCGTTTCTGGTGAAAACAAGGTTTTTAGCCAACGCTGTGATACTTGCGGTCGGCTTTTTTCTGCACCGAGCAAGAGAACAACAACCGGTCAAGACACCACACACAGCATTACGTCATCGTAACATTCAGTTACGGATATTTGGCTCATCAAAATAAGGGTTGAAAGCGGAAAAAATAGATTAATTAATCTTGGCGGGCGACCTTTGTTCGCAATAACTTGTAGATTAACTATTTTCTGTGTGAAACTGGCATACAATGATGTATAAATCAGGCTTACCTTCATGAACATTTGGTGAAAATAGCAGATCAAAAACCTCAGTTGTGAATTTGTAGATCTGCAATTTTCACTATTTGATATACTATTTGATAGGGTTTAATTGGGTATGTGGATAATTACATTTGAAATGTTATTTTGATTTGTAAAGTTGAACAATGTGTTTGAACAGACACAGAGGACCTGGTGGAGAGCATGATCAGAGACATTAGCAGCCTGAGAAAGGACCCCATGTACAGTCAGGCCATTGCTGCCATGGCCAAGCAGTTTCATCACATCAAATCCAAGCAATCGAGACTGTTGTCTGCCATGCACTGCTTCGGTAAGGGTCAGACCTCTTCCAGAAGAACAGCAACAACACGACCAGGCCCACTGAGTCCATGTCAGCCAACAGCAACCCCTCGTCCTGTTACTAAACTGAGCTCCAAGAGGCGTCTGTCGTCTGGTCGCCTGCAGACAAACAGCAGACCCATCAACAGACAGCAAATGATTGAGCATCACAAATCAGCCTTTTCCGCAGAAAATAATGAATTGATAAAAAGACAGAAAATGATTGAGTATCACAAATCAGCCTTTTCTGTAGAATAGAATGGATCGATAAAAAGACAGAAAATCACCCCAATATGCCGACAGAGTTTGACCTTTTGAAAACGGTGTTAGCAATATTTGGAACTGGGCATGAGGCGTCAACATATTATTCAATTATGATAGCACACAAAGGTCAGCCCTCAAGCGTAAAGAGTGTTTGGGAGGTTGATTTAAATCAATCCTTTACTGACGGTGAATGGAAGATGATTCTACGGAACTCAAAGAAGATGTCCCGTGAACTTAGAACCAGATTAGTTCAATTTAAAATAATGAATAGAGTCTACTGGACTCCGAGAAGATTGTTCAAGGCTAAGCTCAGAGATAGTCCGGTTTGCTGGAGGTGTGATGAGGACCTCGGTACACTTATTCATGTATTGTGGGAGTGCCCTAGGGTACAGACACTATGGTGTGCTATTCATGAGAATATAATGCAAATCACAAACCAGGATATTCCTTATACACCGGCTCTCTTTATTCTGGGTGATCCATCACCACTAAAACACCTCCCTGCACCTCTAGCTGACTGGATTCAAACAGCATTAATGGTGGGCAGGAAAATAATTGTTAAGGAATGGAAGTCTGAGGTTTTACCTCCAGCACATGTATGGTTCACTCAGCTCGGTATTGTGGCTGCTTTGGAGAGGTTATCCTTTAAGATGAATAATCAGTTGGATAAATATGATCTGAAGTGGGACGTGTTCCTCAGTCATGTTGCAGGTCCCTTGGTGTGATCCATGGTCAGGCAATGCCCTCTTGATTGTTTATTGTATTACTACACATTATGATACGGTTGATGATGCTGCGTTTGGTCGTGTAAATAATGTAAACTATTTTCACATTTTAATTGGATTTTTTTTGTTATCTTATCTATCTTGTCTTTCCATGAATACGTACTCTGCTGTTGCTGCTTGTGTTTGTATTTTAGGTTTTCTACTTTTTGTGTTTGGAAAAAATCTAAAATAAATCTGATCATAAATTGACCAATGCTTTCTTTTTTCGTGTGCCAAAAATAGCCTATGTAATAGGCCTATTGGTATTTTCAATGGATGTCTATGGTCAGGTGTAGGCTATGTGGCACAGGGAGGGACAGATGTATAAGAGATCTCCTCCACCTCTGTGGTCCTTCAAGAATATAGTCTGACTGATTATTCCTAACTTCATAAGGAGGGAACTCCCCTCATTCCGATAGGGAATTGTAAATGTGCAAATTGTTAATGGTGCAATGGAGGCTTTACCAAGCACAAAAAAAAACATTTTGAAAACTGATTTAGATTAGTATTACAGTGCATAGGCCAACAGTGAATTAACCATCTAATGTTCTAATCCACATTATATCATGTAAGCCGATCTAAAAGCTCACATGATGCAATTGCAAGTTAACAATGCAATGGGTTGTGAGCATGCATATTGGTATCTTAAGTAGGGTTAGTAGGCTATTACTCTTTGAGGCCAATACTTTTGTGCTTTTATGATGTTGGAATATTTAGGCCTACACGTTGTGGTATTGCTACTTTAGTTTTATAAGTCAAAGGTGTGTGTGTGTGTGTGTGTGTGTGTGTGTGTGTGTGTGTGTCGCGCGCGCGCGTGTGTGTGTGTGTGTGTGTGTGTGTGTGTGTGTGTGTGTGTGTGTGTGTGTGTGTGTGTGTGCGCGCAGCGTGTGTGTCAGACGCGTGAATCAGAGCATAATGAGCGTTGCGGAACGAACTAAAGCCTGGTGACTCAAATCGACCCCCCCTCCCAGATTCGCTCCCCCCCCCCCCTCCCAGATATTATTATTATTATTACTATTGCACCTGATTTTCACCACCATCATCTCCAGCATTATGTCCACAGAGAACATATATTTGCTAATTAAATTAACCTTTTGAAATTATAGGGTACCACAAAGGCCATTCATTTTATAATCAATTTATTTTATTTCATGTTTAGATATGTTTTATGTTTAATCTCTTTCTTGTGTTTTTTTTTATAGTCTTATGGTCATCGGTGTGGGACATAGTATGATGCCAGTAGCCTATATGTTCACAGTGCTTTAGCCTCCCTTTCTTTATGATGTGGAGTTCCTTGCTCCATTGCTCATTAAATGTAGTTTTTAATTTCGGCATATTTGGTTTATTTATCTCTGCATTAACTATCCTAAAGTGATTATCAGAGCACACATTCCACAAACAAACAAACAAACAGACCGTCCCACTGGCAGTGTTGCCAGGTTTTGGAAGAGGACCAAGCAACCATGTCTATGAAAACAAGCCCAAAAGAAGCCTGACTAGGCTTAGTAGGCTATTTTATAAAACAAGCCCAAAGTCGCTTATAATTAAGCGGACATGGCAACACTACGAACGTCTCCTCTCTCTTGACAGAGGGAGTGTGGCCGGCTCCCTGCGGAGCTGAGCAGCGCTGCGGAGATTTTAATACCCAGACGACGTAAATGACAGTTATGACACAAGCATTGTATATCACAAAAAACCGGACAATTATGTGTCCGGCCGGAGGTTGAGGTTGGAGGAGGACAGGTGGGTCTAAAACCGGACTGTCCGGCGTGAAACCGCCCGGACGTCTGGCCACCCTAGTGGCACCTCTATGAGTGCCGGTGATAGTGGATCAGCAGCGCCAGCGCCTGGTGATAATAATTAATAAGTTAACTATGAAGCAGACGAGGTAAGAAACATTTGAACAACCATTGCTTTAAAACGACACACTTATAGTTACTCTGCATACATTCTGAGCTACATTCAAACTTCTACATTCAAACTAAATAAATATTTCTTTAACCATGTAGCCTACTACAGTGCTGTGCATTAACACAAACCACTGAACTAGCCTAAGATTTGGACCTAAGATTTTAGACTTATTAGAATCGATATACGTATATACTTTCTGTCAAGTGATTATCAAGTGTTCGAGTTTAGAAGCGCTTGCTGGAAATTGCACATAGAATATAGGAGTCAGGACGTTGCTATATTGAAAACGAGCGCTTCCAAACTCGGACAGAAAGTAGCTCATAAATCTTTTTATGAAACGAAAACTTGGCAGATACAAATTGGTAATCCAAGCTTTCCGTTGCTGCAATGTGGATGAGTTTAACATTGTCAGTCAATCAGATAGGACTTTTCTGTTTGGATGAATGGGCTGTAAAGGGTCCAGTAAAGGGCAGGGTCCCTGGTCCAGTGCGACTCGCTGACGCACTGGACCATGTCTAGTAATAGGGGTTGTGTGTAATCATCGTTCACTAACAGGGGTCTCCCCGACCCGTCTCTACAGCTCTTTAGTGAACAGGCAATACATTTCTAATTTCTTTTTTTTTTATATTATTTATTTTGAGGGTTTTCTTTACATGGACACAAGGACAGCACAGCAGACTTACATACAAGACAGTTACTTACATGAAAACAACAATGAAGAAACAGAGAAAGAATAGAAAAAATAATAAATAATAAATAATAGTTTCCAAGTGGTACATGGGTTGTATAATGCATGTGTGCACGTTAAGGTGGGTTCCATCCTACACAGGATTTATGCGCTCTTCAATATGATTCAAAAAGGGGGTCCATACCTCTACAAATACATCTGCCTTATTTTGTGTTTCATACTTGAGTCTCTCCAGTGGTAGTAGTGACATTATTTGGGCCATCCACATATGTTCTGAGGGTATTTCATCTGTCTTCCACAAAATTAAGATACATTTCTTTGCCAAGAATCTAAATAGATCAAATAATTTCCTGTGAGCAGATCTCAACTTTACATTTGGGTCTGCCCCCAACAGGTATAACAGGGGAGATTTTCTCAATTTTACTTTAAGGATTTTTTCAATTTGATCATGAAGTATTTGCCAAAATGGTTTGATTTTTGGACAAAACCAGAACATATGCGGGTAGGTACCCAAATGCAGTTTACATCTATTACACAGGGGAGAGTTCTCCCTAGACATTTTGTTTAGACAAACAGGGGTTAAGTATGTTTTGAAAATAAACTTGTAATTATGTTCTAGGATTCTAGGAGTAAGTGAAGATAGATTTACTTTTGCACATATTGTTGTCCATGTTTCCTGATCAATTACAACATTTAAATCTGTTTCCCATATCCTTTTCAGAGGCTGGAAGGATGATGTCACTCTACCATTAAGGGTTTTATAAATCTTTGAAGTGAATTTTAACATAGATTGGGTGTTAATGATCCATTGTTCTATCTCGTCTATGTGAGATCTAAAAATATTTTTCTTAAGCAAAGATTGTAAAAAGTGTCTTACTTGTAAGTACTGGAATAAGTTTGTGGAAGGTAGACCGAATTCGTCCTTCAGCTCCGAAAAGGACTTAATGTTTGTACTGCTGAGTAGACAGCCCAAATTGTTAACACCTTTATTAGTCCACCTTTGCAAACCAATCTCACTTAGACTCGCCGGTAAATCTGGGTTATGAGAAACAGGTGAAAGGACAGATAAACTCTTTTGAATTTTACAGTATTTCTTACACTTTGGCCACATTGATAAGATGCCGTTAACAACGAAAGATTTGTTGAGCTCTGACAGACTCGCATTTATAAAAGGGAGAGATTTAAGTGGAATTGGGTGACTGAGATGGGATTCTATTGTTTTCCACAGGGAATCATCAGACTCCTGAAACCATTCAGCCATTCGTTTAATTTGAGCAGACCAATAGTATAATTCAAGATTTGGGAGAGCTAAACCGCCTTCGTTATAAGGTTTACACAATGTGGCCAGAGAGATTCGTACTTTTTTATGGTTCCAGAGAAATCTAGAGATATTAGTGTTTAAATTAGCAAAGAATAAGGGTGGAATTGGACATGGTAATGACTGAAATAGATAATTTAATCTTGGCAACAGGTTCATTTTAACTACATTAATTCGACCTATAAGTGTTAGAGGTAGGTTGGTCCATAAGTCCATGTCATCTTTCAGCTTTTGTACTAGAGGTGTATAATTACAGGTATATAGATTGTCCAGTATGGGAGAGATGAAAACACCGAGATAAGTAAATCCTTCTTTTGTCTGTTTAAAGGGGGATAAGGTGTTAAGTTTTTCGTCATCTATCTGAGTAAGTGGACAGAGAGTAGATTTGGTTAGGTTAATTTTATAACCGGAAAGAGAGCCATACAAGTTAATTACTGACATTAAATTAGGAATTGATTGGTCTAAGTTAGATATAAATAGCAGAGTATCATCGGCATATAGCGAGATCTTGTGTTCTAAGTTGCCAGCTTGTATGCCTTTAATATTAGGATTTAACCGGGTTGTTTGGGCGAAGGATTCGGCTACAAGCGCGTACAGAGCTCCAGATAAAGGACAACCTTGCCTCGTTCCTCTTGCTAAATTAATTTTCTTTGAGAGCAGGCCGTTTGTAAAAACTTGTGCGGTTGGTGAGGTATATAGTGTTTTTATACAGCTAATGAACTTAGAGCCAAGATCAAAATGCGCAAGGGTGGAGAGGAGGAAGCTCCAATCTACAACATCAAAAGCCTTTTCTCCGTCCAGCGATATAATTGCAGATTCGTCTCCATTTTTACCAGCATAATCAATTATATTTACCAGTCGGCGTATGTTGTCTGCGCCATGCCGGCCTTTAACGAAGCCTGTCTGGTCATTTTTTATCAATAATGGGAGAACAGAATCCAACCGTTTAGCCAGCAGCTTGGCGACAATTTTATAGTCGGTATTAAGAAGTGAAATTGGCCTGTAGGATGAACAGTCGTGCATATCTTTATCTTTTTTTTTGATAAGGGTAATAGCTGCCTCTTTCATGGAGCCAGGAATAATATTACAGTCAATAAAATCTTTTACCATAGGCATGAAAAGTGGTTGCAGTTCGGACCAGAAATGTAAATAAAATTCAACTGGAAATCCGTCAAGGCCAGGACTTTTCCCAACAGACATAGCCTTAATAGTGTCATGAGTCTCTTCGGTTGTGACTGGGGCATTTAACTGTGTACGATCCTCAGCAGATACTTTAGGTAGCTTAGCCGCTTGTAAAAAGGAGTCAATACTTTCACTAGTTGGAGAGATATGTGCTTGATATAGATTATTAAAGAAGGTAAAAAATGTGTCATTAATCACCTCTGGGTCATATGCAATTTCCTGATTCTGTGTCCTAATTGCTTTAATTTGGCGTTCTGTATGTTCTTTTTTAAGTTGATATGACAACAATTTTCCAATTCTATTATTGAATTCATAGTGTTTTTGTCTTGAAAATAATAATAGTTTTTTGGTGTCATTGACATAATCAAGCTCCAATTTAGCTTTGACTGCTGATAGCGCCTTCCAGTTTGGATCTGAAGGTGTATGTCTATGAATTGTTTCCAGCTGTTTTAATTGGTTCTCTAGTTCGGTTCTGGCCTTTTTGGACTCCCTTTTTTTAAACGAAGCATATGAAATTATATAGCCACGAAAAGTAGCTTTTGCAGCGTCCCATAACATAGCTGCAGTCACTTCCGAATGCTTGTTCTCATTAAAAAAGTCGGAGACGACTTTTTTAAAGTATGAATCAAACTCGCTATCAGTTAGGAGGGAGGTATTAAACTTCCAGCTCTTAGACACCGGCTTGGGTTGTGTTAGTGTAATGTCAAGAAAGATAGGGGCGTGGTCTGAGATGACAATCTGTCCTATATCACATTTTGATACCGAGTGGGCCATGCCACATGGGATCAAGAAGTAATCTAATCTTGAATAGGATTTGTGTGGGTTGGAAAAAAAGGTATAATTTCTAGAGTTGGGGTTAAATTCCCTCCATACATCAATGAGGCCAACCTCCTCACACAGACCCTTCAGGACTGCAGAGGATCTTGATCTCACCAGTGCAGGTGGGGCCTTATCAACCATCGGATCCATTAGGAGATTGAGATCTCCTGCAATTAGGCCCACACCTTTACAATGATAGCTAAACAGCGTGATCATTTCAGCCATGAACTCAGGACAGTCCTCATTAGGAGCATATACGTTTAATAGTGTCATATGTTGACCACACACGGAACCAGTAATTAGAATATATCTTCCCTCTGAATCAAGTATTTGGTTTTCAAATATGAAAGGAATCTGCTTGTCAATAAGGATGGCGACTCCTCTACTATTAGACTTAAAAGAGGAGGAGAAAACTTGCCCAACCCAGCCGTGTTTGAGTTTTAAGTGCTCTATTGAAGTCATATGAGTTTCTTGTAATAGTGCTATAGAGGCTTTGTGTTTTTTAAGATGTGTTAGAACTGTTTTACGTTTAATAGGGTGACCCAAGCCTCTTACATTCCAAGATATTATATTTAATTTAGACATAGTACTTGGAGTAGGTTTAGCTTAAATCTTGCAGCTGCATTAAATAAATGGGGCCTGTCATTACGATTACCTCTGGTGAAATATGATGTGTAAGGGTCAATGCCCACCTGAGAATGCACACAACTGTAATATTTACATTCATCTTTATCAGAATACCACTTGGAATTAAATGAATTTAAATACAAGACAACATTGGGGTAGTGAGTAATAGCAAACAAAAAACTAAACAAAACACTAAACAAAAACACTAAACAAATTACACAACATAGACACGCAGACATACAGTAATTAATGATGTCAAGTAACACCATAATAACACTAATCATTCTAAGGGGCTATGCCTCAGTACCCGGGAAGGGGGAGAGAAACCCTGAGCTTAATATCTAATGTGCCTATGGCAGGTGGTGTGCTTAATATGCCTGTGGTTGCAGATCAATTTTATATTTGATTCAATTCTTTTTTCTTTTCTTTTTTTCTTTTTTTTTTCTTCCTTCTAATATTAGCTAGAGACACAACACTAAGAAGCAAATACGAAATAATTAAAGAAGTAGAACTTAAAAGTAGCCTGTAAACCCAAAACATAATGAAACCAGGCGTCAGGGCCACCATCAAATATGGCCTAAATTCAGTTTTCCCAAGTTCACATTTTGGAGCTCTAGTTTGTTCACATACCAGAGCTCTCTGGTTTTTTAAACATTTTTAATATTAACAAGCCAGGATCACTCAAGTGAGAGAAATAATGACTAAAGGGTAAGTAGCATTTACTCATCTCATGTGGGTTTAAAGTGATGGACATTACTTTTAATTATCCTTAAAAGAAAGAAAGTAAAATCGAGGGACACAAATATAAGTTTCGATATACTCTGCACACAGGTGTATTGATTTAAATTATATGTAACTCTGAAAGCGTAATGTAAATCCAAACGGATCCATTATTTTGGTTACACTCACTCCCTGGCCAAAACGCACAGCTTGAGAGAATAGCTGAACTCGTAGGCCTTATGCGCAAGAAAAGAGAAGACTAAGGGAAAAACAAACAGTTTAGCTAGAAAGTATAGGCTTGAATCATTCAAATAAATAATAGATCATGATAAATCAAATAATTTGCTCGATCCTTAGCGCAATCGTCGTTGCATTGATCGACATGATATAAGTGCACCAAACTAACTAATTATAAACCAGCAAACAAAAACAGACAAACAAAATAACACCATTAGGAGTAGAAAATAGGTAGACAACTCTTCAATTTTAAATTGTTGTGGTCATTTTAAATTGCGTATGGGCGAAAACGAAACAAATAAATTATAATTAAAGTAAAGGGTTCATGCATTCGCGCAACGTGCGCCGCCTGTCTCAGAGAGAGACAGCGGCTAGATGAAAAGTACAAAAAAGAAAGCAATAAAACAAGGGGCTATAATAGCAGGTTGTTTAGTGGATGTCTATATAACCCGTCGTCAAGTGTTTTCTTTAGGATTATGTTCCCATCCTCATTTTAATCCATAAATGGAGCACACACAACGTCAAGTCAAGTGCGACGAATGAAGTGAATGAGATGGATGTGTGTGTGTGTGTGTTTGTGTATAATGTGTGTGAGGGGGGATATGGGCCGCGGGGATATCCATAGAGACTCAGGTGGATGAATTGTGTCGCAAGCCCACTCGCTTATAGTTTATTAATCAGACAGTAAAAAAAAATGAAAACATGGGCTTACCACCTTGGGAGCAGTCAGGCGTTGATTTCGGTGTAACGCTCGGTGCCATATAATAATTTGCACGCAGTGTTACGGCTTTAGACTACTGTCATACAACTTTCAGGTCTGGGAATTTCTTTTTCATTTCCCTCTTGGCTGTGTCTGGATCCCTGAACGTGAACATTTCCGAGCCGATCGACACCTGTAGAATTCCTGGATGTCGCATTTTGGTTTTGAATCCCTTCTCATGGAGCGGTTGTCTTAGAGGCCAGTATTCTTGTTCGCGGCGTCTCAGTCTTGCCGACTTGTCGGGTTTGAGCTTCAGCAGCTGGTCATCGAGTTTGATTTCTAATTTCATCTAATCAGGAGAGAACTCATACAGGATGCAAGATAAACATTGAAGTGCATTTGGAAGTGATGGAAAATGTATTGAATTTAAATGAACACTATAAAAAAAATTGAAGCTGAAAATGGGTTCTCTGTCCTAATTGAAAGAAATTGGTATCCAAACTCACCTGTGATAATGTTCGACTACTTTTACTACTTTACTTGCATAGGGAGACCCCATGGAACAAATGCTATGTAGGAATATAGAGGTTTTAACCACAAACATATCACTTGCTAAATTATTTAGCTGTTTCACTCAGCAATGCATGCATGCATGATACACACTAAACCCAAGCGTTTAGGTTATAGCTTAAACAGTTTTAAACACATATTTGTAACACTTTTTAAACGTGTCACAGTGTTTAGATTATAAACAGAAGAACATGTTTAATCCCTGTAACACTTTTTAAACACATAAACGTGTTTAGTTTTTACAATCAAAGTCAGTCATAGGCTATAGGTGTTTAGAATTTGAACACTAGGTGTTCTCGTGAGGTGTTTGAGTGAACTTGTGTTCTACTGTATTTTATGACCATTAATAAACGCTTGGCATTTTATTATTACACACATGGTGTTTAGGTTTAAACGCGTCACATGTTCCAGGGATTTACAGTGTACAATGTGGCTCTTTCACAACAGACCGACCTGTCCACAAGGCCCGGAAGTCAAAAAGGAGCACAACGCTGAAGTCCCCAAAACCATGGCTGGACATTTTTTCAGGTAAGAAGGGTGTGGAGGATTAATGTCCTTAAAATAAATATACATGCCTGTGGTGATTGGGTAATTGTTCTATTCAACCAGAGCCGTGCTTTGTATTCATGGTATCACCACTTAGGGTGTGGCACACGAGCCACACCATGTGGCTGGTCTTGTTTTTATTACATTAATAATTTGTTGCAGCGACATGGCAGAGATCGAGAGAAGACGGAGATATTATCCTTTATTACGGTCGTGAAGTAGAACCCAAACTGCCCTGCTAAGTTTGAGAGGGGACACAACTGTCTATAAACACAACACGTACGAGATATCTGTCTAAACACCTGAATGTGGCCACTGGCCAGAGCATTCTGTCTGCTGGTCTGTTGAATGTTAAATAAGAGTGCTGTTTACCTTAGAGTGCTGTTTTCACTGTTGCTACACTTTAAAAAAAAAGGTTCCCCTCGGGGCACAGGTCTCCACCAGGGCAGGTCAGGTTGTGGCCTCCTGGTGGTGCTATAACAGGCCAATGTGAAAAGGGTGGGAGATATTCCTCAGCCTAGTACAGGGTACCCCAATAGGCGGCCCGCGGGCCATTTGCGGCCCACAGAGCGCCCCCTTGTGGCCCATGAAAGAATTTCCAAGGGTCCCAGATATAAATGGCATTAAATGGGGGTCAGTAGCCTATGCATGTCAAACTGGGCATCCTTTTCAAATGGGGTCTTGCCCTGAAAACCTCGACCTCGCGCGTGCAGACTCGGCCCCCAGCCTGGTACGCTAGTCAAAATATGGCCCTTGAGGAAAATTAATTGGAGAACCCTGGCCTAGTAGGAAAGTCTGTGAAAGATTTCACGTAAATTGCACGCTGCGTTCATGATTTGAGGCTTTTTGTTGAAAACGGGCCAATCCTGCAAACTTTGAAAGCCAATGTTGGCCAATTAGGATGAAATATGAAATATCGGACAGATCCGTCTTGAACACATGACTATAGAGATAGTGTGTAGCGATTTGTGGGATTTTTGGACAGAATCTGGAGGAGTAATATAAAAAAATATGTTTAACAAAAGTCAGTGACGCTATAACAGGCCCTTCTGGAAGATTTGGGGCAGAGGTTCATCGTTGGCATCCAGGGAGTGTGTGTGCAAAATTTGGCATCGACCAGGTTAACGGTGTCGGAGATTAGCTGGTAACAGACGGACAGACGGACACACACACACACGTGTGCAAAACATACTCTCTCCCCATACCTTTGACCTGGTGGAGACAATAACAAGTGTGAAAGTCATATTCTACATCTAACTATGTATTCGGCAAAATTTGAGGTGTGGCAGTTTTTATCGCACAGTCCCATTCTTTTTTTTTATGGAACGGTAATTTAAAATGTACCTATCGTTTTATAATGGATGATTTACTTTTCGGGCAAATGGGCCTGACCTTTGGGCAAGTAGAAGATGACCTGTACTTGCCCTATGGGCAAGTCCCTCTGAGCCCTTAGTATCAACTCCTGCTTCACATACACTGGGTTGGTGGTGGCGACTGGTCTGGGATTGAACCCAATTACCATGTAATAGACAGGCGAGTGCTCTACTGGCTGAGCTACCCGGACATCATGACTGCCTGATGGGCAAGTGCCTCTGAGAACAGCGTTTTGGATAACTGACACTATTATTTACTCCTAGAGCAGATGATGATCTGATAACACAGACCTTGCTAGAATGCCTTGATAGCTGCAATGAAAGTACAACATATTTTGTTGATAAGACCTTCGACCACTTAGTTGGTATTCACAGGCAATGGCAAATTAAATCAATAATTAATACTAGTGTATGCTTACTGACCCACCCGGCAGCACTGTTTAATGCAATTTATTTGTGTGAGTTATATGTATTCTTTGTTGAATTACTCATGACAAAGTTGTTAAAATCAACAGTATGTATATACATAAAATAAGCAAGCAGCACACACGGACAGTACACTAGGGGCGCGTTCGGAAACGCGCACCGGGAATGTGGTCAGTTTGTTGAGTGTGGTGGGCGGGGACGTCACAGAGTGCGTTCAGTGTGCCTTATTTCCGAACGACCACAGCTGTGACGCATTCACACGAATCACACCGGACAACCCCAGCTTCAGGGTAGGGTTGCTCAGTGCGTGCACTCGGCACACCCGGTGTGCAGCGCACTGGATTTTCGAACGACAACGCACTGAGTGCACTGAATAAACGAACGACAAGAGAGCACACCAGTGCGTTCAGGGCGCATTTCCGAACGCGTTCTTTCAATCATTTTATTATTATTATTTATTATATTTTCACAAGCCTACTTTCTAATTCTGCTGTGTTGATAATTCGCGTGACAGATGTATGAATATGACGGTATAGAGTTTCAAACTAGTGTATTTAATATGTATTTATGTATTTAATATGTATTTAATATAATAATAAAATGATTGAAACAAAGAACTAGTGAATTGATTGCTAGCGTGCTGCTTGTTTATGTTATGGATATACATACTGTAGCCTAGTACAACTTTTGTCATGAATAAGAACACGCGCATTAAACAGTGCTGCCGGGCGGGTCTTTGTGCAAACTCTCCGTCATTTAGATATATGTCCTACACAACTGTCCAGTGAAAGTAGGTAGATCTGTAGACCTGCAATTAGACTATCTACAAAGACTATCTACAATACGTTCTGTATCTGAGCCTCTAGGTTTTGTTCTTTGTTCATGGATTCATAAAGAAATACAAAATTTGCTTTTGTGTGTCTATTGTCTTATATATCGTATAAACCTTGGCAACACAAATTCACTTTTAATGATTTTTATTTCATTTTATTCAGAATCGTGCAGGTGGTTGCACCAGGTGCTGCACCCTCATTTCTCCTACTTCCCATGGCCTTGGTCACAACAGTGGACAGAACACAGACATTAACTGAGACAGCGAGGTAAGAAGATCTTTATTTTTATTTTAAGATATTTTTTTTGCGGCTTACGCCTTTTATTGATTTTTTAAGGGACAGACAGTAGGCTGACAGGAAAAGGGAGAGAGATGGGGGGATGACATGCGGTAAAGGCCGTGTCGGGTTCGGGAGTCGAACCCGCGGCACACCGCGACTGGATCAGTCCGGTGCCCAGACCGTTACGCTACGGCCTGGGCCAGAAGATCTTTATTGAGTTGAGTTATGTAACAGTTATACCTGAAGCTGTTTCACTCACAATTACACAATTTGTTTCTTTCATAACAGACCGACCCGTCTTCAAGGCCCGGGCGATACTCTAGGCGCCAAAATAGTCGACAGAACACAGAAATTAACTGACACTGAAGTTACCATAACAGACGACGGAACACATAAATTAACTGACGCTGAAGTCACCAAAACAGTCGACGGAACACAGAACTCAACTGCTGCTGGAGTCGACAGAACGGAGTCAGACCACAGAACACAGAACTCAACTGGGACAAGGTAAATGGCTTGTAACAGTCAGTTGGTACATGTAATGGCCACAATGTGGAGCCTCTTTTTACTTTTGGAGTTAAGACTGCATGCAACCCCAGGCCGTAGCGTAACGGTCTGGGCACCGGACTGGTAATCCAGTCGCAGTGTGCCGCGGGTTCGACTCCCGGACCCGACACGGCCTTTACTGCATGTCATCCCCCCATCTCTCTCCCGTTTACTGGCAGCTTACTGTCTGTCCCTTCAAAAATCAATAAAAGGCGTAAGCCGCAAAAAATATCTTAAAAAAAAAAAGAGACTGCATGCAACCTCACTTGAGGAAGTGAGATCACAGCCTAAACTCATCTCAGTAGGCTGGTATGCGTCCAAGCGATTCCAAAGCAGTTTCTGCCATGAAGCCCCGCCCTCCGTCGCAGCCGCGCTCTGATTGGTCTGTGGAACGCTGTCATGGCGGCCTGCTTGACGGCCCGCATAACAAGCCTTTCTGTGATTAAATAGCAGTTTAATTAAGTTTTAATATACTTTTAGACTAACGTAAACATGTTGTTAAAAAAACACATGTCTTTTAATACACGCGGAGACGGAGAGTGATGCGTGTGTGTGTGACTGTGTGTGTCTCTGTGTGTGTGTGTGTGTGTGTGTGTGTGTGTGTGTGTGTGTGTGTGTGTGTGTGTGTGAGAGAGAGAGAGAGAGGAATACGTTACTGTACTGTCTAACAAATGCTTAATATTTTTGTTTTGAACTGCACTTCCATTCATCATGTTCTTATATTGGCCTAGCCTACAACTATTTGTTGTAGTTATAGCACATTATATAGCACATTATATACATATGTATAGTATAATATAGTATGCATAGTTTATATATATATATATAGTTTCATTATATAGATACTCCACTGTTACGTTCTTAGCTTACCCATGTTTCATGATAACTACTTTTTACTAATTATTCCAGAATGGTGTGCTCAGGAGCTATAGCAGAAAACCTGGATAGTTATCCGCAGTTGAAGGTAATGTGATAAGCAAGTCTATATTTGATATAGGCCTACAGCTTTATTCCAAATATCAAATGTGATGGTACTTTTACACTCAAGACTATATAACTGAAACACAACATACAATGATAAATACACAATAACTAATTTCCAAGAGTATGCTTTCCATTTTCCAGATTTTTTAATCACAACTCCAACCTCTAGTCTAGGCCTACCTGGCCGTATGCCAATTAAATGTAATCTTAATACATTTTCTAGAGTGACCTACCTCCTGAATACACATACCATGTGTGTCACTTCCAAGAGATGCCAACAGCTTTTGTGGATCACACATGCTTTGACGCACTCATCAGAGTCCAAGTTCAAACCGTGGAACAAGCAAAGGAGTGGGTGAAAGCATCCAAGCAATCAGGGGTGACATGGAGGGTTGAGTCAACCAGACCCCCTAAGGGCAAACGCACTTTGTACAAGGTAAACGGTTACAATGGTTTTGAAAGTAAAATCAATTGTTCTTCATTCTTGTGACATTGTAGATACATCAATGGTTTGAAATGACAAGTTAACATTGGCAGAGGTTAAGGAAGCCACATTCACTGTTCAAATAACTATCACTTTGCAATTTAATCAACTAATTTGAATATTTGTCATTTTGTTTAGGCTAGATACAAGTGTCACAATCTTATTCATGCACGGTCTCTCACAGCAAATGAGAGAAGGTCTTCTAAAAACACAGGCTGTGAGGCAAAAATGTTTGTGACTCTAAAGAAGTGCCAAAAAATTTGCAAGTGAGTTTCATACATGGAAGTGATACAAGTGATAATAGAATTGTTCTACTGGTAGTTGGCATAAACTGTGCCTAATATGGTATTGGTTATACAATATTTTTGACAGGACTCAAGACCGACACCTGCCAGACTTCCCCCTTGAAGTTAGAATTCACAACAAGCACAACCACAACCTGTTTGTTGCGGAGGCCCTCAAACACAGAGATGTTGGAGAGAATGCCATTGAGAGTCTCATCAAACTTTTCCACATTGGCCACTCCGCTACATCTGCTCTAAGTGTGTTAAAGCATGATCTCCAAATCCAGTATGGAGAGAGGTACCCTTATGTCTCAGCCAACCGGGAGATCTGCCCAGACATCAACTTTGCAAATAGGTGTCTTAACATTTATTGTCTCCACCAGGCCGAAGGCATGTGGGGAGAGTATGTTTTGCACTCCGTCCGTCCGTGTGTCCGTGTGTCCGTCCGTGAACAGCTAATCTCAGCCACCGTTAACCCGGTCGATGCCAAATTTTGCACACACACTCCCTGGATGCCAACCATGAACCTCTGCCCCAAACTTTCCAGAATGGCCTGTTATAGCGCCACCAGGAGGCCGCTTTGTGCAAAACAAGTTTTTCGATGCCATATTTTGCACACACACTCCCTGGATGCCAACCATGAACCTCTGCCCCAAACTTTCCAGAACGGCCTGTTATAGCGCCACCAGGAGGCCGCTTTGTGCAAAACAAGTTTTTGCACAGTACACCTACAGATTTTGTCCAAACATCACGCAAATTGGTACACAGTCTCTCTAGAGCCATTCAACGAAACGGGTCTTTCAGATTTATCAGACTCCATCCTGATTGGTTAAGATTGGCTTCCAAAGTTCACAGGAGTGCTCAGTTTCAAACAAAATGCTGCAAATCATGAACACATCGCGTGATTTCCGTGAAATTGTGCACCCACATTCCCACTAGGCCGAGGACGAAATGCCACATGAACAATTTCAACTCAGCCTCAAGGTGGCGCTATAACTGGCCGAAAAGTGTTTTTACCTCTAACTGCACGGATCTGTGGATAACCTGGTGGAGACCTGTGCCCGGAAGGGCACTTTTTCTAGTTATTATAGTATTTTAACTTTGGTCAACGGTGTAGGCAGGTATTCAAAATGTTTTATATTATTCATAATCCATTAGTCAATTAAAAAAAAATCTAAATCTGTCTACCAAATATGTAATTAGTCGACAATAACCCTTACACAAAGTATCCAAGACAATATCCTACACTTTAATACTGTAGCCAGGCACGGACTGACTTAATGTTATTGTTTTTCCCAGACTGTACCAAAGAGTATCTAGGCATTCTAGGGCAGAGTATGGGGCACAAAATGGCCCATCCATGTTGGAATCCTTAGAACGCCAGGTCCAGGAGTACAACATCAAGTGCTCAGACATTTGTGCAAAGCCTCTCCTCAATAAAAGGCACATGAAAGCCAGACTCTCAGACCATTATTAACAAGATTCTCTGGTCTGATGAAACCAAAATAGAGCTTTTTGGCCTGCATGCCAAGCGTTACGTCTGGAGGAAACTAGGCACCGCTCATCACCTGGCAAATACCATCCCTACGTTGAAGCATGGTGGTGGCAGCATCATGCTGTGGGGATGTTTTTCAACGGCAGGAACTGGGAGACTTGTCAGGATAGAGGGAAAGATGAATGGAGCAGTGTATAGACATCCTGGATGAAAACCTGCTCCAGAGCGCTCAGGACCTCCGACTTGGTCAACGATTCACCTTCCAACAGGACAACGACCCCAAGCACACAGCTAAGATAACGAAGGATTGGTTTTAGGACAACTCTGTGAAAGTCCTTGGTCCTGATTCTTCAAAAACGAAATGCGCCAGAGTGTAACGGTGACGGAAACAGATATCGTATTTATCCGTCCGATCAAGCTACGTTGAGATGACGTGTTATTCAGAGAGTGGTGTGTACCACAGGTGCGCTGGCGTATCGCAGGTGTATGTCATACTGAAAGCAGCGGGTGCAAATTAAGTGATCGGAAAAGCAACCGACAACCTCATCTGCATTGATCCACGCCCCATATCGACCATAAAAGGCTTCAAGCATGACTCAGCAGACAGCAGTTTGTCTGAGATCACAGCCGCGGTCACTGCTATATGGCTTACAACGGTGCGTGCTCCGCTGAAGCAATATAATTATAATTTATTTAATTAAGTTCGGGACCAAGGCGGGTGCTCACTCACACCTTTGCAGAGGTAAAACATATCCGATATTTAAAATATCGGATATGTCAATGCAAAAGTCGTCTTTTCAGAGAGAGCGAGAGAGAGAGAGAGACGAGAGAGGGAGGGGGGCTGCATGGGCCCTCGACACTGTTGCGCGATAAAGAACAGTAGACCATACATTCATAAGTAAATATATTATAGGCCTACCTCGTAGGCCTGGGATCCTCTTGTCTGAAGAAATTATAATCCAGTGAGTTTATCCAGTGAGTTAAACTATTCTGTGTGTGGCATCCATGATCCATGCATGTGATCAATATCAATTCAATATACATTATTATAAAGTCTGTCCGTCATGTTTGTGAACAAGCGCGAGTGGAGGTGAGCTGGCTTAAAACTGATATGACTGGCCGACTTTCAAACACGCTGATGCCATTCATTAGGCTAATGTGGTCTTCTATTTTTTATATAGGGCTATATAGCCCTATTCATTTTCCAATGTAAATCGGATCGGCAGCACGCTGCTGTCTGCCCCCCCCCCCCACACGCACACACACACTACACACACCCTGCACACACACACACACACACACACACACACACACACACACACACACACACACACCGACCGACAGTCAACTGACTCCAGGAGCTCCGTAACAAAACAATTTCAATAGGCCTGCCGTCTACTGCAGGCATTACTACACTAAACAATGTTGGATTCGTACAGTGCAGAATGCAGATAAGCCTATAATGTTCTTATTATAATTGTGAGTTTGTTTTTTAACATGCGCGAGAGCCGATCTACAAGCTCACAGCGCGTTGCGCTGTGAGCTGTGAGTAGAAAGCTGTCAAGTGAGAAGCGCAATCGCGCATGCTATAGTAATATCCTAATAAATAAATAAAAAGGTGTCGGGCTTGCACTGCACGGGCAGTTTCTGTATGGGACTCTAGGCTATAACTTGCCTAGAATGCATGCATTTAGGCATACAAGTGCACTCAGCTTTTATTATATAGGCTATAATTTCTTTATGTGCTGATCGACCAATATGTTGGGGACACATGCCTACATATTTTATCTGAGATTTGGGAACAATTTATTGATTCAGCATGAAGACTAAAGCCTTCTGAATAAATCTATACGCAAGTGTATGCTTCCGAAAATTTCTCCGCCACCTAAAGAGGTGGCGGAGGATTTAGCGGAATTTCCGACCAACCAAAGTCAGCGTCAAGTTCACGGCCATTTTCATGAATTCCAAATTAATGTGGGAAATCCACGTAAATGCCTTTCCGCTAGCGTCACGTCAATATATAAGCGGAAGCGCGTTGAAGAATCAGGCCCCTTGAGTGGCCCAGCCAGACCCAGACTTGAACCCCATTGAGCATCTCTGGAAGGACCTGAAAATAGCTGTGCAGCGACGCTCCCCGTCTAACCTGACAGAGCTTGAGAGGATCTGCAGAGAAGAAGGGGGGAAATACCCCAAATTCAAGTGTGCCAAGCTTGTAGGATCATTCCCAAAAAGTCTTAAGACTTTTGACTTAGTACTAAGTCAAGAGTGTGAGTGTGTTATTTTTAATAAATTAACTAAATATTTGAGAGAACATTTTTCACTTAATCATTATGGGGTATTGTGTGTAGATTGATGAGGGAAAAAAACGAATTTAATCCATTTTGAAATGAGGCTGTAACAAAACAAAATATGGTAAAAGTGAAGGGGTGTGAATACTTTCAGTATGCACTGTAGACCGGCTATTATTCACAGACACTACTGTATGTTGGTTTGTTTACTGTTGAGTGAGATTTTTTTTTTTTGCACATTAAGCTAATCGTCTGGGTACAAGGTGTGTAGCAGCGTAGGCAGGATTTACATTTAGCGTAGAACAAATGTATTGCTGGGGACCCCCAGTTTAGGAACCACTGCTGTAGCAAATCTGTGTGCTGTGCTTTTTGGCAGGGAGTTCCTCCAGCCATTTTAGCCTGGAGTAACTACCCAGAATCCCGAGTGATGCGGCCAGTCTGGGTACTGCCCATAGAGTTATTATAACTCTATGGTACTGCCACACTATCAAAAGAGCTGCGCACGTTTTCGGCTGCGGACAGCCGAAAAACCGGGTTTTTAGACAGCTGGGGAAAAAAGCTCCACTTCCGCGGACGACTTGCGCGACGGCCAGCTTCCCGGAAGCGCTCTCCTCCGCAAGTCGTCCGCGGAAGTGGAGCTTTTTTTCCATCCACCAGCTGTCTAAAAACCCGGAAAAAGAAGCTGCGCAAAACCGTTTTCCGCTTAGGTCTGGAAACGGGGTTTGTCTGTGAGTTGTTAAATAGAGCCTGGGCTTCTCATGTGGCAGAGGCAGACGGGCAGTTTTAATGCGAGATCGTAAATCACTTAAAAGTAATCTTTTTGCACAGACTCCGATACAAGCACTTTGGGAAGTATCGACGGGAGTCCAGTCTGCCAGGAAGTCAGAAGAAGAGGAAGAAGAAGAAGGCGTGTCCAGACGCCAAACAATGTGTGACAGCAGATGAGGAGCAGACTGACTGTAAGTGATTATAAATCACACACTGACTTCCTCACATCATAACCCACACTCACTCTATCAGCTGATATAAAAAATAAAAAAAAGGTTTATTGAACAGATAGGGACAAAACCTGACCATGCGTCACAACAGAATTTATTATTTAGTGTTTTTAGATAAATGGTGTCCATGAATGAAGCACAATTAAAAATGTATAGGTTTTTGCATGTTTCGTTAACTATTTAGAAGTTTCCTTTTAGTGACCAAGAAGCGATTGGTTTCCATTCCTTTCCGCATTATAGGCAAGTCAACTTTCAGAGCCTTTAAACTTTCTTGAGAGATTTGGGGAACAGTTACCACCAATTATTTCTCTGCTTTGAGTAACACATATGATTCCGGAGAGAATCAAGGTAATCCATCACGGTTAACTTTATTTTTGGTAGCAATGTAATCCATCATCATCATTTCTTTTGGTAGCTTATTGCTTTTATGTCCATGTAATTCACACTTAAACACAGTTCAGTAGAACTAGAATGGGTGTTGACATTTGAAATAACGACTGCTTTTGTCTCCATCGTCTTCAGACTTGATGCAAAGTCAAAGTTCACAGCAGAACCCAAGCCAAGGAGACATCGGGACAGATCAAGAGGAATGTGAAGCTGAAAGTGCTGCTGACTTTCTGTGTCTTTCTGAGCCAAGCGACTATGAAGAGGGTGAGAATAATAATGTCACATCTACAAACACTTACCGTTAAACCATAATAGAATAGTCACCACTCTATACCAGTGAGAATAGTTAAAACACCAAAAGGGGTTCCCGTCTTAAATGGGTTAATATTGATTGCATCGGGGATAGTGACTGACTGACTGATGGGCAATGCATGATTTCATAGTTAATGTGACCTGCGGTCCTAATAAGAAAGTTAATTAAGAGTCTTGCTTAGTCTTCTGCTCCCCGGGCAGGTTCTCTTTGCAGAATATAGCCGATCAACTGATCAAGGTTTTAGATTGGCTACTTTTGCCAAATGTTTTTGCCCCAGAATAGAGGTGTGTCATGATAGGCAAACATCTGCCGTGTTGTGAATTTGTAGATCTGCTATTACAAATCAAACGCAGCACGCGGAGCGGCGGAGTCAGTTCAGTCAGTCAACCTCAAGGGAAGTTCTTGCTTGCTCAAAGGCCCATACTATGCTCAAGGGGTTAACATGCTGCATTACTATGTGGGAGTATACGTGTGTGCAAGTCTCTCACGTCATTCGCTGATGCGGCAGTCAGCTGACTAAGTGGGCAGGCTACTTAAGCTCACTAGACTCCATGCTCTTCCTGCCTTCCTCTGCTCATGGTTCCCCGGTCGTATGTGATGTTTTCTGTTCCTCGTGGTTATTGCTGCTGCCTTTGCTGTCTGCGTGTGCAGCTACTGCTGCTTAAATTATGCTTCTCAGCTTCTGTCCATGCTGTGATAAGGGCCTGCAGGTTGTATGCACAATATTAAGTTTGATATGAGTCTGCTAATGCTGCTGAGCTCGATTATGTGGCTTCATCAAGCTTCATAATAGCCTGTTCTGGTAATTAAGCCGGATGCACAGACAGTGCTGCAGCTTCTATTGTAATGTGGTACGTGTCTAGTGTCTACAGTCAAAGCCACGCTTTCATTTTGCTGATGTTTTGCCAAGTCAGCTCAGGTGCAGTGTTTGTCCCCTCCAGCTATGGGTCCTCAACTCATGTGCAGTGGTTGCCACATGCGCTTTTATAAGCAACTTTGGGCTTGTTTTCTGTAGTTAATCGTTGTTCTGGGGTTCTGTCATAGATCCAAATGACCTCGTCCATGAAATGTATTGTTTCAAGTCATTGTAGTCATTAAGGTATATATATTGTAAACTAAGTTCTCACGTGGTGAGTCCTAGGTATGGGAAGGTTCTACACCTAGTTGCTTGCTTTCTCAAGATCTGGCAACTCTGCTGCCTGTTTGTCTCCAGTTTCATTAATTTTGAAGCAAGACTTCAGTCACACTCTGCTTACTCTAGTATTACTTAACACTTTTATATGTGCTTTGAAAGTATTGCCATGAGTTAACTACCTCAATGGCAATCTCTATAGATTTGGTGCTTTACTGCTTTGTAGCCATGTGGTTGTTGAGGTTTCCTCATTGCCATGAGGGTTTGTTCATGCTAAACTAATGCTAAAGCTAGCACCCTTTCTCCATGTGATTTATTATGTTTCAGTTTTGAATTTATATGTGGCATAGTTATTATTCTTAAAGTTTTCCATGTTTCCATTCAGGACAGTATCATAACATAAGTTATTGTTAATTCATCTCAATCGATTCAGTTATGTGCAGTGTCATATTAAAGTAGGTTAAGATTGCAAATTGCATTTGCAGTAATCTCATGTCAAGTGTCATAGCCTTCTGTCTAGTTTATTTACTCCTGTAAGATTTGTTTCTAGCTGTTTATTTTGGATGTATTTCTTAAATGGGCATTTAATTAGTGCTTCCTCTGTCGTGGTATCATGTCTCAGCTTCTCTATACGGGTTGAGCTGTCTTGGAGAAGAGCTGAAAGCCTTAACAAACTGCTGCCTCCGTCCGCCCCTCAAGCCTATCTAGCTGTCGGTCTAGTCTCTCTAGTGTATACCCTCCTCACCTTCTTTGAGGTCAGAAGTTCAGATCAATATATACGTACACGTATGTAGCGTCTTGTCACCGTGCGTCCCATTGCCCATTTGTCACTTTTAATGTCTCAGATTCATATTGTATGTTCTGTTGATCAGTCCTTGAGTGGGATTAGGTAATGGCAGTTGCTTCGTGGGACTGAAGATGTTTCAGAAGGTGGTAGGTTAGCAGCTCGCTGCGTTGCTTCATTTCTGCACAGCTAACATCCACTGCCAGGAGCTCTAAATTGAACTCGTAAGCAATAATTCATCACTTATCCGTGAGAGGATCCGGGTTGAAGGAAGGCAGCCATAGACTATGTCTATGTTCGCAGCAAGCTTGGCTTCCGTGTCGCAGTGCTTGTGCGACCTATCGGTTGTGGTTTCCCCGGTGCAGTCTTGGGATTGTACTCTGCCAGTTGTATTCAGATCAGTAATTGATTTGATGTCGCTCAGTGCCACTATAGTATTGAGTAACAGCATTAGGAAAATGTATCCAAGTGTAACCCTAACCCTAACCTTAACCCAACAGGATAATTATGTCATAGGTATCCTCTGCACTCGGCACCAATGTTCGGGATGGAGTAAGTCCCTGCGTCATACTAGCGTCACGTCCAGGGGCTGTACGTGTACATCAATCTGCTCACTCTACTGAAACAAGAGTTAGGCTCCTGCCCTCGGGCCTCATGACTCGGCAAGGCTGTTTTCTGCCCATCTTAGTTATTGCAACTAATGGCATTGGATGACAGTAATCAATTCATAGTTAATTGCATATATGTTATCAATCAACCGTAGCCTTTGTCATTGCTTCTTCATAGAAGCTGTTTAGCGCTGTGTTAAATTAATTAATTATATTAATTAATTATTTATATTTAATACAAAAAAGTGGCTATTCAGGACAGGCACATATATAGGTATGCTTTCTCTCAAAGCATATCATGTTTTATCTGTTATCTGTGGCTCATTCGTTCATCAGGTCATGAACCCCAGATGATCTTTTGGTCCTAAGCTTTCTTTCAGCTCAATCACAGATGTCCCGGGTCGCTCAGTCAGGAGATTCACCAATGCTTCTTCAGCCGGTGTGGGCCGGTTGGGTTTCTTCGAAAGTGATGGTTCTAGTATCTAGCGAAGAAGTAAGTCCATCACCATCACCCATGTGCAGGCTGCAGCGCTGTCGATCCTGCACCATTATTTATAGATTGCTTGCATGGGTCATCTCATCTTAGTTCTGGAGAGTGGTATCGAACAGTTCTCGGGTCCGCATGACATGAAGCTTAACTTCTTTAAAGCTCAGAATCAATTGCTCAAAGGCCGCTTGAGAGCATATGCCGCTCATTTAAGTTAATTCATAAAGGGTCTCTATCAGGTCCTCCATGCTGGCCTACTTGAAGTGCCTAAAAGAATGCACAAAAAGAGGCAGCTTTTTGCTTCTACGGCCCAACGGCCTGGAATAAACTTCCATTCGAGCTCAGTCACGCACCCTCTGTAGACTCACAATGCGCTGTCAAGCTACTTTAGAGCCAAGTGTGCCCGGACCACTAAGTCAACATGGTCAAATGTATTTTGATCAAACAGAGTATTTCTCAGTCTTTCATTTGTCCACAAAAAAAAAAAAAAAAAAAAAAAAAAAACAATCTTTCGTTTTTAAAGATATGTCACTCTGACACTGTAACATAGGTTTTGGAGTTTCACTACAGAAATCAAGAACTGTGCAAGATTAACCATGCATATTAATGAATTATTATATTTCATGATACAGAATGAGATTATGTACTTCTCAAAGTGGGGTCCTTGACTGGGTTGTCCCCAAAATAATGAATATAGCATTCAAATCTGCTATAGACCAGCAATTGACATGGATAGACAATGATTCCACTTGTATTATAGAGAGACATTCAGAAGCAGCTTGGACTCCTCATGCATAGAAGGAGGCATGATGTCAGTCCGCTGCCCCCCCAGGTTGGCAGAGGAAGTTTAGCGCCCAGGATTACATTACATAATTGGCACTGGCTGAAAAGAAAACTAGGTTACAAAATCAACGATTGCGGCAACCACACTCTGCAATATTTTAAAATTGCGAATTTTCTAGTTTATTTTATGTTCTTGCCATTGTTCTATCATTTTAACCACTTGTGTTTTATTGTATTATATTTTTGTGTCCTGCCCTGTGAAGCACTTTGAGCTGCATTTATGGATGAAAGGTGCTATACAAATAAAGTTTATTATTATTATCACTTGGGTGTTTAAATAGTTTAGGATTAAGATCTAAGGCTTCTCTTTAAGTATTGGTATCTCGGCTCGTGGGTGTGGGAAGTCTCTCCGTGCTTAGGATCCCCTATTCACTCTTTAATTCATTCAGTCAGGATGAAGTATAAGTAACTCTGTCTCTGCTCGTGTCTTTTAGTTCTACATTGGGCAACCTGCTCCGGCTGTGTTCCGGATTCCGTAAGGTGGCGTAAGCCCTGCTTAATCGGCTATCGGTCTCCTCAGCACATTCCCTGGCTACTCCCGATTCTACTGCCACGCTGATGCACCAGTCGCCACCTGAAACTCAGGCCATGGTCCTCATCTGCCCATGAATCATCATCATGTGCATCTAATCGGAAGAGCTTTCAGTTGTTTATTCAGGATGTAATGAGTGCAAGTGCTGTATTCGATCAGGAATGGTAATCTTATTACCTTCATATACGGTGGTCGCTGGGGGTAGTTCAATTGGTGGCATGTCACAAGCTAATGTTAATAATGGTTCGTTGATGTTCCTCTACAGTGGCATTAAAGGAACATCGGGGTAATTGTGGTTTCCTCACTCTGGCGTTAGACTTAATTTATTTAATTAAGTTCGGGACCAAGGCGGGTGCTCACTCACACCTTTGCAGAGGTAAAACATATCCGATATTTAAAATATCGGATATGTCAATGCAAAAGTCGTCTTTTCAGAGAGAGCGAGAGAGAGAGAGAGACGAGAGAGGGAGGGGGGCTGCATGGGCCCTCGACACTGTTGCGCGATAAAGAACAGTAGACCATACATTCATAAGTAAATATATTATAGGCCTACCTCGTAGGCCTGGGATCCTCTTGTCTGAAGAAATTATAATCCAGTGAGTTTATCCAGTGAGTTAAACTATTCTGTGTGTGGCATCCATGATCCATGCATGTGATCAATATCAATTCAATATACATTATTATAAAGTCTGTCCGTCATGTTTGTGAACAAGCGCGAGTGGAGGTGAGCTGGCTTAAAACTGATATGACTGGCCGACTTTCAAACACGCTGATGCCATTCATTAGGCTAATGTGGTCTTCTATTTTTTATATAGGGCTATATAGCCCTATTCATTTTCCAATGTAAATCGGATCGGCAGCACGCTGCTGTCTGCCCCCCCCCCCCACACGCACACACACACTACACACACCCTGCACACACACACACACACACACACACACACACACACACACACACACACACACACCGACCGACAGTCAACTGACTCCAGGAGCTCCGTAACAAAACAATTTCAATAGGCCTGCCGTCTACTGCAGGCATTACTACACTAAACAATGTTGGATTCGTACAGTGCAGAATGCAGATAAGCCTATAATGTTCTTATTATAATTGTGAGTTTGTTTTTTAACATGCGCGAGAGCCGATCTACAAGCTCACAGCGCGTTGCGCTGTGAGCTGTGAGTAGAAAGCTGTCAAGTGAGAAGCGCAATCGCGCATGCTATAGTAATATCCTAATAAATAAATAAAAAGGTGTCGGGCTTGCACTGCACGGGCAGTTTCTGTATGGGACTCTAGGCTATAACTTGCCTAGAATGCATGCATTTAGGCATACAAGTGCACTCAGCTTTTATTATATAGGCTATAATTTCTTTATGTGCTGATCGACCAATATGTTGGGGACACATGCCTACATATTTTATCTGAGATTTGGGAACAATTTATTGATTCAGCATGAAGACTAAAGCCTTCTGAATAAATCTATACGCAAGTGTATGCTTCCGAAAATTTCTCCGCCACCTAAAGAGGTGGCGGAGGATTTAGCGGAATTTCCGACCAACCAAAGTCAGCGTCAAGTTCACGGCCATTTTCATGAATTCCAAATTAATGTGGGAAATCCACGTAAATGCCTTTCCGCTAGCGTCACGTCAATATATAAGCGGAAGCGCGTTGAAGAATCAGGCCCCTTGAGTGGCCCAGCCAGACCCAGACTTGAACCCCATTGAGCATCTCTGGAAGGACCTGAAAATAGCTGTGCAGCGACGCTCCCCGTCTAACCTGACAGAGCTTGAGAGGATCTGCAGAGAAGAAGGGGGGAAATACCCCAAATTCAAGTGTGCCAAGCTTGTAGGATCATTCCCAAAAAGTCTTAAGACTTTTGACTTAGTACTAAGTCAAGAGTGTGAGTGTGTTATTTTTAATAAATTAACTAAATATTTGAGAGAACATTTTTCACTTAATCATTATGGGGTATTGTGTGTAGATTGATGAGGGAAAAAAACGAATTTAATCCATTTTGAAATGAGGCTGTAACAAAACAAAATATGGTAAAAGTGAAGGGGTGTGAATACTTTCAGTATGCACTGTAGACCGGCTATTATTCACAGACACTACTGTATGTTGGTTTGTTTACTGTTGAGTGAGATTTTTTTTTTTTGCACATTAAGCTAATCGTCTGGGTACAAGGTGTGTAGCAGCGTAGGCAGGATTTACATTTAGCGTAGAACAAATGTATTGCTGGGGACCCCCAGTTTAGGAACCACTGCTGTAGCAAATCTGTGTGCTGTGCTTTTTGGCAGGGAGTTCCTCCAGCCATTTTAGCCTGGAGTAACTACCCAGAATCCCGAGTGATGCGGCCAGTCTGGGTACTGCCCATAGAGTTATTATAACTCTATGGTACTGCCACACTATCAAAAGAGCTGCGCACGTTTTCGGCTGCGGACAGCCGAAAAACCGGGTTTTTAGACAGCTGGGGAAAAAAGCTCCACTTCCGCGGACGACTTGCGCGACGGCCAGCTTCCCGGAAGCGCTCTCCTCCGCAAGTCGTCCGCGGAAGTGGAGCTTTTTTTCCATCCACCAGCTGTCTAAAAACCCGGAAAAAGAAGCTGCGCAAAACCGTTTTCCGCTTAGGTCTGGAAACGGGGTTTGTCTGTGAGTTGTTAAATAGAGCCTGGGCTTCTCATGTGGCAGAGGCAGACGGGCAGTTTTAATGCGAGATCGTAAATCACTTAAAAGTAATCTTTTTGCACAGACTCCGATACAAGCACTTTGGGAAGTATCGACGGGAGTCCAGTCTGCCAGGAAGTCAGAAGAAGAGGAAGAAGAAGAAGGCGTGTCCAGACGCCAAACAATGTGTGACAGCAGATGAGGAGCAGACTGACTGTAAGTGATTATAAATCACACACTGACTTCCTCACATCATAACCCACACTCACTCTATCAGCTGATATAAAAAATAAAAAAAAGGTTTATTGAACAGATAGGGACAAAACCTGACCATGCGTCACAACAGAATTTATTATTTAGTGTTTTTAGATAAATGGTGTCCATGAATGAAGCACAATTAAAAATGTATAGGTTTTTGCATGTTTCGTTAACTATTTAGAAGTTTCCTTTTAGTGACCAAGAAGCGATTGGTTTCCAT
Source organism: Protomyctophum parallelum (assembly GCF_964188405.1). Classification (NCBI taxonomy): domain Eukaryota; kingdom Metazoa; phylum Chordata; class Actinopteri; order Myctophiformes; family Myctophidae; genus Protomyctophum; species Protomyctophum parallelum. The sequence continues at coordinate 6,565,785 of NC_139719.1, forward strand.
TCCTTTCCGCATTATAGGCAAGTCAACTTTCAGAGCCTTTAAACTTTCTTGAGAGATTTGGGGAACAGTTACCACCAATTATTTCTCTGCTTTGAGTAACACATATGATTCCGGAGAGAATCAAGGTAATCCATCACGGTTAACTTTATTTTTGGTAGCAATGTAATCCATCATCATCATTTCTTTTGGTAGCTTATTGCTTTTATGTCCATGTAATTCACACTTAAACACAGTTCAGTAGAACTAGAATGGGTGTTGACATTTGAAATAACGACTGCTTTTGTCTCCATCGTCTTCAGACTTGATGCAAAGTCAAAGTTCACAGCAGAACCCAAGCCAAGGAGACATCGGGACAGATCAAGAGGAATGTGAAGCTGAAAGTGCTGCTGACTTTCTGTGTCTTTCTGAGCCAAGCGACTATGAAGAGGGTGAGAATAATAATGTCACATCTACAAACACTTACCGTTAAACCATAATAGAATAGTCACCACTCTATACCAGTGAGAATAGTTAAAACACCAAAAGGGGTTCCCGTCTTAAATGGGTTAATATTGATTGCATCGGGGATAGTGACTGACTGACTGATGGGCAATGCATGATTTCATAGTTAATGTGACCTGCGGTCCTAATAAGAAAGTTAATTAAGAGTCTTGCTTAGTCTTCTGCTCCCCGGGCAGGTTCTCTTTGCAGAATATAGCCGATCAACTGATCAAGGTTTTAGATTGGCTACTTTTGCCAAATGTTTTTGCCCCAGAATAGAGGTGTGTCATGATAGGCAAACATCTGCCGTGTTGTGAATTTGTAGATCTGCTATTACAAATCAAACGCAGCACGCGGAGCGGCGGAGTCAGTTCAGTCAGTCAACCTCAAGGGAAGTTCTTGCTTGCTCAAAGGCCCATACTATGCTCAAGGGGTTAACATGCTGCATTACTATGTGGGAGTATACGTGTGTGCAAGTCTCTCACGTCATTCGCTGATGCGGCAGTCAGCTGACTAAGTGGGCAGGCTACTTAAGCTCACTAGACTCCATGCTCTTCCTGCCTTCCTCTGCTCATGGTTCCCCGGTCGTATGTGATGTTTTCTGTTCCTCGTGGTTATTGCTGCTGCCTTTGCTGTCTGCGTGTGCAGCTACTGCTGCTTAAATTATGCTTCTCAGCTTCTGTCCATGCTGTGATAAGGGCCTGCAGGTTGTATGCACAATATTAAGTTTGATATGAGTCTGCTAATGCTGCTGAGCTCGATTATGTGGCTTCATCAAGCTTCATAATAGCCTGTTCTGGTAATTAAGCCGGATGCACAGACAGTGCTGCAGCTTCTATTGTAATGTGGTACGTGTCTAGTGTCTACAGTCAAAGCCACGCTTTCATTTTGCTGATGTTTTGCCAAGTCAGCTCAGGTGCAGTGTTTGTCCCCTCCAGCTATGGGTCCTCAACTCATGTGCAGTGGTTGCCACATGCGCTTTTATAAGCAACTTTGGGCTTGTTTTCTGTAGTTAATCGTTGTTCTGGGGTTCTGTCATAGATCCAAATGACCTCGTCCATGAAATGTATTGTTTCAAGTCATTGTAGTCATTAAGGTATATATATTGTAAACTAAGTTCTCACGTGGTGAGTCCTAGGTATGGGAAGGTTCTACACCTAGTTGCTTGCTTTCTCAAGATCTGGCAACTCTGCTGCCTGTTTGTCTCCAGTTTCATTAATTTTGAAGCAAGACTTCAGTCACACTCTGCTTACTCTAGTATTACTTAACACTTTTATATGTGCTTTGAAAGTATTGCCATGAGTTAACTACCTCAATGGCAATCTCTATAGATTTGGTGCTTTACTGCTTTGTAGCCATGTGGTTGTTGAGGTTTCCTCATTGCCATGAGGGTTTGTTCATGCTAAACTAATGCTAAAGCTAGCACCCTTTCTCCATGTGATTTATTATGTTTCAGTTTTGAATTTATATGTGGCATAGTTATTATTCTTAAAGTTTTCCATGTTTCCATTCAGGACAGTATCATAACATAAGTTATTGTTAATTCATCTCAATCGATTCAGTTATGTGCAGTGTCATATTAAAGTAGGTTAAGATTGCAAATTGCATTTGCAGTAATCTCATGTCAAGTGTCATAGCCTTCTGTCTAGTTTATTTACTCCTGTAAGATTTGTTTCTAGCTGTTTATTTTGGATGTATTTCTTAAATGGGCATTTAATTAGTGCTTCCTCTGTCGTGGTATCATGTCTCAGCTTCTCTATACGGGTTGAGCTGTCTTGGAGAAGAGCTGAAAGCCTTAACAAACTGCTGCCTCCGTCCGCCCCTCAAGCCTATCTAGCTGTCGGTCTAGTCTCTCTAGTGTATACCCTCCTCACCTTCTTTGAGGTCAGAAGTTCAGATCAATATATACGTACACGTATGTAGCGTCTTGTCACCGTGCGTCCCATTGCCCATTTGTCACTTTTAATGTCTCAGATTCATATTGTATGTTCTGTTGATCAGTCCTTGAGTGGGATTAGGTAATGGCAGTTGCTTCGTGGGACTGAAGATGTTTCAGAAGGTGGTAGGTTAGCAGCTCGCTGCGTTGCTTCATTTCTGCACAGCTAACATCCACTGCCAGGAGCTCTAAATTGAACTCGTAAGCAATAATTCATCACTTATCCGTGAGAGGATCCGGGTTGAAGGAAGGCAGCCATAGACTATGTCTATGTTCGCAGCAAGCTTGGCTTCCGTGTCGCAGTGCTTGTGCGACCTATCGGTTGTGGTTTCCCCGGTGCAGTCTTGGGATTGTACTCTGCCAGTTGTATTCAGATCAGTAATTGATTTGATGTCGCTCAGTGCCACTATAGTATTGAGTAACAGCATTAGGAAAATGTATCCAAGTGTAACCCTAACCCTAACCTTAACCCAACAGGATAATTATGTCATAGGTATCCTCTGCACTCGGCACCAATGTTCGGGATGGAGTAAGTCCCTGCGTCATACTAGCGTCACGTCCAGGGGCTGTACGTGTACATCAATCTGCTCACTCTACTGAAACAAGAGTTAGGCTCCTGCCCTCGGGCCTCATGACTCGGCAAGGCTGTTTTCTGCCCATCTTAGTTATTGCAACTAATGGCATTGGATGACAGTAATCAATTCATAGTTAATTGCATATATGTTATCAATCAACCGTAGCCTTTGTCATTGCTTCTTCATAGAAGCTGTTTAGCGCTGTGTTAAATTAATTAATTATATTAATTAATTATTTATATTTAATACAAAAAAGTGGCTATTCAGGACAGGCACATATATAGGTATGCTTTCTCTCAAAGCATATCATGTTTTATCTGTTATCTGTGGCTCATTCGTTCATCAGGTCATGAACCCCAGATGATCTTTTGGTCCTAAGCTTTCTTTCAGCTCAATCACAGATGTCCCGGGTCGCTCAGTCAGGAGATTCACCAATGCTTCTTCAGCCGGTGTGGGCCGGTTGGGTTTCTTCGAAAGTGATGGTTCTAGTATCTAGCGAAGAAGTAAGTCCATCACCATCACCCATGTGCAGGCTGCAGCGCTGTCGATCCTGCACCATTATTTATAGATTGCTTGCATGGGTCATCTCATCTTAGTTCTGGAGAGTGGTATCGAACAGTTCTCGGGTCCGCATGACATGAAGCTTAACTTCTTTAAAGCTCAGAATCAATTGCTCAAAGGCCGCTTGAGAGCATATGCCGCTCATTTAAGTTAATTCATAAAGGGTCTCTATCAGGTCCTCCATGCTGGCCTACTTGAAGTGCCTAAAAGAATGCACAAAAAGAGGCAGCTTTTTGCTTCTACGGCCCAACGGCCTGGAATAAACTTCCATTCGAGCTCAGTCACGCACCCTCTGTAGACTCACAATGCGCTGTCAAGCTACTTTAGAGCCAAGTGTGCCCGGACCACTAAGTCAACATGGTCAAATGTATTTTGATCAAACAGAGTATTTCTCAGTCTTTCATTTGTCCACAAAAAAAAAAAAAAAAAAAAAAAAAAAACAATCTTTCGTTTTTAAAGATATGTCACTCTGACACTGTAACATAGGTTTTGGAGTTTCACTACAGAAATCAAGAACTGTGCAAGATTAACCATGCATATTAATGAATTATTATATTTCATGATACAGAATGAGATTATGTACTTCTCAAAGTGGGGTCCTTGACTGGGTTGTCCCCAAAATAATGAATATAGCATTCAAATCTGCTATAGACCAGCAATTGACATGGATAGACAATGATTCCACTTGTATTATAGAGAGACATTCAGAAGCAGCTTGGACTCCTCATGCATAGAAGGAGGCATGATGTCAGTCCGCTGCCCCCCCAGGTTGGCAGAGGAAGTTTAGCGCCCAGGATTACATTACATAATTGGCACTGGCTGAAAAGAAAACTAGGTTACAAAATCAACGATTGCGGCAACCACACTCTGCAATATTTTAAAATTGCGAATTTTCTAGTTTATTTTATGTTCTTGCCATTGTTCTATCATTTTAACCACTTGTGTTTTATTGTATTATATTTTTGTGTCCTGCCCTGTGAAGCACTTTGAGCTGCATTTATGGATGAAAGGTGCTATACAAATAAAGTTTATTATTATTATCACTTGGGTGTTTAAATAGTTTAGGATTAAGATCTAAGGCTTCTCTTTAAGTATTGGTATCTCGGCTCGTGGGTGTGGGAAGTCTCTCCGTGCTTAGGATCCCCTATTCACTCTTTAATTCATTCAGTCAGGATGAAGTATAAGTAACTCTGTCTCTGCTCGTGTCTTTTAGTTCTACATTGGGCAACCTGCTCCGGCTGTGTTCCGGATTCCGTAAGGTGGCGTAAGCCCTGCTTAATCGGCTATCGGTCTCCTCAGCACATTCCCTGGCTACTCCCGATTCTACTGCCACGCTGATGCACCAGTCGCCACCTGAAACTCAGGCCATGGTCCTCATCTGCCCATGAATCATCATCATGTGCATCTAATCGGAAGAGCTTTCAGTTGTTTATTCAGGATGTAATGAGTGCAAGTGCTGTATTCGATCAGGAATGGTAATCTTATTACCTTCATATACGGTGGTCGCTGGGGGTAGTTCAATTGGTGGCATGTCACAAGCTAATGTTAATAATGGTTCGTTGATGTTCCTCTACAGTGGCATTAAAGGAACATCGGGGTAATTGTGGTTTCCTCACTCTGGCGTTAGAGGAACGTTGGGGTAACATAAATGGTTGCACTACATGTAAGATCTGTGAAATAGTTCAGGTAAGCCTCACGGCTATGGCATGCGCCATAGTTACACGCAGCTCACGATATCCGTGCAGGATCCAGAAATGCATAGCTTGCACTCTCGAGTCACTATCGAGTGGGACATCTGCCCGGATGTGTATCGGTTGAGAATTCCCGTAGGCTGATGGCGTTTCCTCATAAGGAACGTCGGCGTAATTGGGCCAATGGTGTGTCCTCATACTGGCAGTAGAGGAACATTGGCGTTGCACTACACGTAAGCCCTGCGAAAGCAGCGTAGAATATTCCTCTATAGTGGCATAGAGGAATGGCCTATCGGCGAGCGCAGCCATGCAGGCCTTTTTCAGCTTAAGCTTAAGGTTAGTATATGCTTGTACTCCAAACCAATGGGTTTTGAGTCCGGCTTTCACCCCACACATTACTTTCTCACAGATAAGCCTCACGGCTCGCAGTCATGGCTACACATGGCTCACGTAAAGTTAAAATATCCGGGATATCTGCCCGGATGCGTGGGACATCTGCCCGGGTGTGCCCGTAGGGCGTTCTCGGTTCTGCTTTGTTGGGGGGGTTAGCAATCCGTGCAGGCTCCAGAAATGCATATTTGCATTTCGTCACTGTGCATTCATAGTGGGTCACCTGCCCGGATCAACGGTGAGAGTTCACCGAAAGGTATGTGTGTTGGGGGGTTATTGTATATCTATCTCCCTGCTCTTATGTTTTATGATGTTGCTTAATCATGCCGAGCAGGGAGAAATCCAGCAGAGCCGAACGCCAAGTCAAATATCATATGCACACTCATTACTCATTCTTCAATAAATATTGTTTAATCTATTCGTGAGTTGTCTGACTGAAATCAAACGCAGCACGCGGAGCGGCGGAGTCAGTTCAGTCAGTCAACCTCAAGGGAAGTTCTTGCTTGCTCAAAGGCCCATACTATGCTCAAGGGGTTAACATGCTGCATTACTATGTGGGAGTATACGTGTGTGCAAGTCTCTCACGTCATTCGCTGATGCGGCAGTCAGCTGACTAAGTGGGCAGGCTACTTAAGCTCACTAGACTCCATGCTCTTCCTGCCTTCCTCTGCTCATGGTTCCCCGGTCGTATGTGATGTTTTCTCCCACCACCACCCCAGCACCACCGGTGGGCTCTGCTATCTATGCTCCCCATGGGGGGGGTTATTGTATATCTATCTCCCTGCTCTTATGTTTTATGATGTTGCTTAATCATGCCGAGCAGGGAGAAATCCAGCAGAGCCGAACGCCAAGTCAAATATCATATGCACACTCATTACTCATTCTTCAATAAATATTGTTTAATCTATTCGTGAGTTGTCTGACTGAACTAATTTAAATTGTCCACTGGGAATTACAGCATTGAAAACTGAACATTATCAATGAAAATAAATTCTTGGCACAGAAATAATTGTAAATCCTAAGATTGTGCTGTAATGTGCAGTGTCTGTGTTTGTGTTGTTAATTTGAACAATGTGTTTGAACAGACACAGAGGACCTGGTGAAGAGCATGATCAGAGACATTAGCAGCCTGAGAAAGGACCCCATGTACAGTCAGGCCATTGCTGCCATGGCCAAGCAGTTTCATCACATCAGATCCAACCGGTCAAGACTGTTGTCTGCCATGCACTGCTTCGGTAAGGGTCAGACCTCTTCCATTAGAACAGCAACGAGACGACCAGACGCACTGACTCCATGTCAGCCAACAGTAACTCCTCGTCCCGTTACTAAACTGAGCTCCAAGAGTCGTCTGCCATCTGGCCGCCAGCAGACACACAGCAGCCCCATCAAACGGCCCAGAATGATGGACTACCACATATGAGACTTTTCTCTGGAAAGTAATGGCTCTTGTTCAAAAGGAAAAAACATTATTTTTGTCATTATCTACTCCCGCTAATCCAATTAATAAACCGGTGAAGTTTCCAGACCACAACATGGACATAGGTCTTTAAGTGTTTTTAAAAGTGGGACAGAGTTATTTTTGCGTTGTCACTTGTCAGTCGAAAGAGGACTTGGTTCTCTTTCTGGTGAACTTCAGCTCTGACAGGGACTCTGTCTATTAGAGTTGGCACAACTAGTGATCTGTCTACACGCAGTGTGGGGCGTGCGTCCCTTGTGGTGCACGAGCGCCTTCTAGGGGGTGCGCAACATGAAAAGACTAATGGTGGTGCTATGGTTTTGTTTAAATATATTAACATATTATGCCAATATATGGCAAGTATATGCAGAATATAGCCTATGCTGCACATATATTCCATATTCAGGCTCATATGTGCATATATGTAGATAGGGAATATATGTCTATATAGCTTATGCAATTTTTATTTCCATGTGGGGGGTTGTGTCAGCTAGGTCTGGAGGTAACAGGGGGTGCATGGCCAAAAATGTTTGGGAACTGCTGGCAGCAAGACAAAAATACAGTGGCAAAGGGTGACGTGAACCTGGAGCGCTTTGTGTTCACAATGCACTAGTCTCGCTGATTCTCGCACAGCCAGACAACCACAAACTATATATAGAGACTAGAGTATGGAACTACACCTCTCTAAATCCGACTAAGGTAGCTGCCATTTCCGTTCACGAAAATGTATTTATATTTCTGCTAAGCAGCAGCAAGCTGTATATGCTTAGATGATTTATATTTGTTTTAGGATTATATTTGTGCAACTGTAAATACGGAAGTGCTAAATCTCAAAACACGACGCATCTTGACGCATGAGCTTGTAGGTGAAGACCTATTTGTAAACTCCCAGTTAGGGGTCCTTGAAATTAAAATGTTTGAGACATACTGCCAGAGATGAGCAAAATACATTGAAAATGTATTTTGATACAAAATACAAATACTGGGTCAAAAAATGTATCTAAATACAAAATACATCTTCCATCCCCATCGAAATACAAATTACAAAATACAAAAAAGTATTTCAAATACATGTATTTCAAATACTGCCCATCTCTGATGGGCAAAATATATTGAAAATGTATTTTGATACAAAATACAAATACTGGGTCAAAAAATGTATTTAAATACAAAATACATCTCATTTCTTCCATCTCAGCGAAATACAAATTACAAAATACAAAAAAGTATTTCAAATACGTATTTCAAATACATGTATTTCAAATACTGCCCATCTCTGCATAGGCCTACTGCAATAGTAGCCTGGCATTATCCCGTCTCTGGATGCGTGCTACACCAGAATGCTGCGTGCGGCACTCAACATCAGTAAGAGCACACATGTTACCAACACAAATCTCAAATCTGTATGATGGAATGCCAAGGGTGAGTCAGAAAATGGCAGCCAGGAGAATGAGACTAGCAGGACACTGCCAAAGACAAAGAGCTGCCAGCCAGCAAACTAGTCCTGTGGGAACCAACACGGGCATCGGTCACGAGGACGTCCCACATATGTGGATTTAGGCCTACTCAAGAATGATGCAGGAGCGCAAAGCACCAACGAGCTTGCCAGATGTATGGGGATGACTGGAAGCAACGATGGAGGGCTCGTCTCTAGAGAGAGAGAGGGAACTCCCCTCATTCCGATAGAGAAATGTAAATGTGCAAACTGTTAAAGTAGACCTATTAGACCATAGAGTATAAAGAATAATTAGACCCCCCTTGTATCAGGATGTTGATATTCATTCATCAGCCAACGCTCCCCACTGACAGGTAGTACCCCCCCCCCCCCCAGAGAGGACGTAGCCTATAGGGCTTTAGTCCTCCTACTCCCAGCCAACACTCCCCACTGACAGTAGTACCCCCCCACCCCCCTCCCTAGCTAATTATTGGACAGTATTAGGATGTTGATATTCATTTTGTATTCATCCTTAGGGCCCCAAATAACAAGAATTTATTCTTCTTCCTGCTCCTTTTCGTCATGGGTGTATATCAGATAGGTATGAAAAACAAATGAAGTATGTAAGACAAATGAATTGTTATCTATTATGATTTGTACTGTATTGTGATACTCCATGTGCGAAATAAAATGAAATGAAGGGCCCCAAATAACACCTTAGAAAGCATGAGTGTCTATTTTAAACAAAGTATTCTTTTTGACTGGCAAGTTCACAATGCAATCATGTGTTGTGAGTGTGAGCTTGTAGATTGGTATCAAGTAGGCTATTACTCTTTGAGGCCAATACTTTTGTGCTTTCATTCATGTAAAATGTGGAATATTTACACGTTGTGGAATTGCTGGAGTTTTATAAGTCAAATAAAAATAAAATACAGACCATTGAGGCTTGCGGAACTAAAGCCTCCAGACACGAAGTTAAGACGGGCAAGTGTTGTAAACGGACCAAATGTGTGCAACCTTCAAATCGTCCCCTCTTAGAGTAGTAGGAGATTCCGTATTTTTCGTAGTGGAAAGCAGCGGCGAATCGATAAACATGAAGCAGAAGCAGACCAAAAAAACAGTGCCGAAGCAGACGAGGTGAGAAACACATTACTATGATTACTTTAAAACGATACGCTACTAGTTACGCTGCATACATTCTGAGCTGTATCACTTACACAGTAAGTGATAGTGATTTTTTTGTTAAAAGGTTAAATCACAATATTGTGACTAATCATTGCTTAGAGTGTTTGTTCAATAACAGAGGTCTCCCTGCATGTCTCTCCATCTTTCTAATAACCAGAAAATACATTTTCAGGTAGGTAGTTGACAAAATATCAGCCAATCAGGAGAGAGTAGCTTTTCATTGCTTTGTGTCATCACTTTTCCACTTGTTTACTCTGTATCCTGACTGTGTTCTCTATCCTGATTGGATAAAAATTGGTATCCCAGTTTTAGTTTTGTTTCTGAAAATGCCTTTTCTGTTTAATAAAAAGCTTTTTAACACTTATTTTAAAGAAAATCACTTACACTACCTTTTAAAATGTCTTTAAAGAAATAAGTAGCTACTGTAACTACTACACAATCCCAGGGGGTTCCCTCTACTGTACTGTACTGTCACACCTGTGTACCACCAGTTTGGAAATTGCACATTATAGGAGGCAGCAGGATGTTGCCATATTGAAAACTCGGACACAAAAATAATCACCTTGCACGGAATTTATTGACAGAAAGTAGCTCCTAACATGTCTACGGATTTTTATTAAACAAAAACTTGGCAGATACAGTAATACAATCAGATGTTTCTGTTGGATGAATGGGCTGTCATGGTTGGTATTGCAACTCCAGATGCCAAATGGTAAAAATAGCATCTGAGAGTTGCTACTTGCTAGTCTGTCCATGCCAGGCTTGTAAAGGGTGTGGTTGTGTATGTGTAATAATCGTTCAGTAAAAATAATAATTTATATGAAACGCTATAAAATGATTGAAGCTGAAAATGGGTTCTCTGTCCTGATTGAAGGAAATTGGTTTCCCAGCTCACCTGATAATGTATGTTCGACTACTTTACTTGAGCGGGGGGACCCCTGTTATGGAACAAACACTATCTATATATATATATACGGTGTATTTTATATATATATAATATAATATATCACTTAACTAAATGTATTATTTAGCTGTTTCACTCAGCATGATACAATATGTCTCACAACAGACCGCCCGGTCGATCCGGTCGAGGCCCGGACGTCAAAAACAAACTGCACAACGCTGTCCCCAAAACCATAGTCCCCAAATCCATGTCTGTAGGACAATTATTCAGGTAAGAGGTGTGTGGAGGATTAATGTCCTTAAAAGAAATAAACATGGCTGTGGTGTTTTTGTAATCATTCTATTCAACCAGAGCCGTGCTCACCACTTATGGTGTGACACACAAGCTGGCTGATGGCTGGTCTTTATTACTACAATATTTTGCGACATGGCAGAGATGGAGAGAAGACAACAATGTTATCCTTTAGTAAGGTTGTGAAGTATTCCCACTGTTTTTGGTGAACAAGGAGGAAAGCGTCAATGCAATTAGCCATAGTGAAGCCCAGCACAGCTCCACAACACTGGTGGTCAGTTGGTCACTCTTTGATTTGGTGGAGCGCAAGCATTAGCTCACAGTACCTAAGCCATGCTTCACAGGTGTAGACACTAATGGTGCGTTGACACATGGGAGTATCATTTGGAGCAGCTACATGCATCATTGCGTCTTTGCATCGCCATGTCGCTGGTTTCCATTGACAACTAGACAAAGTGCCAATCGGCACAGGTCTCCACCAGGGCAGGTCAGGTTGTGGCCTCATGGTGGCGCTATAACAGGCTGTTGAGGAAGATTTGGGCCGGAGGTTCGTGTTCGAGGGATGCAGGTACAATGTTTTTCCATGTGTACATACATAAGTTGTATACAGATCGATGCAGTTATAGCTAAAAACAGGAATTGGCCTGTTATAGCGCCACCGTGAGGCTGATTTAGAGGAAAAAATTGTGGCATGTCGTCCTCGGCCTAGTGAAAATGTGCGTGTATAATTTAACGGAAATTGCACACTGTGTTTGTGATTTGTGGCCTTTTTTCGAAATGGACGAATCGTGTGAGCTTTGGAAGCCAATCTTAGCCAATCAGGATGGAAGATGGGAAATGGTGCCGCTCCGTGTTGATCACATGACTATGGAGATAGTGTATACCGATTTGCGTGAAATTTGGATAAAATCTGAAGGAGTAATAATAGAAAATGTGTTTTACATATGTCGGCCTCCTGGTGGCGCTATAAAGAGCAGAAAATTCCAGGCAAAGGTTTTTCCTTGGCCTCTAGGGAGTTGGCATACAAAGTTATCCACAGATCCGTGCAGTTAGAGGTAAAAACACTTTTCGGCCAGTTATAGCGCCACCTTGAGTCTGAGTTGAAATTGTTCATGTGGCATTTCGTCCTGGGCCTAGTGGGAATGTGGGTGCACAATTTCAGGGAAATCACGCGATGTGTTCATGATTTGCAGCATTTTGTTTGAAACTAAGCACTCCTGTGAACTTTGGAAGCCAATCTTAACCAATCAGGATGGAGTCTGAGAAATCTGAAAGACCTGTTTCGTTGAATGGCTCTAGAGAGACTGTGTACCAATTTGCGTGATGTTTGGACAAAATCTGTAGGTGTACTGTGCAAAAACTTGTTTTGCACAAAGCGGCCTCCTGGTGGCGCTATAACAGGCCGTTCTGGAAAGTTTGGGGCAGAGGTTCATCGTTGGCATCCAGGGAGTGTGTGTGCAAAATTTGGCATCGATGGGGTTAACGGTGGCCGAGATTAGCTGCTAACGGACACACGGACGGACGGACGGACACACGGACGGACGGAGTGCAAAACATACTCTCCCCACATGCCTTCGGCCTGGTGGAGAAAATGAATGGTAGACTGCGTTGTTGCATCTGCCCGTGTGAAGTTGAACGCAACATAAGCGTTGCCCATCTGCCCCTCATACATTTCATGTATGCATTGTGTGGAATATCAGCCATTCGAAGGGTAGCACAAACTACATTAGCTGCAATGAAAGTACAGCATATTGTGTTGATAAGACCATCGACCACTTGGTATTCCCAGGCAATGGATCATTAAACCAATAATTAATACAAAAGTAGGCTTACTGCACATTGGCAGTGCTTGATGTAGCTCCATTCCAAGTATTGCAAAAGTACAGCAACTTTTCATCATGTCATATCCAGTTGTTCGTCACCAAAACGTTGCATTAATACAAGTGTATGTTATTGAAGACACTGACCCTCATTTATCAGTGTGTGGGAATACAGCGTTAACTGTTCCTCTCCTACACAAAATAGGTGGACTTGTAGGTAGACCTGCAATTAGACTATCTACAAAACCTGTGCTGTCATCACCAAACGTTCTGAATCTGAGCCTCTAGGTTTTGTTCTTTTTTTTTCATGGATTCGTAAATAAATACAAAATGTATAGCTTTTGCATGTCCATTGTCTTATATAGTATGAACCTTGTGCAACACAAAATTATTTGTAATGATTTTATTTAACATTATTCAGAATTGTGCAGGTGGTTCCTGCAGCACCCTCATTTGTCCTACTTCCCACGGCCTTGGTCAGAACCGTGGACACAACACAACAGACATTACCTGAGACGGTGAGGTAAGAATATCTTGATTGAGTCGAGTTATTTAACAGTTATACTGTTTCACTCAGAATGACACAATTAGTTTCTTTCATAACAGATCGATCCGTCTGCAAGACCCGGACGATACTGTAGACGCCAAAACAGTCGACGGAACACAGAATTCAACTGATGCTGAAGTCGACAAAACAGACAACGGAACACAAAAATTAACTGATGCTGGAGTCGACAAAACAGACAACGGAACACAAAAAGTAACTGATGCTGGAGTCGACAAAACAGACAACGGAACACAAAAATGTACTGATGCTGAAGTCGACAAAACAGACAACAGAACACAGAAATTAACTGATGCTGAAGTCGCCGAAACAGACAACAGAAGTTACAGAACACAGAACTCAACTGAGACGAGGTAAAAGCTTGTAACAGTCAGTTGGTAACTAATGGCCACAGGGTGGAGTCTCTTTTTTTGTTTTTCCAATTACTTTTGGAGTTCAGACTGCAGACTGCAGTGCTTACTGTATGTGTGTTTGTGTAGTGTGTGTGTGTGTGTGTGTGTGTGTGTGTGTGTGTGTGTGTGTGTGTGTGTGTGTGTGTGTGTGTGTGTGTGTGTGTGTGTGTGTTGCTGCTGAAGCTGTGATTGCACTGTTTCTCTTGTCTGATGAGATGCAGTCGAAGAAACAGGCAAATGATAACCTGGAAAGCCCGCCTAACTAATATTCTCACCTCACGTCCTAACAGACTAGTGGGGGGAGCCAGGAATTCACTACTACTAAAATGTAGTAGTATAGGGCTAAATGTGGACCAACATCCTGAACTGATGGTATGGTATCAAATGATTCTACACTTGTTTTGTTACTATGTCGGTATTCAGCTGAGAAACGACCATACATCTTGTTGTATTTGTGTATGTAGGACTATCTACCAAAGGACAATGAGTACCATGTGTGTAGTTACAAGCATGTGAGCCAACCATACAGTTTGGACCACATCAGTTTCAAGGCCACATTACGGATGACTCTAAAGACAAAGGAGGACTTACAGGTGTGGCTGAAGTCAATGTCGGACACGTGGAGAGTGGAATCAGTCAGACCTTGTAAAGGCAAAAGGACCATCTTGAAAGTGAGTCTTATGTTTTTTTTGTTGATTAAAACATTTCATGTATGTCATGATAAAGTAACATTTTGGAGGATGATTCTATTAAAAATGTTTTTTTTTTCATGTTCTACTGTAGACAGTATACCGGTGCCAGCACAACACCAGGCGGCAGAAGACCAGGCCCCCGCCTGCCAGGGCGTCTAAAAACACCAGCTGCACTGCTAAACTTGTAGTCACAATTTTACCAACTGTCAACACGAATGGGCGGCTGAGCAGGTCTAACACACAAACCCCACTTAATACACAATGCTTTAATGTCATTGGGGTTCGAGTTCCCACTACATACATGACTGTATGCCTTATTATTTTCACTGCAGGAGCACTGATCCCCACATACCAGTCTACCCAACTATTGTGGAAATTAGCCGGATCCACAATCACAACATCAGTGTTGCTGGGGGTTGTTGCTTGGGGACTGCCGCTGTGGAGAAGCTGAGGAACCTGTTTGAGTCTGGTCACTCGCCATCCTCAGCGCTGGACGTGCTGAAGTGCTCACCATCCTCAGCGCTAGATGTGCTGAAGTATGATCTTTTTATTCACATAAATATGATGCAGTACAGTAAGAATCTTGTTTAGAACCTACCGGGTCTTTATCAGGTCTCAGAGACCTGATGCATTTTGCACAAAGTTCTTAATTTGACACTATATTGTTTGATCTTCAGCACTGATTGATGTAAAGTATGTGTATGTGTTATGAGTCTTGATGACAGTCAAATCAAACAGTATCCATACATATCCATAGGAAAGCACGCTAGGAGACTCGAAACATTATTGTACAGTAAAAAGGCCTCTTCCCTTCATCTTTATCCTTTTTAGTATAATATTAGTTTACTATTAGTATAGTTGGAATATGGCATATTGGCGTTGCACAGCCCCTAATATGTATCCATAGGCCAGCAGACAATATATTTATGGAAAACAACTGAAGACCATCCTTGTAGCATAGCGACGAGGGCATAAATAAATATAGAAATGGACGCGCGATAATCCACACAAACACTTTATGTATTAGAACACCCAGATCATATCATATTAGTTTGCCTCTTCTACATCATCTTCGATGTCTATGCTCAGACCCACACTAGAGCCAAATTCCAATACGCAAAATCTCTGCCACTCGCTCACTCCCATTCGGTCACCTGGGGGTCACTCCAGCTTGACCCAGAAATGTTTAACGTTCCAATTGTTAATGTCCTCCGTCGAGGAGGCGAGTGGAGCATTGCCGAGTGGGCTTTCCGAGAGTGCATAGAGCGAGTGTACATCAGGTACAGGCTCGATGGGGTTTTTTGTGTCCTCGCGGCAGATTTCCGCATCACGTGTACACGTTTTTTTTCCCCTTCTCCAGTGACTTAAGTACTTACTTACTTAGTGACATAAGTCCTCCCCCTCCACATGTGGCACAGAAAACACTGCTTGAAACCTGATAATTAATATAATAATTCTATAATTAATCAATAATTATCATCCCTACTAAAACGTAATCATTTGAATAGACTCTACAAGATCTTTGAAAAAACAAGATCTACACACCGACGCAGACCAGCGTCCAGTCTGCCGAAAAGTCAGAAGAAGAAGGAGCAGACTGACAGTAAGTGATTATAAACAAGTAAGACGCGCAAACGCGTGAAGCGAACGCAGCTCGTGGTTGTGTGTGTGTGTGTGTGTGTGTGTGTGTGTGTGTGTGTGCTACAGCTGCGCCCTGTGTGTGTGTGTGTGTGTGTGTGTGTGTGTGTGTGTGTGCTACAGCTGCGCCCTCTGGTGGCGGGCGGGTGGTGTAACAGCGTGACACACACACACACACACACACACACAGACATTCAGCCCTTGCTGTCATAGTAAGTGGCTCACGGACCTCCTCGCTTCATAACACTCTCACTCTGTCAGCTGACATAAAAACAAACGGTTTATTCAACACATTCTCACCAAGCCACACTATGGTGACGACTAGGGACAAAATCTGACAAATCTAAACTGTATTTGGTGTTTTTAGGTAATATGTCCATGTATCAAGCACAACTTTAATTTTATGCATATTTAGTTAACAGTTTCCTTTTATCGACAAGAAGCCATTGGATTCCATTCATTTCAGCATGGTAGGCAAATCAACTTTCAGAGACTTTAAATTGTCTTGAGAGTTTTGTGGAACCGTTACCGAGTTACCACCAATATTTCTCTGCTTGTGCCTATTTGAGTAACAAATATGATTCTTGAGAGAATCAAGGTAATCTATTCTGTTTTTGGTAGCAATGTAATCATCAGTTAATATTTTTGTGGTAGCTTATTGCTTTTATCTCCATGTAATTCACACTTAAACACAGTTCAGTAGAACTAGAATGGGTGTTGACATTTGAAATAACGTCTGCTTTTGTCTCCATCGTCTTCAGACTTGATGCAAAGTCAACGTTCACAGCAGAACCCAAGCCAAGGAGACATCGGGACAGATCAAGAGGAATGTGAAGCTGAAAGTGCTGCTGACTTTCTGTGTCTTTCTGAGCCAAGCGACTATGAAGAGGGTGAGAATAATAATGTCACATCTACAAACATGTAACATAATCACTTAAACCATAATAGACACCACTGGTGTGTTTTGTCACTATGTATTTAAATGCACTAGTGCTGTCCCAACAATAATAATTTGTGATTTATCACATGATTTGTGTACAGTAGTTAATCGCCCGATTAATCGCTTAATAATCACAGGTGCTATTGAACACCCTTTATGTCTGTGTGTTGTTTCGAAAATATTGAACCAATGGAAAGTAGTAAAACAAAAACGCTTTGGACAAAACCTTAACTCCATTGGACCCTCAAACTGTCTGCTAAAGCAGCTAACTCCACCACCTCTCCCCCCTCATGCAAGTAATTGACAATATATAAAGTCACAACACTTTGTTTTAAAAATAAAAGGTTTTCTTAATTTCCTGAAATATGAACATTTTGGAGTTTTGTTGTTTCTTCCCGACAGCATATGCTGCTTAAACACATGCAAAGCATCCCTGTTCTGGGACACTAGTGTTCTGTCGTGATAGCCAAACATTTGGTAAAAAGAAAAGAGTGAACATTCGTTGCAATGTGGCATGTTGTGAGTTTGTAGTTCTGATACTTTCGCTATTGACATACAACACATTTTAATTAAATTGTGCACTGAACATAATAAATAAAAATGAATTATTGGCACACAAATAATTGTAAGTGTTTGAATGCTGAAAAATGTGTTTGAACAGACACGGAGGACCCGGTGGAGAGCATGATCAGAGACATCAGCAGCCTGAGAAAGGACCCCATGTACAGTCAGGCCATTGCTGCCATGGCCAAGCAGTTTCATCACATCAAATCCAACCCATCGAGACTGTTGTCACTGTTCGGTAAGGGTCAGACCTCTTCCAGAAGAACAGCAATGAGACGACCAGACGCACTGAGTCCATGTCAGCCAACAGTAACTCCTCGTCCCGTTACTAAACTGAGCTCCAAGAGGCGTCTGCCATCTGGCCGCCAGCAGACACACAGCAGCCCCATCAAACGACCCAGAATGATGGACTTACAATAAACTAAATGGAAATTGAAAGTGGATGAAGTCAAATTCCTTGGACTAATAATAGATGATAAAGTATGTTGTAAGCCTCATATACATTATATAAAAAATAAAATAAAAAGCCAAGTCAATAGCAATACTATATAAAGTCAAAGAGATTAATTGAAACATGGAAAAAGTTTAAAACTGATATACTAAATATATAGGATAGAATAGCTGGATACAGTGTGTACGCATATGTGTTTGTGTGTGTGTACAAATGTATGTAGATCTAGACTGTCTTGTATGCTTGACTAGTTTTTTGTTCATGGAAACTTACACACATGCAAGTGTGTAAATACTGTGGCAGAATGCCTAACTGAAGACTGATCTATTGATTTATTGAGGTACACAAAGCTGGGGTAGGACCCGATACGTTTTTAACTAAACTGCTTCCTATTCCTTTTTCGAACATTAACTAAGGATAATAGATCTCTTGGTTTTTTATTTGTTTTAAATATTTTATTTGTTTTAAATATTGTTCTTTATTCCCTTTGTCTGTTCATTTATGTTTTAATATGTTTGGAATAAAAAAAGAAATTGGACTACCACATTATGAGCCTTTTCTCTGGTAAGAAACGGGCCGCATTCAAACAGGAAAAAAGTTAAACATTATTTTTGTCATTATCAACTGCCTCTCATGGCAATTAACCGGTGAAGTTTTCTGTCCACAAATTGTCTTTGTAAATGAGGGAGTGGGAGTTATTTTTGAGTTGCCAGCTCATGTGAAAGAGGACTCTGTTCTATTTCTGGTCAACTTCAGCTCTGATAGGGTCTCCGTCTATAAGGGTTGGCAGTTACAACAGGTGATCTGTCTACAGCAAGACAAAAATACAGTGGCAAAGGATGAAGTGAATCTGGAGCGCTTTGTGTTCACAATGCACAGGTTAAGAGACACTCACTTCACACTCAAATCTGCAAAGGTGACAAATGCAGCTTTTAATCCTTTGTGTGTATGTGTATAGACACACTTAATTTTGAAAAGCTTGTTACTATAGCCTACTTTTTTTTAGATGATTTATAACCACTGTTTTGAGCATGTATAGTATTAACATAACTATATAACTAAATTAATTTGAAATTAAATAAAGGTTATTTTTCAGAATTCCAATAAAGAAAAAGGCCAATTCTTTTTCAGGATTTCAATTAAAATATAGCAAAAATAGCCGATCTACAAGCTCAAAACGTGA
This sequence comes from Protomyctophum parallelum, assembly GCF_964188405.1. Classification (NCBI taxonomy): domain Eukaryota; kingdom Metazoa; phylum Chordata; class Actinopteri; order Myctophiformes; family Myctophidae; genus Protomyctophum; species Protomyctophum parallelum. The sequence goes on from NC_139719.1 coordinate 6,584,934, forward strand.
CGCGATGCGTTTTGATCTTGTAGATTGGCTATTTTTGCTACGACAGTAATATGCAACGTGGCCCCTCTGGAGTGAGTGTGGAAATATAGTGGCCCTCTCCATCGTCAAAATTGCCCACCCCTGACTTATACTATATAATTATTACTTTATTTTATTTTATAACTACTGTTTTGAGCATGGAGCACTTATGTTATTGTTGATGGTGATTTTAATGATTTATGAACACTGCTTTTGGGAGTATCCTAATAATTGTTGCTTACCGTATATGTGATAACTATGTGTGAATGTCACCAGCGTTCGATCGACTTCAAACTCAACGTACATGGTAGTGATGTGAGGACCCTGGTAGTGATGTGAGGACCATGGTAGTGATGTGAGGACCATGGTAGTGATGTGAGGACCATGGTAGTGATGTGAGGACCATGGTAGTGATGTGAGGACCATGGTAGTGATGTGAGGACCATGGTAGTGATGTGAGGACCATGGTAGTGATGTGAGGACCCTGGTAGTGATGTGAGGACCCTGGTAGTGATGTGAGGACCCTGGTAGTGATGTGAGGACCCTGGTAGTGATGTGAGGACCATGGTAGTGATGTGAGGGCCATGGTAGTGATGTGAGGAC
>NC_139719.1:6588054-6608054 GCF_964188405.1 Protomyctophum parallelum
GGACACTTTGACACTTAACTCTGGAGGAGCCCGGGATCGAACTGGGAACCTCACCTTCCCATCCGGGCCACTCTGAGCCACTTGCCCCCTAAAATGTCTTCCTTTTTTTGTCTTATTTTTTTGTTCCCTCACCGGCACACAGCATCTGCACCAGAACGTCCTCAAAGTACTTGAGGTCCTCGTAGAAGGGCACGGCGATCATGTGCTCCTCGGTGCCGGCGATCCTCAGCAGCCGCTCCTTCTGCACGTCTCCGATGGCGACCACGAACAGAGCCACGCCGGCGTCGCGCAGCTTCCGGGCCGGCACGGCCGCGTCGTCCCCCCCCGAGCCGTCCGTCAGCACCACCACCACCTTGTTGACGCCGGGGCGAGCCCCCCGGGACACCGTCAGCACGTTGGACTGGACGGGAAGTTCAAAGGTCAAGTTCATTCATGTGTCCCAAAACTGGGCAGTTTATGTTACAGCGGTAAACATACATAAATAAGACATGGTTACCGTATAATAGTTTTGACAATTTTATACCAAAAGGTCAGATTAAGTAGGCCTATTGTGTAAGAAAAAAAACTAAGGGCATTGTGTTTATAATTTCCGTTTGTTTTACAGTTAGTTACTTAACTTCCAATATGGTTTTAGCTGTGCCAATTCTAAGCCCTGTTGTTGGTCACAAGTTCACAACGCATTGCGATGTGACACTCTATGAGTTTTTAGCCTGGTATTAGCTATTTTTCAGAGCATTTTGAATGACGGCCCTGACTAATCCATATTACAAAAAAAATAAAAAAAATACCATTAAAACCAATGAAAGCAAAACTATAACCACGCCTTTTCAAAAGACAAAAACGAAAAGAAAAAAAACGAAACCAAAAGAGCGACCCCCGCCCCCAAAAAATCCGAAAGTGCGAAAGCATAACCACCTGGACGTGGAGCAGGGCGGCGCCGGTGGAAGCGGCCCCGCCCATGTAGGTGGCCTCGGCCACGCCCGTGAGCACGGCGGAGCCCGTGTCGTGCGTGTCCAGGCCGAACACGGTGCCGGCCCGGCGGCCGTAGGTCACCAGCGCCATCTGGGCCACGTCGCGGTTGACGTCGAACTGCACGCTGACGCTGCGCACAAAGTCGCGCAGCGCCGCGAAGTTCTCCCGGCCCACGCCGCCCGAAGCGTCCAGGGCAAAGACCAGGTCCACCGATTGACCCAGGCATCCTGAAACAACAAAGTACAGCAGCAGCACTGTAGGAGTATACACGTACACGCCATGTGAAATCTGCGGGGTAAGTCCCTGCAAGGGCAAACGTCTCATTTCTCTTTTGGACACTGGACTACTCCTTCCATTGGAGACCCTGTGGTCAGGTAGGACACCTACTGGTTGACAAGTGGTACTGCATGAAGGTAAATCCTGCTATAATGAGCTTTCTGTTATAGAAGTCAACAGTAGACATGTTGGTGCTCTTGCAGGGGCCCTGGGTTCAAATTACAGGTAGGACACAAAAGTAGCAGAACGCAGCTTTAAAGGTAGGATTGTCTTTGGTAAATTATATGAGTGTTAAACAGCTCTGATAGTACTCATTGATATAGAGTGTTTGTTCAGTAACGGGAGTCTCCATGTCTCTCCAGGTCTTTAGTAAACAGTCTTTTCAGGTTGGGATACCAATGTTATCCAATCAGGAGAGGGAATTCTCACAGGATAGAGATTTAAGTGAAATTGTTTTATTTTACTATTTATTCACTTATTGAGTTAGTATGAAATGACCAACAGTATACTGCAGTGCTGTGGTTTGCCAACTTTTCAAGTCGAGACGCAAAAGAGTAATTAGACAAATCTTCCTGGGACCCACATAGTGAAAATAGCAGATCTACAAGCAGACAACGTGTTGTTGCGCCACGTTGCAAGCTTGTAGATAACTATTTTCACTACTTAATTATTTTCTATTCATGCAATGTCTTACATTCATTTGTTTGTTAGTTTGTTTATCCCATTCTGACCGGGCACCCATTTTGGTGTCAGCATCATGTTATGCTTTAGCTATTTAAAAATAGCAGATCTACAAGCTCATATCGCGCCACCGAGTGGCGCGATACGAGCTTGTAGGTCTGCTATTTTTGAAAAATCGAAGAACGACTGACATTTTTTAGAATCTGATCTCAGGTCAGAATGGGTCAATCAGACCAATGTGTGTCCAGTGGAAACCTCGTATGAATCTGATCTCAGGTCAGAATGGGTTATATATATGGTCCCAACCCACTGTCTGGGAAACAGTGGTGTGTGTACCTTGGCTGTCCACACTGCAGATCTTGGCCCTGAGCTCAGAGACCTTGGCATTGAACCTGTCCGCTGTGGGGTAGGTGAGAGTTCGCTGGGGGTTGCCGGTGATGTTGTTCAGTTGGCCCTGTAAAGGCAAGGCAACAGTGAGTAACCCCTAACCACCTAAACCCTCTAGTCACATTCCCTGCCAATGACGAGATATCGTGGCATTTCAAACACACCCGTTGTCTGCCAATGACGAGAGATCTTGGTCGCGGTCATTTGCTCTGGGTTGCTATGCAGTTGTGCGATCGAGTAAACAGGCAATGAACCGGAAACAAGATGGCCATGCCCGCCTGTCCACCTCCACTTATTTTTTTAAAGTTTCTTTCAAGTGCTTTTGTCACATATTATTATTTTCCCAGATCCCGATTCTAATCAAAAGAAGATTTATTCACGGCCGATAACTAAAGAGTCGCTGATCACGGTTACAAAATGTATGTTTCGGATTCATTTTAAAAAGATTAACTCTACAGTTAGGGAAAGTTAGCGAAATGTGTCTGCAAAAGTCTGCAAAATAAATGCTTACCACTAGCTTTCTTCACAAAATGTGTTCATAAATGTGTCTACTAGGACCTTTTGGGGTACCATTAAAAACCTATATAAGGCAATTTTTGCATGTAGCATGATGTGACATGTCAAACTAGGGGTTTTTCATGATTCTGAATCCATTGCAAGCATTAGTTTTGCACGGAAAACACTCCTTGGGCTAAAACAGCCCCTATAGCAGACACTCGACCTGAGCAGTCGCATTCCCAGGAGCTCTCTCCAGCCAAGGCAACGCATACCGGTAGCTATGTTCTCAACTTTTTCCGCGTTTTACCTTTTCTTCATCCTATGGATTACGGACGCATTCTTTGATTCAACATGGAGTTTACACCAAGAAGAGATGGAACGTTATGGAGACGTAGCGGAGGAGTTTCACAGCGATTTTTTCCTCCTGGATGGTTTGGAATGTAAACACATGTCTTTTGGATCGGCGGCGATCCACGCATTGTTAACAGCAGACCCGAGTCGCAAGTACAAGCCCCCGACTGGCAAAATGGATCGCAGAACTGTGATTATTCTTTGCTTGCTACTGTCGGGAGATGTCCATTTCAACCCTGGACCGATTACTCGTTCACAAGCGAGACCACACTTACAGCAGCAACAGTTGCTTCCGCAAACAGCGACCGTTTCCATCGCTACGCGCCACGGCTTCCACGCCCTCCAGAGCGCCGCCTCCACCACGGAATGGTCCACGGACGCAACTTCGAGATCGGCGCGGGATACCGCTGCAGGCGTCTTGTTTGCTGGGACCGACCCAACGGCAGCGATCATCGAGGAACATCCCCCCCTCCCCCACACCCCCAGTCAATCCAGGGCCACTGAGGACAATGGACCACCACCCTCCCCCATCCCCACCCCAGCCGCGGACCCAGTATCACTGTCTACAGTCAACACGGCCACCATAAGGATGGATCTGACTACAGGCATTACCAGGTTCAACGGCGCCCCCCCCCACATTCCACCGCCCCTCCCCACTCACACCCCAGCCACGGACATTCCACCGCCCATCCCCAGTCACACCTCAGACTACTTCATCACCGACGAAATTAACACAATCATCGCAACCAACGGCCTTCACCTGTTCCATTTTAATGTAAATAGCCTCAGCCCTAAACTGGCTGAAATCAGGCATCTCTTTCAAAACGGTAAGGCAAATATCCTGTGTTTCTCTGAGACAAAGCTGGACCAATCCACCAAGGATCCAGAGATAGAAATAGAAAACTATACTATCATTAGGAACGACAGAAACAGGCATGGTGGTGGCGTGTGCATGTATATTCACAAAGACACTGAATATGTTACTCGTACTGACTTACAGCATGATGAAATTGAAACTGTGTGGGTTGAATTAATTTTCAAAAATGCTAAATCAGTATTAGTTGGCACCGTCTATAGACCGCCCGATCAGAATGGTTTCTATGATATACTTGAGGGGTGCTTGGCTGGGGAGGATTGTGTAGAGAAAATCCTGATTGGCGACTACAATACGGATATGCTTCGTAAGGAAGCACCTGTGTTTAAGTCATTTAGTCGTTTTTGTGATCTGCACGGTGTCAGTCAGCTAATTACCCAACCCACAAGAGTGTGTGATTCTACTCAAACTGTCATTGATCTCATTCTGACCTCGGACAAATCCAGAATCTCCAAGAAAGGGGTTATTGTATGTGGGCTCAGTGATCATTTTATGATTTTCTGTACCCGCAAAATACAAAAACTAAAGTTTGACTGTCACAAAACAGTCATATCTAGGGACCTCAAAACCTACTCTAGTGAGGCCTTTAACCTTGAACTGGAGAGTCTGGATTGGTCCGATGTGCTCAGGAGCTCACTAGTCGAAGAAGCATGGCTTGGCTTTAAAACCAAATTTACATCAGTACTAAACATCATGGCTCCTTTGAGAACCATCAGGGTCAAAACCCGCTCAGAGCCATGGATGAATTCGGACATACTGACTGCAATGAAAGCCAGAGACAACAAATGCTCTGAACTTCTTAAATGCAAGTCCATGCTAGCCAAGCGCTTCGACAGTAATCTCCAAACCAAACTGTGCAACCTAAAAACCCAGTGTAACGAGCTAAGAAACGGTGTAATTGCCATGACCAAATCTGCCAAATGTAACTTTATCAATGATAAAGCCGAGGAAATCAAAAACAATCCTCGGGAACTCTGGAAGTTACTAAACAACCAACTAGGCTGTGGTCAGAAACTAAAAACCAGGTTTACTAACATAAACATCAAATCGAATAACACCCTCATCACTGACAAGCTTGATGTAGCCAACCACCTGAACATCTTCTTTACAAACATTGCAACAAAGCTGGTTAGCAAACTGCCCTCCCACTCTGGGCGTTTTGGTGTAGAGCACATCAAAGCCTTCTACAAAAACCTTGGTGTTTGTAAAGATGATTTCAAAATGGCAATGGTAACAACCGAGGAGGTACTTAAAAAACTGAGTGCCCTCCAACCCCACAAGGCCACTGGCCATGACAATATCCCCTCCAAATTTCTCAGAGACTCAGCCTTTTCCATAGCTCCAGTCATCACCCACATAGTTAACCTCTCCATCAAACAGGGACAGGTCCCCCAAGATTTTAAACTGGCCAAAGTAACCCCCTTGTACAAAAAAGGGAGTAAATTAGAACCTGGCAACTACCGCCCTATTTCTATTCTAAGCTCCATCTCAAAAGTGATGGAAAAAATAGTCTATGAACAGGTTGAAAAGTATCTTGCCACTAATAAATTGCTGTACGAGTTCCAATCTGGTTTCAGAACATCCCACTCCACTGACACATGCCTCCTCTATTTGAGCGACCACATCAAACACGAGGTGGACGCTGGAAAATACTGCGGCATGGTCATGCTGGACCTCCAAAAGGCTTTTGACACCGTGAACCACTCCATACTGGTTAACAAGCTTAAAGCTATTGGTTTTGATAGCACATCAGTGAGCTGGATGCAATCCTACCTGGAGGGGAGAGAACAGATGGTGGAGGTGAACGGAACACTGTCCCCTCCCCTCCCAGTGAGCTGTGGCGTCCCACAAGGAAGCATACTAGGGCCTTTACTGTTCCTAATATATGTTAATGACATGACTTCAGCTTGTGACTGCAACTTGTTCCTGTTCGCAGATGACTCAGCACTGCTGGTCTCGGACAGGAACAAACTGCAGGTTGAAAAGACCCTCAGCTCTGAACTCGGTAGAATCTGCACCTGGCTCGCTGATAACAAACTATCCTTACACCTGGGAAAAACTGAATCCATCCTCTTCGGATCAAATAGTAATCTCAGCAAGGCAGATGGCTTCTTGGTTAGAGTGGGTGACAATATTATCACACGAAAAGATCAAATTACCTACCTAGGTTCCATCCTGGAGGCCAATCTTTCCGGTGATAAGATGGCCACCAACGTAATCAAAAAAGTCAATCAAAGAACAAGATTCCTTTACAGGATCTCCTCACTGGTCAGCAAAAACACCTTGAAGACCTTAACAGGAGCCCTCGTACAAGGTTTCTTTGACTATGCATCCACCTCTTGGTACCACAGCACCTCAAAGGCCCTTAAAACAAGGCTCCAGACCTCCCAAAACAAACTGGTCAGGCTCCTACTTGGCCTCACCCCCCGAACCCACCTCACCCCTGCCCACTTTGACAGGCTGGGATGGCTTAGGGTCGTCGACAGAGTACAGCATCTTGCAATGGGTCTGGTCCACAAGATTCGATACACCACCAAGATACCCATGTACCTGTCTAAATACTTCCTTAATGTAAACGAAGTCCACACCCACAACACCAGAGGGAGTGCAACAAACCATGTACAACCCAGATTCGGCACAAACAAGGGACTAAATTATTTTCGCTCCTATGCCACCAAAATGTGGAACGCCCTACCAACAGTCATTAAGACATGTGAATCCCTTGACTCCTTCAAAACCGCTCTCAAAGGGCACCTACGGATGGCTGCAATTCGAAACTGGCCTCTGTAAAAATCTGAATCCCCCCCACCCCCCACCCCATTTTCCCTCACTGTATATTGTATCTTTTCCCTTTTTTGCTTCCCATATGATGAATTTAGCTACATAAAAATGTCTATTTGTATGTCTCTAAATGTTTGTATGTCTTTAAATGTTTTGATGAATTGAACAATGTGGACCCTGTTGTAAACAAGTGTAATGCTTAATTGGGTCGTCCACTCACAGTTGACAGTCTTTGTATTGAGTTTGTGCTTAAAATGTACTGTAAATTCTACAAACTGTTAATAAATATTTCAATCAATCAATCAATCACAAATGTGACGAGGTCATCACATTTGGGCAAGCTGGCTATGGCCGACATCCCTAAAACATATTTAACCCATTCTGACCGGGCACCCATTTTGGTGTCAGCATCATGTTATGCTTTAGCTATTGAAAAATAGCAGATCTACAAGCTCATATCGCGCCACCGAGTGGCGCGATACGAGCTTGTAGGTCTGCTATTTTTTTATTATCGAAGAACGACTGACATTTTTAGAATCTGATCTCAGGTCAGAATGGGTTCATCAGGACCAGTGTGTGTCCGGCGGAAACCTCGTATGAATCTGATCTCAGGTCAGAATGGGTTAAAATATTGTTTTGATTCCCCAGCCACCGTCCCCTTTATATACCTTTAAGGACTCTGGCCCCACCCCTATGAGGAACATCTCTCTGTCCCGGGCGTACTTGGCGGGCTCCAGCACGTCGTCGGCGGAGCGGCTGGCGGTGAGCAGCACCACCACGCGTGGCAGGTCGTCCGACACGTCGGCGAACACCGGCGCGCTCACGAAGCCGTGGCGCGTCACGTAGCGGAGCGCCTGGCCCGTGTGCGTCTTCCCTCCCATTGGCTGGAGGGCCTCCACGGCGTTGAGTAGGCCCCGCACGTTGCCCATGAACTTCCCCACCTGCGGTGATGATGTGGAAGAAGTAAGACTTTTTTTTGTGCAGTAAAAATAGCAATATCAGAATGTAGAAATACAATCAAAAGTCCTGTATTCGAAAATGTTTTTGTTTTTAGTTTTTTTTAATCAAAAACTTCCAAAAATAGCCCAACAACAAGCTCACAATGTTGCCGCTGTGACCTTGCAGGCCTGCTTTTTTCCAAATAGACTAATCATAAAATAGGGCTTAATTGGAAAATGTTTGTTTTGTAATAATAATCTAAATCTACAAAGCATTGTAGGCTAACTGAAGTTTTCAGATAGATGTAGTGGAGTAATAAGTACAATATTTGCCTCCGAGATGTAGAAGTGGAACAGTAGAAGTACAAAGTTAAATTAAAGATGGAGTGCCGTGATTTTTGTCTGTGTCTATGGAGTTAACATTATACTCTAATAGAGCCCCCAGGTGTCGTTATAATAATATTCAAATATGTCTTCCCTGTGTATATTTGGTTTCTTCCTGAAAGCTGAAAGCCTTTAGTCAAAAGGCCTAATGGAAATCACACCACTTTTGTGACACCATAACTCTAACCCCTCCCCCATTATCATATAACAGCTGTGGGCGAGGCTTAAGTTCAGGTGGGTGGTGCTAAAGGTGAAAACCAGGCATACTTAATGAACTGGTGCGTGTGGCGTGGCCACATAAAAACATACTTTTAACACTTTCTGTACACTTTTTAGAAAAAATAATCTTCCTCCTGACCTAGTATATTCATGATACCTGATGATCATGTTTTAAGCTGTCAAAAATCACGTTACTCCATTTAAATTAAATGTAAATGTGCATTCTCAACAGTACATGAGATAGTGTAGGAGAGACTTTGGGACATCTAAGCGGGAGACAGCATATGAGAGACAGACGGTAGGATAGAGCTGAGAGATAGACCGTGTAGGAGAGACAGACAGCAGGACAGCTGAGAGGGAGACCGTGTAGGAGAGACAGACAGCAGGACAGCTGAGAGGGAGACCGTGTAGGAGAGACAGACAGCAGGACAGCTGAGAGGGAGACCGTGTAGGAGAGACAGACAGCAGTACAGCTGAGAGGGAGACCGTGTAGGGGAGACAGACTGCAGGACAGCTGAGAGGGAGACCGTGTAGGAGAGACAGACAGCAGTACAGCTGAGAGGGAGACCGTGTAGGAGAGACAGACAGCAGTACAGCTGAGCGATAGACCGTGTAGGAGAGACAGACTGCAGGACAGCTGAGAGGGAGACCGTGTAGGAGAGACAGACAGCAGTACAGCTGAGCGATAGACCGTGTAGGAGAGACAGACCGCAGGACAGAGCTGAAAGGGAGTAACAGTAAACGCCCACCTGGGCGTCCACCCGCGCCTCTCCGCCAAACACGGCCAAGCCCACTTTGGTGGGCGTGTCCGAGCCGATGACGGCCTGCAGGAAGCGCTTGAGGAAGGCTTTGATCTGGAGGAAGCCCTCCAGCGTGACGGTGGCAGAGCCTTCCAGAAGGAACAGCAGGTCCACTGAGCAGTCCAGAGACATAGCCGGAGCTGTGGACACACCCATGCTAATGAGACCACCTGCTGCCTCCACTGGACACACCCATACTAATGAGACCACTGAGCAGTCCAGAGACAGAGCAGGAGCTGTGGACACTTGCACCCCAAATGTTTTACTTAAGTAAAAGTACTTGCCCCGTTACTTAATTTAACCCCACGAGTTAAATTATTTATCAATACAGCATGGAATAGTGGACCAAATCTTATCCAACGATATCAAAATATTCTTCGGTTTTGGGTCTGAGAGGCTAAATCAACTAGTGGTCGTGGGTGGCTCAAATGCCGAAAAGATAATGGATCTTGATGTGAAAAGGGTTGAAAACCACTGATGTAACACAGTATACAGACCACAATGTGGGTCTCCTCCATAGCCAGGTGGACAGACACAGTGGAAACTCCCGGAACCTTCAGACACACATGTTCCGCCATTGAGACACGGCTGAGAGTCGCAGGGATCTGCAGGACAGAGAAGAAATACACTTTCTACAGTCAGCCTGGAATTACTATGGATTCAACCAGTGGTGGAAAAACATACCCTAAAAAGTATCAATACTGCACTGTAAAAATACTGTGTTACAAGTAAAAGTCCAAAATAACAGAATAAAAAAAAATTAGTAAAAGTACAAAGGTATTGGTATTGTGCTTAAAATACCAAAAATAAAATATGGCCGAAGTGGTTAGTGTGTTTTGTTATAATAATCGTAATCTTCGAAGTAACTAGTAACTAAAGTTTTCAAATACTTGTAGTGGAGTAAATGTAATGTACAATATTTCCCTCAGAGTGGAGTAGAAGTAAAAGTACTGGAAATTGGAAATACTCAAGTAAAGTACAAATACCTCAACATTGTACTTAAGTACACGACTTGAGTAAATGTATACTTAGTTTAGTTACTTTCCACCACTGGATTAAACTTTTCATGATATGGTATGATAATATAATTGCGACCATAGGTCGCAGATTACTATGAAAACCTGCTGACCTGTTCTGACGTTCCATGTTGATCTGACCCCATCATACCTTGTGCACTCAAGAAACGCTCCATGTATGGCCAGACCTCATCAAACGCTGTACACTCAAGACAAAGACACTACCCCCGCTACAACCCTTAGATCTCCATATATGGAGCTAACCTGTTCTGACATTCCATATGCTGATCTGACCTTATCAAACCCTGCTGTACACTCAAGGCTCCATATATGGCCATAGAGAATTCATTCCATATGTTGATCTGACCCCCCCCCCCCCCCCCATACCAAAGTGCCAGCGCTCGCCCAGCAGTCTGCCGTCACCCAGGCGGATGCGTCCAGCTTCTCGCCCTCGGGGCGTCTTACTGGTAACAATAAGTAGAGAGAGAGAGAGCAGTGTTTACCTGGGCATATGGTCCGATGGCAGACTGTCTGGTGTCTGATGTAAACTTTGTTGTACCTGTATTACACACACACACACACACACACACACACACACACACACACACACACACAACAAAATATATATTTTACTGTTGCTTGATCGTAGCATTTGATACACTTGCAATGTGTTACGTTATGCTGTTGTTGCTTGTTGTTGAAACCTTCTTAAAAACACTTAACTTCAAAAAACTTAACTTAAAAATAAAATCTTAAAAAAACACAAAAAACTTAACTTAAAAAAAAAAACTTTAAAAACACTTAACTTCAAAAAACTTAACTTAAAAATAAAATCTTAAAAACTTCAAAAAACCCAAAAAAATTAACTTTAAAAAAACTTTAAAAACATTTAACTTCAAAAAACTTAACTAAAAAATAAAATCTTAAAAAAACACAAAAGAGAGAACTTTAAAAAGAAAACCTTTAAAAAGTATGTAATTTATTCTATTTGTTGTTATTGCCATTTACGAGCTGCGTTCGCTTCCCGCGTTTGCGCGTCTTACTTGTATATATATATGTGGCAGGCAGATCAGATAGAGGGGGGATAGAGACTATGCAGGTCAAGCTTTCGCCACCTCATAGCTGTCAATGTTATTTTGCATGGCTGTGTTGTTGAACATAGGACAGCTTGCCGTGTCTCCTCGCTGCTAATTTGTACGCTCTCAGAGTTAAATTAACACAGTGTAGATTGGGGTCTATGGACTTTTTAGAACATGATTTCATCATGAGACAATTGAGGTTTGATTGGGTTGACACTTTCTCTCAGTAAATTACATGGAACTCCATATTTGGTCATGGCTGACATCATAGTGATAACGTAATGATGATGTGAGCTTTGAATCAGCCCGCCTCAAAACCAGTCTGCACAGCGTGAATCAACCACAGGGAGAGAGACGTTGAGGCCTATTGGGGAAGTATTTCACCAGAGATCAATAATTGCACCCTCTAACAAATCTTGGATCGTTAAGGTCACACACGCATCAGACACATTCTTGGACCATAGCAGCAGCTTTGACAATGATTGCACTGTTCCCGACAACGAGCCAGCAGCAAGGAAACTCAGGAGAATCAAGACCTTCAGGTGGTCAACAGTTTACCAGGATGTTAACTCAACCGGAAGTGAAGGGACAGCCAAATGACACACGAGAGACACACGAGGGACACCACTGCAAGCAATGCGGCAAGAGTTTCACTGAGTTAGGCACTCTGAAAAATCACCAGCGTGTCCACACGGGAGAAAAACCTTTCAACTGCAAATGGTGTGACAAGAGCTTCAATCTGTTAGGTAACCTGAAGACGCACCAGCGTATCCACACCGGAGAAAAACCCTTTAATTGTAAACAGTGTGGCAAGGGTTTCAGTCAGTTAGGTAACATGAGGACACACCAGCGTATTCACACTGGAGAAAAACCCTTCTATTGCAAACAGTGTGGCAAGAGTTTCACTGAGTCTGGCACTCTGAACAAACACCAGCGTATTCACACCGGAGAAAAGCCCTTCCAATGTAAACAATGTGGCAAGAGTTTCACTATTTTAGGCACTCTGAAAAATCACCAGCATGTCCACACGGGAGAAAGACCTTTCCACTGTAAATGGTGTGACAAGAGTTTCAATCTGTTAGGTAACCTGAAGAAACACGAGCGTGCCCATGCCGGAGACAAACTCTTCCCTTGTAAACAGTGTGGAAAGAGTTTCACTCAGTTATGTAACCTGGAGACACACCAGCGTATTCACACTGGAGAAAAACCCTTCTATTGTAAACATTGTGGCAAGACTTTCACTATGTTGGGCACTCTGAAAAATCACCAGCGTGTCCATACGGGAGAAAAGCCCTTCTATTGTAAACAGTGTGACAAGAGTTTCAGTCTGTTAGGTAACCTGAAGAGACACAACCAGCGTATCCACACCGGATAATAACCTTTCCTGGGGACCCCATGGAGACCAGAGCCTTAGATATAGACAGAGTTACGCAAACTGCGTTCACTTCATGGGGCCAGTCCAATGGCGGCTCTCCTACATACTTCTATTGAGAATGGGGACAACCAACTGGGACATGTCCCGGACCGGAAGTAGGCAGAAATGCATTGGACTCGGGCAACAGCCCAGCTTTAATGATCTTAAATCACTTTATTTTAGATTGTTTTGTAGTAATAGTACAAATAGCTCTTATTTGCGCCGCCCTCGTTGAAGACAATGTATTTCCAACTCCAGCTTGTACCATATATTACCAATATCGTAACTCTTCTATTAGATGGCTCTGATGGAAACATCCATGGCTTTTGAAGATTACTTCATATGGCAGCCGTCATGGCAGCCAAATGTTTGTTTAGAGCACTTATGACGTAAATCATTTGCCAGCCATGTCTATGGAGTTTAATGTTTGCTTAGGGCACTAAATGACGACGTAAGACATCAATGCAAATGAGAGAGACTGGTCTAACCAATGCCTAGTCTAAACCAAGAACTGTCTAAACTAAGTACTGCACCCCTGGTCTACAGTATGTGACAGTGACAGTGAGGTGGTCTCACCTGTAGTAAGGGCACGTGGAGGTGTACGGGGAGTAGCCTTTAGAGCCTTTCCAACACATGAAGTTGCCCTGCAGTTCTTTGACGGTCTCCAAGGTCTTCCTCTCGCATGGATACGTCTCCACCTGACAGCCTGGAGACATGGGGACGGGAGCGAGGGATGATTCACAGTTAGACGGGAAGGAAGAGAAGAAGAGGAGGTATTTAGGGATGGGGAGAGGGGTAGAGAGGGGGAGGGGACTCCCTCTTCCTTTGGTGTGGCGCCCAGATGGCGCCTAAACCCTAGCTTTTACCGTCACAAGATTTTATCATCCATTTTTTTTCATCCGGTGCCAGCTGTAATTGTGGGCACTACGCTCCCTCTGCCAACTTGGGGAGAGCCCTGAACTGAGCTCATGCTTCCTTCAATGCATGAGGATTGAGCAGACCTAACGGGGAGGAGTTTCCCCGGTACGACGTATGCGCGTGGAAGGAACACGTCACTCCAACCAGTTAATTTCCCCTCCATCCCAGTTCACCAGCGATATAGAGACCAGGATTACTGCATGTTTTTGTGAGGGTACTACCTACCCTAGGGGACAGAGGGAGAACATGCAAACTCCACACAGATCCACCTGTCCTTTCGTCAACCACACCTAGTGTATGGAGGGTATGGGTGCTGATGCCCACAGCATCCCCAGCGGGAATCGAACCAGGGACCTTCAAGCTGTGAGGCAACAGCACCACTGAGCTCCACTGTGCCCCATTAACCTAACTTACTATCATCCCTATTCTAGGGGCGAAAATAGCAGATGCTATCTGGCGTTACGACGGTGCTGTGTCATTGTTTCGAAAAGGTGGTAAAATACATTTGAAAAAAGTGCTATATAAATTTGAGATATTACTCTTAATATGTGTTACCTGCAGGCGTGGCATTACACACACTGAAGGTGGTCAGTGTGGTGTACAGGCCATTGACGGCGTCGTGGAAGTGCTCGGCAAAGAAAACATGGCTCTCCATGGGCTCACTGGCCACAGCATGAAGCTCCTCCCACCTGGAAGAGAGAGAGGGAGAGAGAGAGAGAGAGAGATATGCACAGTTGTAGATGACCTATAAGGCCAGGGGTGGGCATTTTCTTCCAGGGTGCATACTGACTTCGATGAAGTGAGTGAAGGGGCCGTTCTGAAACTGTGCTTTTACACAAATGCTGTACACATGTCACACGTGGGAAAAGTGGAACAAAGAGCGCTCAATCTTTCGGGCGGACCGGGCCGCGGTCGAGACTAGCCCCCTCAAAGGTTTATAAGCAGTGATTAGCAGACCCAGGCAAACGGGGCTTCTCATTCTGCTTTTCCAACATACACCATAAAAGCTGATATTTTTGCGACGTATTCTATTTCTCGCTCTCGTGTACATTAACCCATTCTGAACGGGAACCCATTTTGGTGTCAGCATCATGTCGTGCTTTAGATCTACAAGCTCTTAGCGCGCCACCGAGTGTCGCGCTACGAGCTTGTAGGTCTGCTATTTTTGAAAAATCGAAGAACGACTGACATTTTTTTAGAATCTGATCTCAGGTCAGAATGGGTTAATCAGACCTGTGTGTTGTCCAGTGGAAACCTCGTATGAATCTGATCTCGGGTCAGAATGGGTTAACGTTTAGTGAAAGGTTCTTCGTACCTGGGGTAGCGCACGCCCACGGCGAACAGCACCACTCCGCTCTCCTTCAGCCGGGCGGCCGCCGGCGCCACGTTGCCCTGGGAGCGCCCGTCCGACAGCAGAATGGCCATCCGGGCCACGCTGGAGGCGTTGCGACCTCCCGGGAAGCCTTTCCTCAGGAGAAACTTCATGGCCAGACCTGTCTGGGTGCTGCCCCCCCTGCAAGGAGGCACATCGTGCATCAAAGGGAAAATAAAAGAAAAGAAGAAAAAGAAAGTTGGGTCATAATTAATCCAAACCACGAGTTCCCGGTGTCCCGTGATGAGGGATTTGAATCAGCTGTTGTGGAGGGGAGATATTGTAGGGTAAGTATAGGCAGACTAATGTGACCCGATCAAATGAATTGAACAATTAACCCATTCTGACCGGGCACCCATTTTGGTGTCGGCATCATGTTATGCCATCGAGTGGCGCGATACGAGCTTGTAGGTCTGCTATTTTTGAAAAATCGAAGAGCGACTGACATTTTTAGAATCTGATCTCAGGTCAGAATGGGTTCATCAGACCAGTGTGTGTCCGGCGGAAACCTCGTATGAATCTGATCTCAGCTCAGAATGGGTTAACTGACAACATGAAGTAGTAGTCCATAATTCACACTTTCCACAGTAAGCGCCCTGCGACTTGTGCATATAGGCTCTATGCAGAGCAGCCATATTGGAAAGAAAATTGGGCCTCTTCGTTACTGTACTTCCTTTACAGATTACCAATAATACTAATGAAGGCTCTGTGCCATTCTGGTCAAACAGAGTCAGGGTGCTGATATCGTATGTGCCATGCAGGCTCACTGGAAACACTGCTACAGAGGGTCTCGGAGTGTGGTCCAAGGGACCCTCACAGTGGCTTCTTGAGGGGGTTCCAAATGGCCCCTTACGGATGTGTGACTGAGAGTGTACAAATGGAATCAACACTTTATTAGTTTAAGTTAGTGGTTTTCAACCAGTGGTCTGGGGACCACCAGTGGTCCTTGAGGGGGTTCCAGGTGGTCCCCAGCTAAATGATGGGGAGTTGGTAACCATATGGACAAACTCTTTAATTCTTGAGAGTGTAAAGCGATTCATTTTACACTCTCAAGAGTTACAGCAGAATAAATAATGGACCTTGATATGAAAAGGGTTGAAAACCCTGTGGTAGTAAGGAACTGTACTAGTAAGAGGCCTATTTTCTTTCCAATATGGCTGCTATGTATACAGCCTATTGGGCAGTTGTTTCTGTAGCACATGATGTACAATTGTAACAAAATGAACCTTTTGTGTGTTTTGTTTGTTTGTTTGTTAAAATAAAATAAGTATTAAATAACTCTGTATTCTGATCAGCAAATCGTTGCTATAGTTCGGTGTATCCCATCAGAATATCTTGATCTCGATGACAACAGATTATTATTTATAAAACAAGAAAAGTATAAATCCTGGTTTGTTAAGTTCTTGCTGTTGGAGGTTGACGCTAGCACACACATACACACACGCGCACATACGTGCGCACATACGTACATATGCACGCACGCACGCACACACACACACACACACACACACACACACAAACACACACGCAAACACTCTGCCTTATCTTTGACCTGCCAGCTTGCAGCTTATCTAATATCCAGTGACCACCCACACCTAATCTGAAATTAATTAGTTTTTCCTTTGCAGAACCCACAAGTCATTTGTGTGTGTGTGTGTGTGTGTGTGTGTGTGTGTGTGTGTGTGTGTGTGTGTGTGTGTGTGTGTGTGTGTGTGTGTGTGTGTGAGAATTTATACAAATAAATTAAAAGTTAAGAAAAGACACGGCATGGCCTGATTTGCTTTGGTAAAAGCAGTGTAGGATTCTTCCTATCTCTATTATTTAGGATAAGATAACCCATTAAACAATTGCAGATATACAATCTCACAGCGTGTCACGTCGTGAGCTTGTACATCTGCTATTTTTGAACATTTCTGAACTACTTAATCGGCATCAGGTCTTTAATAGGTTTAGAGAAACATCTGAAATGATGCTCTGTTACACAGCGCCCCGTCTTTAAGTTGTTTAAAGTCCTCCTGTTCTTGCTTGAGCCGCTCATTTCCCAGAATACTGTGTGAAATCTGAATGCCTTCCTGCTCTGTCCCACATGGATCAGTTTTAAAGCCACCATTAGTCCTTGTCCTCAGCGGATTCATTGTATGGGCTGCAGGAATGTGAACTCGGGCCGGACGGACCGGGTTTGGACGAGACGTCTTCATTCACTGTCAGCAGTAGAAGGAAGCTGACACAAACACTCATTGTATGTGCTTGTAAAACGACAGGGTTTCCTCAACAGATGCGTGAAATCAGCATTTCACGCCCGCCAAGTGTGACGGTGGAATCTCCTTTATTTTAAATGGAGCAGGAAAGCTGGACATAAAGTAATGCAGAGCTGCTGCTGCTGCGAAGGCGCTGCATCTGTGCAGTGCATAGTTCTCAAACTCTTCAATTTCAAATATGCTCAGAGTTACAGAATTTATTATTAAGGCTCCATTTGTACACTGAGTAAGAGTTACAGACTTATTACGGGTCCAAAGGTCCAGTTGGTCCCAATAGGCTACAGTAGCCATATTGGAAAGATACTGTTGTAGTGGGAGAGGAGAGGAGAGGAGAGGAGAGGAGAGGAGAGGAGAGGAGAGGAGAGGAGAGGAGAGGAGAGGAGAGGAGAGGAGAGGAGAGGAGAGGAGAGGAGAGGAGAGGAGAGGACATACTTGTAGGTTATCTTCTTCATGTTCCTCCTCAGTTCTGCCTTGGTGGTGTAAGCGTCCAGGGCAAACTCTAGCCGAGGGGAAGAGCCAAACTGAATCAAACCCACTCGCACCTGAAACGAAATACGATTTTCTCTGATTAAAATGAGTGTTATAGTTCTATCTTGATAGTACTCATGTTTGTTCAGTTACACGGGTCTCCCTGTCTCTCCAGCTCATTATTATGCAGAAAATGCATTTTCAGGTAGGGATACCAATCCAATCAGGATAGATACAGGATGAACAAGTGAGATAACATTGGAACTGGAACTGAACAAACACTCTATATGCAATGATTATAATAATAAGTAAGCCTATTTTGCTGAACCATGAGGCCCATAGGGCAGGAGCCTATCTTGGGAGGCAGCTTGATGTACAAGTACACCCCCTGGACATGACGCTAGTATGGCACAGGGACTTATCCAACCCTGCTGAGTGCCAAGCAGGGAGACACAGGGTCTGCTATTTTGACCCAGCTGTGTCACATCCCGTGCATTGTGAGCTTGTAGAT
Organism: Protomyctophum parallelum; assembly: GCF_964188405.1. Taxonomy (NCBI): domain Eukaryota; kingdom Metazoa; phylum Chordata; class Actinopteri; order Myctophiformes; family Myctophidae; genus Protomyctophum; species Protomyctophum parallelum. The sequence continues at coordinate 6,606,252 of NC_139719.1, forward strand.
CGGCTTTACTTTTGGTTTGGTTTGGTTTTACTGTTTTGATACCAATTCTTTTGCACTTTTACTCAAGTAAAGTTTGACTTAAAGGACTTTTGCTCGAGTATGTCTACATTGCAATATTGATATTGTCTTTTACTTGGTAAATAAGCCATTTGAGTATTTTTTTTCCATCACTGCAGAAGACACAAACAAACAGAGCTAGTGCTGTACGCACCTTGTCTGGTCCTATGTCGAGGGCCTGGCAGAGTTTAATGGCGTAGTGTTTGGACCTCTCGAAGCTGCCCTTCCCCACACTGTAGGACCCATCAATGAGGAAAACCACATCCATGGCAGCCGAGCACTGCATCACTACGCACACATGTGCACACACGCACGCACGCACACACACACACACACACACACACACACACACACACACACACACACACACACACACACACACACACGCAGACGCACACGCAGAAGCACGCACACACACGCACACCGAAACACATGACACAGGTTTGTATGATGATATTTCATCATGTGATTATTATTTGTGATTGTTTCAGTTGATGTTGCACTACTGTTTTATACTCTTACTGTACTATTTACACAATTATTTTAGTTGTAGCTGCACTTTAACAATTAGATTTTTGTATTCGTTGCTAGATCAGTGGTTTTCAAACTTATTTAATTTCAAGGAGCCCCATAACTCTGGCCCCTTTTCCACCCAAATAACTTTGGTTCTAGAACTGGTTCCGTTCTTAATTTTTTATGATGGTTTATATCATATCTATATATATATATATATCGAGTCCCAAACCAAGTTTTAGCTATTTGAACCAATTCATTTGATAAAAGATTATTTGGGGGAAAAATAATGGAACCGATTCAACCCCGGTGGAAAAGGGGCCTAGGAGTGTACAAGTACAACTAGAACCAAATGCACCCTACAGGCTGGGCATTGGGCGGGAGGAGTATGACGAAGGCTCTACGTCCTCCCGGTGGGAGCTCCTCACTGGCAGGTGAGTCAGATATAGGATACAACCGCGGTGACAACACAGAAATGTGTGTGGGGGAGGAAACTATATTTAATTATTTCTTTTTTTAAAGAAATGTGACAAAAGGGGATAATAAGTTGCAACACTTAAAAATTGGCCCACGACCCAAACATTGGCTTAGTAGAACCATGTCAATACAACCACTGTCTGCATCCTGTCTCATGTGCTCCTCTGCCTGTCCACTAGATGTCGCCAGTGTGCTGCCTTATTAGTGTTACCACAGAACAGATTGCTATACAATTGCTTAACCACACAGTTCATTCCTACAGCAGTGCCAGTGCTTGGACCCCAAAACTGACACATATTAACCTGCAGACCCCCGTTTGAAAACATATGCCAGGGACCCCCATATAAGAATTCACCCCCAGCATTGTATATGTATTATTAGACCACCGACCCGAATTTGATAACGTTTTGATCCATGCGGGACCCCCAATCTACATTATTTTTTTACTCAGAGAGTGTACAAAATGGTAGCGGATTCGTTTGGAAACATTTTAACGACACAATTCTATATGGTATGGGGGTACCTGGCACAAATTATGTTCAGACGGGGGGTCCACAGCCAAATACATCATTGGTCCTTGAAAGTTCATGTACTCAAGTGCTGTACTTAAGTACAATTTTTAGGTTTATTTATTTTTTGCTTACTTCAGTATTTACAATTTTCAATACTTTGTACTGTGCTACATCTCAGAGGAAAATATTGGACTTTTTGATTATTATTAGAAAACACACTAACCACTTCAGCCCTATAGCCTAC
>NC_139719.1:6610554-6883054 GCF_964188405.1 Protomyctophum parallelum
CAAATAAAATGGTGCATTTATATAGTAAATGGTGCATTTATATAGCGCCTTTATCCAAGGCGCTTTACAGAGATTGTGCATTACATTCACCCATTCACACACCGATGGCAGCGGAAACCATGCAAGGCACCAACTAGCACATCGGGAGCAATTAGGGGTTCAGTGTCTTGCTCAAGGACACTTCGACAGTAACTCTGGGGGAGCCCGGGTTCGAACTGGCAACCTTACGGTTACCATCCAGGCACTCTACCCCTGAGCCACCGCCGCCCCCAAATAAATCTGAAATGATACAGATTCTTTCCTGTTTTTAATGTGGTAATGACGGACATGATTCATTGGCAGACATTCTAATGACAGCCTTTGGGCAGTGTGTTTGGGCGGGGGCGAGCAAAACATCTCAACGATGTTCCATGCTTCCTTCCCTCCCACTTGGATCCTATAACCTCCTTATTCTGGGCATGTCCTAATCGGCAGAAATAGCCAATCAACACGTTTGCACTGTGAACTTGTAGATCGGCCATTTTCTTTCCCTCCCTTTTTGCATTAGCTTTGTCAAACCATTAGGATCTGTAAACAAATTCACAACAAATCTCACCTGCAGCCCACTTTTATATAACAAAGAGTATATATTGGCAGGCAAACGATTTACGTGATAAGTGCAAAAGCTCAGGGACTTGGGAAGCATTGCTTTCCTGAGGGCCGCAACCCCAGGCAGATTTATCACACCTTCTTTTTGACATAACTGGGTGAAACCTCTGTGGGGGAAAGAAAACAAAAAAGAACAAAAAAACCTAAGCCACTGAAGTGGAAACGGACCCCCATCAGTGGCGATAATCCCACCCATGTCATTCGCAGAGGAGTGCCAAGGGATTTAGGGTGCAGGAATTTACTGGGGGGAACGCCAGGCTTTAGTACTGTAGTACTGTATGTGTGAAGGTTCAGTTCACTGCGTCTGCGTCAACTGTGGGGATTTCGCTAGTCATGCAAAAAAGCATGTATTTACGTTACTTTTCAAGGTAATGAAAAGAAAAAACACATATACCTGCGTTCCAATGGATCCAATGTACAGTAGTTGTTATTTAGTCACAAGCTCTTGTGTTTTGTTGTCGTTAGTGGTTTTTCATTGGTTAAATTTTTATAAAATAAGTGTGCTCTATATTCTGATATATTCTGATGGAGTGATACCATACCAATGTTATCCAATCACGATAGATAACTCAGACAGGATACAGACTATAAACAAGTGAAGTTTTAGTTGGAAGTGATGACACAAATAAATGAGAAGTCACAATCGGAACTGGAACAATATGAAATTGAAGCTGATGAATGGGTACTCTCTCTCCTGATTGGCTGCAATGCTGTCACCTACCTGAAAATGTATTTTATATTTATTCAAGAGCTGGAGAGACAGGGAGGCCCCTATTACTGGGGGAAAAACCTCTATATAAATATGTATATTACCCTACCTTTAAGCACTTTCTGCTACCTCTGCGCGACACTCAAGGTAGTCTGTTAATTTATGAAGAAAATAAGACTCATGTAGGAGACCCTGCAACCTGTCATTTGGGTTATCTCTGAGAGGGGGTGGAGGGGTAGAGACCAGCAGTCTGGTTTCTGGAAGTTCAAAGTCTCGGCACGGCTAACAGTAAATACTTTAGACGGTGCTAAAGCATGTCATTTCTGGAAACAGCTTAGTTGTCGGAATGGCCGCAGGGCCCTCACCACGAGGGCCGATATTCATTATCCCCGGTGATTCAGGTGACCAGCTGACAGTGAGCTACAAATGAACGCACAAGGAGCGTTTGACTCGCCCGGTAATTAGACGAGCACGGCGAAACGGCTTTAATTGTAGACTTGAGTTACATTTAGTTGTACATGGGTGCAGCATGTGGTCATTGGGTCGAGAGTAAATATGTCCTTTTGTCCGTTTCCTACACTGAATGTGATTGGAGATGTCGTGATGGTGTTCTCTTAAAGTTTTTTTTTTCTTTTCTTGACCACAAAGTGTGAGAAATGTAATGTAGGTAGCATGGTATTTAGACAGATGCCAGGTTCATTGTTTACCTGGTGTGCGCGCGTGCGTGCGGTGTATGGGGGGCACTATTGGTCTCGCTGATCTAACCACTGATGTAAAGAATCCAGAGCTTATAGTTTCACGTGATGTTTATAGTAAAAGTCGGCTTATCAGTGGCCACCCACTTGAATAGCGGGTATGCGCGTGACATCATCATCATACCTGTAAGTATGATGATGAACGCCTACTAAATGGCAAAAAAACTACTTTCTGGCCTTGACATCCAAACAGAAAAGTCCTATCTGGTTGCATTAAACGACATTAAACTACATTAAAGGAGAATTCCATGCTAGAATGCTTTCTTATCTTTCTTACATTTCTTTGTAGTTGTTACGTCCCCATCAAAGAGGTCCAGGTGTTTTTTTGTGCAAAAACTCCTTATTGGCTATTTTCCCTACCATAAGCCCTCAATGAATTGCATTGCATTGAATGGGAATTGAATGGGGCTATGGGGTGTTATGCTAATTCGCTTATTTCCATCGAAAGAAGTAGTAAAGTGTGCCGCTTGGGATAATATTTACATTATGAAGAGAGGATATATACAAAGACATTATAATTTTGAGCGATGGAAATAAGTGAATTAGCACAACACCCCATAGCCCCATTCAATTCCCATTCAATTCAATGCAATTCATTTAGGGCTTATGGTAGGGGAAATAGCCAATAAGGAGCTTTTTCACACAATAACACCTGGACCTCTTTGGTGGGGACGTAACGACTACAAAGAAAGGTAAGAAAGCCTTTTAGTATGGAATTCTCCTTTAAGCTCACTTTGCCACTCACTTTGCCACTCGATTTGCAATTCATTTTATGCACGCACATACCTTCTATAAATGTAGGTTAGGCAGTGGTGGAAAGTAACAAAGTAAATTGACTTAAGTACAATTCTGAGGTAGTTTTACTTTCTACTTGATTCTTTCCAATTTGCAGTACTTTTATTTATACTCCACTAGATCTCAGAGGCAAATATTACACTTTACACTGCAATTATTTGTTACTGGCACGGCAGTGATGCAGTCATGCAGGAACGAGACAAAGTGGAGTTCCGCAAGCATCACTGAAGGTATTGCCCGGCGGGTATTAGTTGTGGGCTGTGAATAAAGCTTGTTTTGACCAATCTGGCGGATGGAGGCAGACTTTTCACTTCCGATTCATTTCCCTTTTTTTCTGTTCGCTTAGGAACCTAAAGCCAGTCATACGTTGGTGAAGAGTGCAATTTAACTTAATCAATATAAACCAATGGCAGTCAATGTGTTCACAGTGGAACGTCATCCTACCTTGAAGGAGCAGCGCGGGGAACAGGAGGGAGAGAAGGCCAGCAGGATGCATGATGGGAGACCTGGAATGACACATCGAGGCAAGTGTTTACTGACTTGCTTGCGTGTGACGTGCTTGCGTGCTTGTGTGAATGTCACGCACGGACACGCAACGACAGTAGCATGAAGAGGCCCTACTGTAGGTGGACATTGTAATTAATTTGTTGGTGGACAGTGTGGTGACGGTGAGCTCCGTTCCACTGGACCTAAAATAGAGTCCAACCGACCTGCTGTTGGTCAGCTGTTGGTCAGTGTTGCATTAAAAACTACTCTTGAACGTGCAAGTGGCAGTGTCCGGATATATCCTTCTAATAGTTTGTCGTCTGCAGTAGGCCTACGCACCTGCTTTTGAACTGCATGGGTGTGCGGAAGTCCTTTTTCACTATGATTCGGCTACTTGAAAGTAGCCAATCTACAAGCTTGTGGATCTGCTAGCTGCTAATTTGGAATATTTTTGAAACATTTTACTATAACACAAATCTTGTTGTGGGGTCCCTGATGCAACATTTTCATGGCCATGGCCATTTATAGGCTACATGTTGAGTCGTGCATGCGGGGCAACAAGTTCCAGGCAGCAGAGCCCTCCAGAGTCCAGACTTCCCTCTTTCCATTTGGTTCCTAACTACCAATAAGTTAGCTGGTGTTCCCCCCCCTGGAACCGCCCCCTCAAACACCTCTGGGGGTCCCCCGGACCGCACTTTGAGAACCACTCCATTAAACCTATTAAAGACCTGAAAAAAGAAATCTGTAGTAACCAACTAACCACTACTGCGGCAAAAACACAAAAACATATCAATTCAAGTCTCCATGGGGTGAGTAATCAATAGGAAAAAAAGGAAAACATTTTGGGGGTGAACTATGGCAGAGGCTTGCCCAATGAGCAGCACAGTAAATCAGGCTACAGCGGCCGGTGAGTCCCAGCATTTTAGCAGACACAAACGGGTCAAGAGGTCAGCCAGAGGGACCACACAGCTGCCTCAGGGGGTCTGCTGGGGAGGAAAGAACACCTGAATGTTTGTTAGCACACTTAGCGGCAGGTGCTGAGGACAACAGGCAGTTAACGAAAAAGCGCAAGGCGTCTCTTACTTGCAATTAAACACGCTTTAAGACCATTTTATGACCATCTCCAGGTGAGACCGAGGTTGCTGTAAATGTAAAGGATGAATAAACAATGTGGGTATTTTTCACGTCAAACTCTTAATTTGGTGATGCCAGGTTGACGGTTTTATTCACGGTGAAAGATCAACCACGTGTTGGCACGTCATAGTTGCATTCTATTCTATCCTGTGTGGATGTATGTAGCCTATTCATGACACAGACAGCAGTTTAACACATTAAAACCGGGAAAGCATCTGTGTCATTTTAGATTAATTTGACTATTCAAAAATACAAGCTCATGTCACTTTGTGCCACGCTATGAGCTTGTAGATGTGCTATTTATGAATGTGAGGAAAAGAGAGCTGAGCCGGACGGGGAAAAGTCCTCTGTCTACCGAGCAAGTGTCTGCAATGAGTTTTCTCAGACAGGTCACAGGCTTTAAAAATATGTGACCAAATTTGACTGGGAGACTGCCATTGGATTTTTTTGAATTTTAGTTTTTTCATTTCATATCAAAGCAGGGAATCATATAGCTTCAAATTGACATATTGGTTGTTCAGTTTGACCCACCAGTTTTGGAGATATGGCTTATAGAGTGATGTCTTGCAGAAAACAGCGAGTTGAGAAAACAGGCTTGAAAGGTTCACTTCTGTGGTCTCTAACATTACAATAGCTACATGTTTAAGCTTTTTTTTTTTCATATTTACAAGTCAATTTCAGCTTTGACACTTATTTCAGACATGCTCTAGTATGTGAAGAGTCTGCCTGTGCTATTAACTAATTTTGGAAAAAAAAAGGTTTTCTCCTCTGGTGAAAAGCTGGAATGTGCGCGATGGCAGTCTCTCAGTCAAATCTGGTCACATATAGTCAAAGGTACGAAAATCTTTGACTTAAAGCCACCTGTGACCTGTCTGAGAAAACTCATTTCAGAGGCTTGCTCAGTAGACAAATGGCTTTGCCCCGTCTGGCTCCGCAGCTCTATTTTCGGACAGGTGTTTTCGAATAATGGAACATGGTTAAGATGGAGTTTGAAGTTATGGGAAGGGGGCGTGACTGATAACATTTATATAAAATATCGAAATACTGAATAAAGCAACTTAACCATGGTGTGAAACACAAACCTTAAAAATACCCCAAACAGGTTTGAAAGTGAAATATCCCTTTACGACTCAAATGCTGTGAATGTTTAAATGAAAAGTATGAGATAGTGTGAGGGGGGTGGGGGGGATCTTGTGACATTTTGACGACCCCTGAAGTCTGTTCTCACAGCCCCGGGTCAAAGGTCAAGGCGCTCAAAAGAAATCCCAGGAACTGAATTACGGGACTGTTGACAAATTATGTCCTGCAACCCGCCCCCCCCCCCCCCCCCCCCCCCCCCCCCACACACACACACACACACACACACACACACACACACACACACACACCCTCTCTCTTACACAAACCCACCAGGATGCCTGACTGCTTTTAATGAAGCTAAACACACACAAACACACACACCACGCTCTCCTATATCAACTCCAACCAAACTGATGTGCAGCCAGACAAAGAACATTATCCTACTGTTACGCACGCACGCACGCACGCACGCACGCACGCACGCACGCACGCACGCACGCACGCACGCACGCACGCACACACACACACACACACACACACCAAAGTATTATCTTCATGTACAAAGCTAGCATAAGGATTTAGCTGTGTTTGTTGATTCTATAACAAAGGGAGATTGTGGGATAACCCCCCCCCCCCCCCAGCAAAAAAGCAGGTGTTTAAGAACGTGGCGGGATAAGATCTGACGGACCTGCCTTTGATGTATCCTATAAGCATATAATATATATATGGGTGAGTGTGTGTGTGTGTGTGGGGGGGGGGGGGTGTTGGGTAGGTGCGTGTGTGTGCATGCGTATGAGAGAGTGAGAGCGAGAGAGCGAGAGAGATACAGATCTGAGCGGCTCCAGGACTTAGTCACTGTTCTGATAACCATCAACAGGGGACATCTCGTACTCTGCGCACACACACACACACACACGCACACACACACACACACACACACACACACACACACGTGGGCACATAATGCAGATGAAAGTGGGTCGGTGTGCAGTAGTCAGTAGAGCACGTGTACGTTGGCACAGGCTTGCACACATACACGCATGCACGCACGCACACACACACACACACACACACACGCGCGCATGCGCACATATGCACTTGCAGAGAGAGAGAGAGAAAGAGAAAGAGAGAGAGCACACTTTGCAAAACTTGGCTGCCTCTTCACAAGCATTCCAATGGATGCTTTTATCCCAAGCTACAGTAGCTTCTCCCTTCTCTCTCTCTCTCTCACACACACACACACACACACACACACACACACACACACACACACACACACACACACACACACACATACACATTCCTGCTCCTGTGGTTATGACATGGTTCATGCTGCAGTATTGATCTTTTACCAATGTCAAGCCTCCAAAATCTAGTTTTCTTGTGTTATCTTGTGATATCTTGTGATATCCAGGCACTAATCATACAGTATATGTAACAGGTGGGACCATACTGTAGCACTGGCCCAGAACAGACAGTATAGGCCTACATAAGAGAGGGGGAAATCCCGCGGGATTTCATAACCTCACTAATGTCTTCAGTCAGAGGCAGAGCCTTTCATCAGGATTATTGCATTCAGCTTGACGACGTGACTGGTGTTGTCCGTTCAGACATTTTGACCCCGGTATATCAGGCAGGACAATGGCTGGTTGACAAGTAGCACTGTCGGAATCTCATAAGCCCAGCTATCTCCCCTGGCCAAGCAGGGATTCGCTCTTGTTTGGTCTTCCATACGACCCGGCCGGGCTCAACTCTGAGTAGCATGTGGAACTGTTACAGTACAAGTGAGAAGCCAGTATAAGTGAGAAAAACAAGGGGCGGAACAGGTGGTGCCCGTTTAGCCTGCACCTTTAGCCCCGCCCCGCTGGCCGTCATTGGGCGCTGGGGTTGTGATTGTCAGCCTCCCCCGTTCACAGCCGTTTCTTTTGTTATGTTTTTTTCCAACCAGGCCGCCCGCACGCTCTCCCTACGCCTCGTTCCTTCGTGTTCGGCACACCAATCCACAGACATTTGCCTCTGAGATGTAGTAGAGCAGAAGCAAAAGTATTGAACATTGGTACTCCAGTAAAGTAAAGAAAAAAATAATAATAATCCTCAAAGTGTACTACGGTAAGTACAGTACTTGAGTAAACATACTTAGTTACTTTACACCACTGTGAATAAACATTTATGGACTATTACTCCTTGCTGTCACATGATAACACACTGACAGTTGACAGATGAGCCTCTGACCTCCTGGTTTATCTATTTGACATGCTGACCTGCTGTGAGGAAGAAATTATGTTGTCATGGTTGTTTACACATAACCTTTATGTCACCATCACTTATTACTCATATAATGCATTATGACATGAAATATGGTAGCTTGTAGTGTAGGAGCAAAGATGTTTCCGCTGGGAATGATGGCAGATGACAACCTGTCTGTTACGGTTCATCTTGTCCTTCTGGCAGCTAATAGAGTATAACTATGGCCTGAGCCCTGTGCTCGGTGGCAGCATTACCTTACAGGCGATCTGTACCAGACTGATCAAATTAATATCTAAATACGAAATCGAGGAACTAAACTGTCTGGGGTGTTCGCATAAGCTTGCATTAGTAGACGATAGAATAACCCAAATTTGATATTTTATGTAAGTGAAATATCCCTTTAAGAGGACTTTGAGAACCATTGCACTGCAGTGGGTTAAGGTGGAGCGCCTGTAGGCTACTCTTCCATTGACACATTTTGTCCTGACACTGACTGTTAGTGACAAGTAGCACAGTCATGTAGCACAGTCTGAATCCCAGCCCAGTGGCGAAGCGGGGATTCCCTCTCGTTTAGTCTTGAGAAATCCGGGCTGGTGAACTCGAAGAAAACAGCCACTCATTTTTCAATCTGACTGGTCTTCCAATTATACTGGCTGTAACATATACAATCTACAACATTGTTTTGCCAAGTCCCAGGAAAGACACACTGCGATTGACAGTTGTGCCTAACGCTCACCCCAAAACACGAATTACGATTCTGTCCCTATAACTCGACTCTGTCCATAACTCGGACGGCACTGAGTCGGCTGAGACAGACTTTCCGACGTTTGTCACAGCAACTCACGTCTGCTTCAGATCGCACGCCTCCGTCGCAGACAAAAACTACCGAATAAAACAGGGATAGAAACATTCAGAGCCTTCTATTGGAGAGTTGAGCCAATGAGGGCTCAGAAACAGCACCGGTCACATAGTTCATGTACCTCGAAAGTCGAAATAGTGACAAACGCTCATAGACTCATAGACATTCCATACACTTCCGGTTCAGCACTTTGTTACTATTCGCCAATAGATTCACTGTAGAAAACTGCCCGGATGAAGTGAACGGCAGTGACGCAACTCTCCTTATATGGCACTGGAACAGTTATTTCATTTCAACTAATCAGAAGAAGGCATGGGCGGTCCTTGGCAAAACACTGTCTTAGGTGGTAAGTGTGCACAATTGTGTGCCATTATGGACTATTACTCCTTACTGTCACATGACTGACTGAACATGGTTGACCTGACCACATGATCACTGATAGTTGACAGATGACCCTCTGACCTGCATGGTTCATGTCAGAGTAATATAGTAAGAGAGTGGCGACACTAGCGTTGACTCCCATTGTAACAATGGAATGCGCAAGTGCTCATTCTATCTCAATGGGATAGTTCCGGCCATAGGAGCAATGTTTGGAACTATAGCCCATAGGCACCCGCTTTGTGGCGAGATCAAAGCGTGCCGCTACTCTCCTACTCTACACTCAGGTTATGTGACATGGTGACCTGATACTAAGAAGGGTTGGCACAATCATGACATTTTGGTTTCCGATTGATTTGATTGATTGAAATACATTTTCAGGTGGGTTGCCAAATATCAGCCAATCAGGAGAGTACCCATTTATTAGCTTGATGTTCCAGTTCCAATTGTGACTGCTCATTTCTTTGTGCCACCAATTTCAATTGTTTATCCTGTATCTTGTGTGAGTTCTCTCACTAAAATTGTATCCCGACCAGAAATGCATACTCTTTACCAAAGAAGAAGAAGAAGAAGAAGAATATGGAGCTATTTAACACTTGTAACAAAGGAAAATCACTTACCCTATACATTAAGTAAAACACGTACGCATGCACGCACGCACACGTGCGCACACGCGTGCACACACACATGCACACACACACACACACACACACACACACACACACACACACACACACACACACACACACACACACACACACACACACACACACACACACACACACACAATGCTTCCACCACTGTCAAATATATAGCACCAGTAAAAACTCAGAATGCAAACCCAGCATGTTGGCCATGAGGTGCCTTCTGTTTTGAACGGTGTTATAAGTCTGTCTGCATAATTACAAGGAGAAACGACTCCATGCACAATCCTGAGTGCACTCAAACCTAACACTTAAACAAATGCTTTGATATCTAAACATATGGCTTTCATGTCTGCTAAACAAAACATTATAATGGGCCCATGAAATACAAAGAATGTTCAAACTGCAAAACACCACACATTGTATGTCTATAAACACGTATAAAAGGAGAAACTATTGCCTATACATGTCATAAATAGGCTATATTTTTGTATGAATCAACTTCAGACTTCTTCTCTGTGATCAGGCAATAATGCTGCTTTACAATACTGTAGATGCTGTCACTATTGCTGCTATACTGTTCATTTTATGCAGAAAATGGCTTTGCTTTATATGCAATTATTCCTTAAACGTACAGTATACTTTTCTTCAGTTATTATGTTATGCTTATAAAGGCTTCTTGTTCTTTCTTTCTTTCTTTCTTTCTTTCTTTCTTTCTTTCTTTCTTTCTTTCTTTCTTTCTTTCTTTCTTTCTTTCTTTCTTTCATGTATTAATGTAGCCTATAATGTTTGTTTGTTTATTTAATTAGGCCTATTTGTTTGTTCATATATATTATCTTAGTTTGTATTACCTCATTGAGGACCTCATGTTGCATTTCACTTCTTGAATATGAGATAGTGACAATGTAAATATTCATGATACTTGAGATATTATAGGTTATGACATAAAAATAAACTCTATAGTCTATCTGTTCCATATTGAAAGCATGTTTTCTGATTTAAGTAGCCTACAAACTTACACATGTTTAAAGTAGGGGAAGTGAGGGTAATGGGGCGAGATGGAAAAGGGGCGACCGTACCTGTTACCCTTGTTCAGTACTCACATTGTTCCAGTTCCAATTTTGTCGGTTCATTTCTTTGTGTCATCAGTTCCAATTTCACTTGTTTAATCTGTATCCTGTCTGAGTTCTCTATCCTGATTGGATAAAAGTTCTATCCCGACCTGTCCTGTTTATTAAAGAGCAGGAGAGAGCCTAATAGAGAGCCTAAAGAGAGCCTAATATGTATGTATATATATCACTGATATATAGTGATCATTGTGATCACTATCAGAATAGAGCTATTTAACACAAGGTACAGCCTACCCTAATCACTTATACCCAACCTTTAATAGAAGATATGTTGCTGCAGGTTGCACAGGCCGGTATTCTAACATCCATGAAAAGGTATTTAATAACAGATTGTAAGTATACTATTATGAATTGATGATGATCTTACCATGCGCTGTCCAGTACTCAGTAGTAGTGAAGCTGTCCTCTCTCTGCAGACTCTTATTTCCCAACTCCACAGTCAGTGTCCGGATCAGTAGGCATGTAGCCTACACATACAGACTGAGACACGTCCAAACAAAACAAACCAGTATGTCACAAAACTCCCTAGTGGTCCTCCAGTGTCCGGATCAGCTGGGCACACGCACGTCCACTCCAAACCCGTCCCTTGCACTACAAACTTCTCACACCGGAGCTGGAGGAGACCTCTATTCTGCTATTGGACCGCCCATCTACAACTGTAGGGTAGACCTACTGTCACCTATTAGCCTCCAGAGGTCGCTATTCGTCACTTTACTCCGCATTGATTGATTGAATACATGTCAAGCAACCCCAAATTGCTATTTGGCCGCAAACCTTCGCGTTACGCCCCTTTGATTGATTGATTGAAATATTTATTAACATTTGCAGAATTACAGTACATTTCAAGCACAAACTCAATACAAAGACTGTTAACTGTGAGTGGACGACCCAATTAAGCATTACACTTGTTTACAACAGGGTACACATTGTTCAATTCATCAAAACATTTAGAGACATACAAATAGAATAGACACTTCTATGTAGCTAAAGAACAGAACAGGAATTCATCATATAGTAAGCAAAAAGGGAAAAGATACATATACAGTGAGGGGAAATGGGGGGGGGGGGGAATGTTTTATGCCAGGGACCTTCAGAAGCAAAGATTTGAGGTAAGTTATTTAGTTAGATTCCTTTACAGGTTCTCCTCACTAGTGGTCAACAAAAACACATTGAAGACCCTATTAACAGGAGCCATCGTACAAGGTTTCTTTGACTATGCATGCACCTCTTGGTACCACAGCACATCAAAGGCCCGTAAAACAAGGCTCCAGACTTCCCAAAACAAACTTGTCAGGCTCCTACTTGGCGAAGACAGAGTACAGCATCTTGCAAATTGCAATGGGTCTGGTCCACAAGATTCGATACACCACCAAGATACCCATGTACCTGTCCAAATACTTCCTTAATGTAAACAAAGTCCACACCCACAACACCAGAGGGAGTGCAACAAACCATGTGCAACCCAGATTCGGCACAAACAAGGGACTTAATTATTTTCGCTCCTATGCCACCAAAATGTGGAACGCCCTACCAACAGTCATTAAGACATGCGAATCCCATGACTCGTTCAAATCCGCTCTGAAAGGGCACCTACGGCCGTTTTTAGCCCAAGGAGTGTTTTTTGTGCAAAACTAATGCTTGGAATCATGGATTCAGAATCATGAAAACCCCCCTAGTTTGACAGTTTGAAATTTTTGCCTTATACGGGATGTTAATTGGGAGGGTCACAAGAAACCCGTATAAAACCATTAAATTGCTCAATACCGACAGCTGCTCAGCAAGTGGATTCATGAATGTATACAACAATATTTTAGGCCAATAAAAAATACTATACGTATACCAAATTTCCCACTTTAAACAAAAGAAGCCTGTCGGCTGCCGGACTATACAGTTAGTTAGGACACTTATATGGAAACAAGCCTGTCCACGCAAACTGTTAATAAAGTCATTAACAATATAATAATATGATAGACCTATTTTTCCCCAAAAAAAATATTATAAAAATGTATGGGAAAAAGTAACCACAGCCTCTTCACACATTAAGGACAATATCAGTCACCACTGCCAGAACCAAGGACGGGTGTTTTCAATTAATCTATCATCATGGTTAAACTATAGCTATAGAGTTCAAAGTTAAAATGGGTATAGGAAGGGGATGTCTGATCAAATGAATCCCAAATAATCTAAATGTAGGCCTACTGAATGAGGCCACTTAAAAACAGTCTGGGGTGAAATGCAAAAGCCAGAAAATGACCCCAAAAACCATGTTTGAAAGTGAAATATCCCTTTAAGAGATGTAAAGCCCCATGAAGACCCAGCACACTGGCTGCTGTATTGTGGCTATATGTACACCATGTCATTACATCTACCAGCACTGTAGCACACAACACACAATTACCAGCCTGCACTCTGGAATGGAAACTATAAGGTGAGCTGCCTGCCCTATACCTCTCCCTCCAAAAAACACATGGGGGGAAGACAGACGGACAGACTATAGAGAAATCTCTCTCCCCCTCCGCTCCCATGCCCCACGGATCTTATGAATGTCACTTAACCTGTTGCTTGCTAACCTGGTAGAAGGAAATTAAAGTTTTTCCAGGCTTACCACTGACGGACACATGACAGACCAGAATGAGGGCCCCCTTGAATGCATTCAACTTACCATGGAGCAGGGGGCCACTCCTCATAGTTGAATGCATTCTATAGGGTTTAAGTGAAACCTTTTCATTAAATAGATCATGAATAGATCTATGTTCTGATAATCATTGCTTTAGGGCAGTGTTCTCAACCTTTTAAGGCCGTGATCCCCCCCCCCCCCCCCCCCCCTGCATTACATTTTTGTTTGACTCGGTTCCACTGATAAATATTGTGAAATATTGTAAAAAATAGCCGATCTGAGCGCGTAGATTTGCTATTATATCTTTCTTTCTTTGTTGGTGGTTACCTTTGATGCAGTAAGCACTTGAACCTTTTAACATCAAACATTTTGTTTTGAACATCTCCACTTGAACCACTTGGGGGCGGCAGTGGCTCAAGGAAAGCTAACGTGTCCTTGAGCAAACACCTTTAAAGGACAACTTTAGTTTTTTTCATGATTCATGTTTTAGGTTGTTATTAGAGAAAGTAAAAGATGAGTGTTAATTTCTTTTCATTTGCTGCTTTCTTTCGTTTTAGGGACTTTAGGGACAGGGGGGCGGGGGCATTCGAGCATGGGGCTAAATATGTATTTTTGTACAAAATGTTATGGTGATTTCTTTTTATTATTATTTACTATAGTCCTAATAAAACCCAAGAAATTACATCTGGCCACAGAAGATCACAGGATCTACTGAATGTGAAGGTAGCAGGCTTAGGGGAAGGCTTATACTGTGTGTATAGGCTCAATATGTGAGTTTGTCACATTCAGTAGATCTCATGATCTTTTGTGACCAGATGTAATTTCTTGGGGTCTAGTAGGACTATAGTAAATAATAAAAAAAAAAATCGCCATCAAATTTTGTAAAATACATATCTACTTTGTAGATAGAATAATATTATTATACAGTGACAGGAGGGAGGGAGTTTGACACGTTTGGGAACTACTCCTGTCAACAGATAGCATAAAGTAAATTAGGTAATTGACATTTCCATTAGTTTCTGAGGGTTAAAATAATTACCCCATGTTGCAGAGGCGTCAGGTTCCTAAAACGGCGGTGGGTGCAGCCCCCCCCCCCCCCCCCAGCGGTGGAAAAAAACGAGTTTTTTTTCTTTATTTACAGTTTGCTAATGAACACAGTGTTTCAGTTCACAACGAACACATTATATTGTTTCAGCATC
Source organism: Protomyctophum parallelum (assembly GCF_964188405.1). Taxonomy (NCBI): domain Eukaryota; kingdom Metazoa; phylum Chordata; class Actinopteri; order Myctophiformes; family Myctophidae; genus Protomyctophum; species Protomyctophum parallelum. The sequence goes on from NC_139719.1 coordinate 6,625,236, forward strand.
TTGTTTCAACATTTCAGCATGATCAATGATAAACAGTAAAGCAGTCGCTTTGTGGCGGTCGCTTACGAGGAAAGTGTTTCTCCTTACAGCTATAACATTAAATTGTTGGTGATTGAGTCTTGCTTGCTGAAAAGGACCTTTCTGCGCTGCATGATGTGACAGGGACAGTCAGCACTTGTTTCACCAGTCTTACGGCCTCTGGTAAAGTAGATATGGCGGTCCCCCCGGCAGCAGTGGGCACTGGAGTCGATGTGGCGGCGGGCTCTGGTGGGAGCAGCCGGGTCTTTGAGGCGGCAGCGGCGGCGTCGAATTGTAGCATGGACTGAACGAATCTCTTCTTTGCTGGAGGTGGCTTCATCATCGTAGACTTCAAATGGAAATAAATCCTGTACTGTACTGTATGCAACATTTATACTCTCTACCTGGCAGCAGAACAAAAGCCACCTTATTAGCATTTAAATGCCCATGGGCGGCGGCCCAACACCTATCTTGCGCCAAAGCGCCCCCAACCCCCCGTAAAGGCATGTGACTACGTGCATGACAACATGTCCACTGGGGAAGGGACATTTCAGTCAGGACAGTATGGGTACTGCATATTGATATTGGCGCCGCTTATTATTTTGCCTGTGGGTGCTTCTGCCCCTGAGCACCCGCGGAGTTGACGCCGCTGCCATGTCGTATGAGCAAAGATGGTTTTGGCCAGTAGCGCAACTCTCAACGTGAGCAACACGTTGCTCACTCTCTGCTGATTTCTGATCGTCTGCACCTTTGTTAAATGTACACACACACACACACACACACACACACACACACACACACACAAACTCTCTCTGTCGCTCTAATTAATTAGTCTCATGTCGCGCAGCTGTGTTCTCCCAGCGGATCCTGCTGGGAGCTGCCTCTATCTATGCTATGCCATAGTATAGGAAGCATAGGTGGACTTGCCCCAGGCGGTGGCGTAACCGTCTGGGCACGTCGCAGTGTGCCACGGGTTCGACTCCCGAGCCCGACACGGCCTTTACTGCATGTCTTCCCCCCATCTCTCTCCCGTTTTCTGTCAGCCTACTGTCTGTCCCTTCAAAAAAAAAACCCCAATAAAAAATATCTTAAAAAATATGGTATAGGTGGACTCACTGATGCTCAATTATGATATTATGGTACGGATAGACATGGAACCATGTCACTGGTAGGAAGGTTTCTTCTTATTTTTAATATATATATTTTTTGCTTTTTGCCTTTATTGATATTTTTACTGTATTACGACAGGAAATGGGGAGAGATGGGAGGGTTGGTTGGGGGAGAGACATGCGGCAAAGTTCCTCGAGATCGGGACTCGAACCTGCGACGCGCCGTCAGGCTATAGGCGCCCGGACCGCTAGGCCGCCGCGGCCCACCAAGGAGGCGGAGACTCCGGAGAGTGAGACACATCCGGTTGCAAGATTGATCTTTTCTAGTTTTATTTACATTGGATTCTATAGATTGGATTCTGGACAAAATAAATGCACTTTGGATGCACAACAGCACTTTAAAAAAAACAGTGCTGGTAACGTTTTGTTTTTAAGGACAGCACCATGCCACTTTATTTATTCGTAGGTTGTGCGTGGTGTTGGTACTTGGTAACTCTTAACTTTTCCATAATGCTGTCTGGGGCTCTTTTTAAATGTTTGTTTGTGTTGGTTTTAGTTTTTAGCTTGTGTTTTTTAAATAGGCCCTATGTTTTATGCTGCACTGCCAATAACTGAGGGGAAACGATATTTCATGTTCTTTTGTATGCAAGTACATATAAGAAAATGACAAATAAAGTGATTCTGATTCTATAGGTATGCATGCCGTACTGCAGTGGTCCTCATGTCATGCTCATGTCAATTGATATAGTGTATTGGGCCAGTGGACCCCCACCTGAGAGGAGGTTCTGCCAGAGACAGACCCAACCTCTCTGGGCTCAGTAGAACGTTGTTCTAACCCCTGGGAGTTGGAATACACCACTTTGGCCCCTTTTCCACCGGCTGGTTCCCAAGGGGAACCGGTTCAGTTCTTTTTGGTTCTTAGTCCATGAGCCAGAGTTCCAAAATTGGAGCGTTAATAATTAATTGAGTGGGGCAAAACCATACCTATATTAGATTGTTATTACCATGAAACTTCCAAAGTTGAGTACTTACACGAAGACAATGATTTATTTATTGTATTACAAATTTAACATTTTTGAATATGCAAATTAGTCATTATGTAGGAAAATATGCAAAATAATCGAAATATGAAAAAGCTACTACTGTGGAAGGGTTATCATGTATTCATTGACTTGTATTGATCCTATAAACAATTTAATATAGGTCTAGTTTTTCCCACCAATGTTGGAGCTCTGGCTCATGGACTAAAAACCAAAAAGAACTGAACCGGTTCCCATTGGGAACCAACTGGTGGAAAATAACTGAACCGGTTCCCATTGGGAACCAACCGGTGGAAAAGAACTGAACCGGTTCCCATTGGGAACCGTCCGGTGGAAAAGAACTGAACCAATCGATGGAAAAGGGGCCTTTGAGAGCCACTGACTGCAAGTGTACTTGTTTTGGTCTATGTTTATATTGCTATTATTTTATTACTCTGACATTTTGCAGTCAGCATTAATGCATGATACTAAAACACACCACCAGCATTAATGCATGATACTAAAACACACCACAGCAGGAGATTGAGTTTCCATCATGAAGAAAAGCAGAACTCACTGAATGACTGAAAGAGAAGTAATCAGCATAGACCCAATGGTGGGGGGGAAGTTCACTGGTAAAACTACAAGAACCATGATGCTGTGGGGAAGTTCACTGGTAAAACTACAAGAACCATGATGCTGTGGGGAAGTTCACTGGTAAAAACTACAAACCATGATGCTGGGGGGAAGTTCACTGCTAAAACTACAAGAACCATGATGCTGGGGGGAAGTTCACTGGTAAAAACTACAAACCATGATGCTGGGGGGAAGTTCACTGGTAAAACTACAAGAACCATGATGCTGTGGGGAAGTTCACTGGTAGAAACTACAAACCATGATGCTGGGGGGAAGTTCACTGGTAAAAACTACAAACCATGATGCTGGGGGGAAGTTGACTGGTAAAGACTACAAAAACCATGTTGCTGTGGGGAAGTTCACTGATAAAACTACAAGAACCATGATGCTGGGGGGAAGTTCACTGGTAAAAACTACAAGAATCATGATGCTGGGGGGAAGTTCACTGGTAAAACTACAAGAACCATGATGCTGTGGGGAAGTTCACTGGTAAAACTACAAGAACCATGATGCTGGGGGGAAGTTCACTGTTAAACTACAAGAACCATGATGCTGTGGGGAAGTTCACTGATAAAACTACAAGAACCATGATGCTGGGGGGAAGTTCACTGGTAAAAACTACAAGAATCATGATGCTGGGGGGAAGTTCACTGGTAAAACTACAAGAACCATGATGCTGTGGGGAAGTTCACTGGTAAAACTACAAGAACCATGATGCTGGGGGGAAGTTCACTGTTAAACTACAAGAACCATGATGCTGTGGGGAAGTTCACTGGTAAAACTACAAGAACCATGATGCTGTGGGGAAGTTCACTGGTAAAAACTACAAACCATGATGCTGGGGGGAAGTTCACTGGTAAAAACTACAAAAATCATGATGCTGGGGGGAAGTTGACTGGTAAAGACTACAAAAACCATGATGCTGTGGGGAAGTTGACTGGTAAAAACTACAAAAACCATGATGCTGTGGGGAAGTTCACTGGTAAAACTACAAGAACCATGATGCTGTGGGGAAGTTCACTGGTAAAAACTACAAGAACCATGATGCTGGGGGGGAAGTTCACTGGTAAAAACTACAAGAACCATGATGCTGGGGGGAAGTTCACTGGTAAAAACTACAAGAACCATGATGCTGGGGGAAGTTGACTGGTAAAAACTACAAGAACCATGATGCTGGGGGGAAGTTGACTGGTAAAAACTACAAGAATCATGATGCTGGGGGGGAGTTGACTGGTAAAAACTACAAGAACCATGATGCTGGGGGAAGTTGACTGGTAAAAACTACAAGAACCATGATGCTGGGGGGAAGTTGACTGGTAAAAACTACAAGAACCATGATGCTGGGGGGAAGTTCACTGGTAAAGACTACAAAAACCATGATCCTGTGGGGAAATTAATAGGTAAAAACTACAAACCTAGAGTCTAGGATTATTTAAGTCTTGCCTCTCCACTATTTCAACTAGTTTTCTTCTTGTGAATTAAAGCCTTACTTCCACGTACAAGAGCGCCGCGCAAAAGTAGCAAAGACAGCCGATTTACAAGCTCACAACGCAGCACATCGCAGCGCCTAGTGAGCTTGGGGATCTGCTATTTTTGTCAACATTTTTAAAGTAAAAGTGAAAAGGTATCTGCAGTTTTTTTTTTTATAAATAAATAGTGAAGCAATGTAAAGTTGTATCTGCTACACTTTCAGATGTAATAAGTTAATATTCCAGAGCCACTCAGTCATAACAGGACAGGCCTTAATGTTATTCTCAAGGTATAACTCATCCTTTATCTGAACATAAGACATCACCTGACCCTGATCCCCATTGGTCACAGCACAGGGACACAGGGTCCAATCACAGGGACAGGACCGATCACAGGCCCAATCACAGCCCAACACACAGGCTGAGTGGCTCCACCTCTCCTCTGGAATAGCTCCAGAAACCCTGCTGGGTTTCAACCACATGTGGGCGTCCACATCGAATGCATAAAGCTCATTGTCGTACTCCACTCCACAGCAGCCTCCCCAGATGTAGACTGTATCTTCAACCAACACAGCTGTGTGTCCCCAGCGCCTGGATAGAACCTCAAGGTGACCGTCTCCTCTTCCAGGTTCAACTGGAGGTAACTTCTTCCAGCAAAAAGACACTGTGTTGAAGACATGGACATCCATCTGTTCCATGTTGTTGATGGTCCCTCCATCACAGTAGCCTCCAGGAATACAGTTTGTTCCTCACTGCTACAGCAGCATGATGGGCTCGCTTTGGTCCTCCTGTTTTGGAAATGGTCCAGCACAACATGCAATTCTCCTGCTGCTGGCATGGAAAAGAGGGCATTTGTATTATTTTCACCGTGCTGCATTTGTGGTCTGGAGAGGGCAGTTGTTTTTTTTAAAGTAAAAGGGCAGGGGCTCAGGCCCCCTTTGATGTCTATGTGTGCACGTGCCTGGTGGGGAAGAGTGGGGAGTGTTCACCTGAGGCGCCTTTGAGGGGTTAATATGCAAAAGGAGGTTTTGTTTTCTTTGGAGATGGACAGGCGGTGCGTCGGCACCAGGGGTCACCAACATGTCCTACAGAGGTCAGGGGTCACCAGCATGTCCTACAGAGGTCAGGGGTCACCAGCATGTCCTACAGAGGTCAGGGGTCACCAACATGTCCTACAGAGGTCAGGGGTCACCAACATGTCCTACAGAGGTCAGGGGTCACCAGCATGTCCTACAGAGGTCAAGGGTCACCAGCATGTCATACAGAGGTCAGGGGTCACCAACATGTCCTACAGAGGTCAGGGGTCACCAGCATGTTCTAGAGGTCAGGGGTCACCAACATGTCCTACAGAGGTCAAGGTTCACCAACATGTCCTACAGAGGTCAGGGGTCACCAGCATGTCCTACAGAGGTCAGGGGTCACCAGCATGTCCTACAGAGGTCAGGGGTCACCGCGGCCATGTTTCCATCAGAGTTTGGAAGCACTCGTTTTCAGTACAGTGACGTCCTGCTGCCTCCTGCATTATGTGCCAATTCAAAACAGGTGGTACGCATGCAGGGCAGTTGAGTGATATCTAACGAGCACTTCCAGACTCCAGCACTTGGAAAAACAATCACCTGCAAGGACACAACAAAGTAGCTCATAACATGTATATATAACAAATGTATTATGTAACAAACACTTTGCAGATAGAAAGAGAATAATTCAAGCTTTCCGTACAGCTGCAATGTTGGTGAGTTTGACGTTGTTTAATACAATCAGGTAGGTCTTTTCCGTTTGGATGAACAGACATTCGGCCATTCGAAGTTGCACCCACTGTAGGTAGCACCTTGCCATTAACTTATATGGTAAGATGGCCGCAGTGTGATATGGAGAATTGCCACACACGACGTCACAGGCCGAACACACTTAGCCAGCATAGGAAGGGCTGTCACCCCTCACAAAAAAAAAACGTGGAGGATGAAAAAGGCAAAACATAGCAACCTTGATTTGGGCTGCCCAAATATGGAGATGACAGGCGTCATAGTGATGATGTCATACTGCACATGAGTGACGTCATAGACTGGTCACATGGGGTCTGGTTTAGTTGACTCAATGTTTTCTGTTTTTCCTTCTTTTAGTGACCTTGTTGGCAGTGAGCACACTGTTGGTTATCATGGCTACCAGTTCCCACCTGATGTCGTGTGGGAGTTCGGTCTGATCCAGACCGTACTGGATAACTGCTAGCTTACATAACGTCTTAAGAGTAGGACTCAAGTCTAAGATTAACAGGTCATCTATGGGTGTGAGATGTCCAAGTTTGGAGTAACCTCCAAAGAGGATGATACGATCTCCCATAATGCAACAGCACATAGCAGTTATTGGACCCGGGCCATTCCCCTTGGGCTCAACCTTCTTCCAGGTTAAGGTCTCTGGGTTGAATTTCCATAGATTATTGAAGGTCTGATTCAGGTTTACGCCACCAAATATGTACAGCTCTCCATTGTAGGTAAAGGCTGAATGTTCACAGCGTCCTTCTGGAAGAAGCTGTGCAGAAGGTGTGCTCATCCAGTGGTCGGTCTCTGTGTCAAACACACTGATGGTGTTGTGGCACCGACCACCACTGCAGCCCCCAAATACAAACATCTTTGTCCCAATGATGGTAGCAGAGTGACGGTTTGTAGCAGGAGGTGGAGTTCCTCTGGTGTTAATTGAAGACCAGACCATTGTGCTGGTGTTCAACTTGTACATGTCATTAGTGACTCCAGTCTGGGTGTCTCCTCCATGGATAAACAGGTCCTCCCCCAACACACAGGCTGAGTGGCCCCTCCTCGCCTCTGGAACAGCTCCAGAAACCCTGCTGGGTTTGAACCACTTGTGGGCGTCCACATCAAATGCATAAAGCTCATTGTTGTACTCCACTCTGTCGTACAATCCACAGTATCCTCCCCAGATGTAGACTGTATCTTCTATCAGCACAGCTGTGTGGTAGCATCGCCTGGATGGAACCTCAAGGTGACCGTCTCCTCTTCCAGGACTCACTGGAGGTAACTTCTTCCAGCATAAAGACATTGTGTTGAAGACAAGGACATCAATCAACTGATCCTGGTTGTTCCATCCATCATAGCCTCCAAAGGAATACAGTTTGTTCCTCACTGCTACAGCAGCATGATAGACTCGCTTTGGTCCTCCTGTTTTGGAAATGGTCCAACGCAACATCACCCTGTCTGTCTGTCTGTCTGTCTGTCTGTCTGTCTGTCTGTCTGTCTGTCTGTCTGTCTGTCTGTCTGTCTGTCTGTCTGTCTCACTCTGTGTTTCCCAGTCTCTCTCGACGTGAACAGTCAGTATCATCACAAGTCATCATCTTATATCCTGGTGTGAAATCACACACAACACAAACTGTTACCATGCACGCCTAAACAACGCCAATTTGCACAGCGATGCGTTGAGAGCTTGTAGATCAGCTATTTTCGGGGCGTGACACGACACTCTTCGGCTACTGACTGACAAACGGGGTGTGTGTGTGTGTGTGTGTGTGTGTAGCAACAGGGACGTGTGGAATACTGTGGATGTATCGGTCAGGTCTTCGTCGGGTCATCAGGTATGTGTGTAGCCTCAGACGAGACGGGAGGCCAACCCAGGACAGATACATCATCTGGTGCGTTACCGTTACCTTACGTTACGTTGCATTGCGGTGCGTTGCGTTGCGGTGCGTTGCGTTGCAGTGCGGTGCGTTGCGTTACGTTACGGTACGTTACGTTACATTACGTTACCGGTCGGCTAACGAGCCTGCACGATAGAGCGTCGCAGTCCCGCCCCCTTTCATGACGACACCCAGGCCCAGTCCCGCCCCCTTTCATGACGACACCCAGGCTCAGTCCCGCCCCCTTTCATGACGACGCCAGGCCCAGTCCTGCCCCCTTTCATGACGACGCCAGGCCCAGTCCCGCCCCCTTTCATGACGACGCCAGGCCCAGTCCCTCCCCCTTTCATGACGACGCCAGGCCCAGTCCCGCTCCCTTTCATGACGACTCCCAGGCCTAGTCCCGCTCCCTTTCATGACGACGCCAGGCCCAGGAAATTAATCCCAATGCATTTTCCCTCATAGGCATTTCAAAACGTATATTTATTTAAAGACCTTTTAAGCGTCGTATGAAGCCAACTCTTGTCGTGACAACTCACGACAACAAACACAATATTTTGGACCAAACAAATAATTACAAAGAAGAAAAACAACCAAAAAAAAGTGTTGTAACCTGACGTTTTTTTTCTACTTTCTAATTATTTGTTTGGCCCGAAACATTGTGTTTATTGTCATGATTTATTTGTCACAACAAGAGTTGTCTTTGTCTGCGGCGTGAACGTCTTTAAATAAATACTTTCTGAAAAGTCTATGAGGAAAATGAACGGGGATTTATTTTCCGGGTCTCTCGAGGGGGGGCGGGACTGCGACGCTCTATACTAGGCAAGCAACAACACAGCACCGTGGGTATGACTGAGGCTTTTAGAGTATATCTGAATAGAGAAGACACCCGAGTTCTCCTCCCATCCACTTGCATTAAGTTGCTCAAAAGCGCATGAGGCGATTTCACTCCTCCTTCCGTGTAGGAACAGAGTGCATTCTGGGTTGGATTGGCCTCAAACACATGAACGCGCTGCCGTTGTACGTGCGCGAACGCGCGCGAACGCGAACGAGCGTGCTGCTCTATGGCGTGCTGCCGTCGTGAACGTGCACAATGATAGTCAACGGACCAGCGCGTTCATGTGTTTGGGGCCAGGCTGCAATACCTTCATTCGGCCACTATGTCCATTTGGCCTCAGGGTTTCCTCTGGGTGCCTTCTCTATTCTTATAATGGTATGAGGCAGCGGCCATGTTTGTTGATGTGTCACAGTAGTGACGGAACAGCTGTGATCAGAGATACGTCATGACAGCGAGAACGAGATACAATGCCGGAAACGGACTCATTTTGCTTTCAAAATAAATATCATGCGCTCAAGACTGTCACAGTCAGTAATTACGGAATACGGACTGACCCGCCGATGTAATATCGGCGACATTACACAAGATTCTTTACTTTACTTTATGACTATGAAATGTGTATTACATTAATAAGTGTACACTTTTCTGAAGAAGAAAATTAATATTTTCCTGTTGATCGCACGCACGCATATTCCTGTTGTTCGCACGCACGCACGCGCACACTTGTAGTCGACGAGAATCCTGGTTTTATTCTGAAATCCTCAATAGCGGAAGTCCTGTGCGCACGCAGTGAGTGTTGACGCGCCCGGTGTAAATGTGACTGTTGGTTCAAATACACAACATCTTCTCCTCGTCACTGTAACATTCTCCTCTGTCTCCTTGTTTACCGACCACACTCACTGGCATGGAGCTGTCTCGCACGGTGGGTCACACAACACTTAATACCTTTCTGCTGGGTAGTTTAACGACGTGTTTTTCATGTCACATAGCCTGCGTCTGTCTCACACGCACACATGATAATAATGATATTAGACTGCTGATTTAGCTGACGAGCTAAGGCACAACAATGCTAACACTGCTGATAGCCTAGCTAACGTCACTTGTCGTGCAGTGTGTGTGTGTGACTGTGTGTGTATAGTAGTAAAAAAATTCACAGTGTGATAATAGTGTGTAACTGTATTTAGAGTACTGTCTGTCAGTGACACTATAAGTGCAGCATGATCCTGCTTCATGCTAGCTAAAGGTGACAGCTTTGTTTATGACATGCACCTGACCATCTTGTTATGATGAACAGATCAGATTAATCACTGATGAAGTTTAATATCAAAGCTTTAATCACAACTTTCAAATAGCCTTAGTTTAAATAATGGTAATATGGTAACTATTGGCAGATGTACCTCACAAGTGTTTCACTGCATAACTGTCACATTCATATCATTAGCTGCTATACTGCCAGTGGTGGAAAAAAATAAATGTCTTTACTTAACAAAAGTATCAATATTGCAATGTAGGTTGTATAAGTTACAAGTGAAAGTCAGGTAATCAAAATGTACTTTTTGGAAAAGGTAAAAGTGCTCATTTGCAGAATGTCCTATTTCACAAGTCTTTGAAAATAGCCAATCTGCAACACATTGTGAGCTTGCGTATCTGCTATTTTCATTTTCAATTGGCCAAAGTTTAAATTGGACTGAAGTGATTAATGTATGTTTTGTCCTATATTTGTTTTTAATTACACACTGGTATCGGATCGGTAAACTGTATATCGACCAATATGCAAGTTCTGGCTTATCGGTATCGGTTGGCTGTAGCGATACATTTTAACAGCGATACGATACGTATCACGATACATGGTTGACGATACATGGACAATATTGGTTCATTATGGCGATACGATACGATTCAGTGATTACAATACAGTAACTATTTTAAATCTGTGTGAATGTGCATAGTGCAGGGTTTGTAAGGGGAAAAGTATGAATATGGATATAAATATGTAAACAGTGATTCTCTGGCAAATACATAGACATTATATTTGAACACGTTTCTCCTTAAAACTGCTAAATACAAGGCACAAGTTCTTATTATTGATACAATCGATTATTTGCATTGCAAAATGATTACATACCAATTATTTGCATTGCAAAACGATACGATACAATACAAAGTCAATGTTGCTGTTTACATTTCGATATACTTTGATTCTTGAAATGAAAATAGATTTGAAAATCGATGCAGTTACTATATCATGACACCCCTAGTATCGGTACATCTGTTTCATGTCGTTTACAACTCCATTGTACATACGTTATTATTAGAGAGGTCCCAATACTGTATCTGTATCGGAAAAGTATTGATATCAACCCTTATTTGTCATATCGGTTGATATCGGCATCTGCGAATATGCCAGTCTAACCACTGATCCGACACAGGGTAAAGGGTTGACACTGGCAGGTAAATATAATGTTGGGGCATGTGGAGTTTGCTATAAATACAACACGAGATCAGAACACTGGTATCAGTATTCACTTCAGTATCGGCTAACACAGAAATTGTAATTGGTTTGGGAACGAAAAAAGGGACATCCCTAGTTATTATACATAACTGTCGGTTACCTGACTTTGTAAGCGCCATGTACCCAGGGGTCTGCAACGTTTTTCTCTCTCTTAGGGGAGAGAGAGGAAGAGGGAGAGAGATGAGAGAGTTGAAGCAGAGACCAACTATATTGTATAGAATTGTGATGCAGATCAAACTGTCTGTAGATTTCATAGATGCTGGCTTCATAGATTTGTTTGACAGCACTATTCTTGTGTAGCGTTGTGTTGGATTCATGCTAATGTGTATTTTCACACAGTTACACCACTTTAATCATCAATACTTAGAAAGCATGTACTTGGTCTGCTCCTTTCAAAATATGATTCATGATGTGATGTGTGTCTTATAGATCTGCTATTTCCACTATTATTGGATATGTTCGGAAATATATTATGAACATGGACATGATCATGACTATTAGAAAAAAAGAACTATACTATACTATAAGAACTATATATATATATATATATATATATATATATATATAGACATAGACTATTGAGATTATCTCAAATTCTTGTGATTGAGTGATTATGTAATAAGTGAGAGGGCCTTGATGATGCAATGATGTTTTACTGTAATGCTGCTGAGTGCTGACACAGCGGTTTCCCACACAAGGAAATGGCTATTTTACTATCTTACAGTACAGTAGCTGGTACAGTAGATTCAAGACAAGTGCTTCCAATTACTCCAATTCCTTAACTAGGTATATGATCTATTCTATTCTGAGGTGGGGAGGAAAGGTAAACCACAAATATGTACTTCTGTGTAAAAAGTTAAATTTAAAGGCACAGTATGTGACTTTGCCCTGAAGAAAACTAAATATGCGTAAAATTCATCTATTCGAGAAACATGTTTTATGAAATGCAAGACAGCTTTTCTTATCTCCCAAAACAAGCTCCCAGTTAGACATGTCTTGAGATGGTGTAACAGAGTTGGCACAATGAATGCCCTGTACCCAATAGTTGCGATCCTGAAACTCTTCAACATTTCTTCTTTTGAAAGTGATAGATCTAGACTAGGGAAGTATGGGCCAGCCTGGAAGGAATTGGTTTCAATATTGATATAAATAACAAATCATGCACGTATGCCGGTATATTCAAAGAAAACATTGAGGAAAAAATATTTTGGTGGATTACAGACAGTAGGACAGCAGACTATTGGCGCAACTTTGGAAAACAAGATGCAAATTCAAGTTCAAACAATCCCCTATAATGTTGTTTTTTAACCAGATACTGACCAGACTTAAAAATGCTCAAACTCTGAATCAGGTTGGAATAAAACAAACGCCATGGCAGGCACCTCCTAGGTCTGTCTAGGCTTTTGTAGGTTGGTGTTGTACTTTATTGTTATGTGTGTGTCGATTAATTAGATAATTAATTTAAATAGGCTACTGATATGTTCCTCTAATTATTAGAGGAACATATCAGTAGCCTATTTAAATATGTGATTTTTGAGAAGGGATTCCTGATGCCTGTCTGGATGTAATTGGCTTCTAGGCGGTGTGTTTCTGCACAGGTAAACAGTAACACCACCACAGTGGGTAATAGAGGGTAATGTTAGCTCTGTTTGGAACCTCAGATCTACGCGTTAGCTCCGAGAAGAGGTTCCGTGTCAGGATATCCCTGCATCAGTAGAACGGGACTTGAGCCGTCCAGAAACAGTGACGATAATTTTCACAGTATGGTTTCCAAAAAGTACAGGTATCAGAAACAAACTACAGGTGATAAACTTAGGATAGGCACGTAACATTTTGAGATAGGGGTGAAACAACCGCTTACAAAGCTTATGAAGTCAGCCAGTACCATGTTTTCCCAATGCAATCTTACGGAAGCAGTACTGCGCATGGGTACAGTGGTTGACTGGACTACATTTTAATTTAAGCCTGATTTTAGCAGTTGTCCGTTATAAACCCGGTTCTGGAAATGGTTCTAAATGTGATGGAATGGATGGTTCCTCCTGTTCTTCTGGTTCCGGATCCAATTCCAAACCCCTTGTTTTAGGGGTTTTCTGTGAATGGACCAGATGTAGATGGGTAGTGAGTATCGTGCCTGAGGGTGGGTGTCGTGTGTACCTGCCTTGTATCACACCTACAAAGACTGACTCCACAAAACACAGGCGCAACTAGAATTTCATCACATTTGCATCTATGCCAGACAGCACCGCACCCTCTAGTGTGTGTGTGAGTTACTATACCTGTGAGGACCCAATTATTGGGTCGTCCACTCACAGTTAACAGTTTTTTGTATTGAGTTGTGGTTGAAATGTACTGTAATTCTGCAAACTGTTAATAAATACTTCAATCAATCAATCCCCACAAGTATAGTAGAATATGAGAAACAACTATTTGCTGTTGTGAGCAGTATTTTCCTGGTCCTCACACAAGACAAATAGTTGTTTTACGGTTGAGAATCTAAATATCCTTTACAATTAAAAAACTATTGAGGTTGGCATTAGGATTACCGTAGACATTTAGAGGTTAGTTTTAGGGGGTTGGAATTAGAGTAAAACATTTATTCATAGTTGTGTGCCAGTGTCATGCACCGGCGGGGAAAAAAGCTTACATTAAAAACAATTGTAATTCGTAAAATCTTCATCCTAAAATGTGAATGGCCTCAGGTAATACAGAGAGAGAGAGAGAGAGATAGATGGATGGATCTGTCCTTTGCCGATGTGTGAATTGTATCTGGCTGTTGCCAGGACTGTCACTCTTCACATTTCACAGTCACCCGAACGCAAGCATTCAAGCAATTATGTGTTGCATAATGTGTCTGTTCACTTGGATTAATTATTAATCTGTTGGAAAATCTTCATACAGTGAATTCAAAAGAAATGGCACCCATGGTGCGCTGTGCTACTTAAAGCAACATTCAAAGAGTATAGCATTTTTAAAGCCATGGTTTTAGCCATGGTATATGGTTTTATTATGTTTATTATTTATTATTCTCTTTACAAAGCCTACAAAATATTCAATAGTTTAGTTTAATTTAGTTTAATTTGTTTAGTTTAGATGCTCTTGAAACATTTCTCCTGACATGACAAATACATAGAGATTGATTAATGAATTATTTAATGTATTTAAACCTGTCTACCGACATCAATGGTAGGCAGGTTCCTGAACTGTCTACAGCCCTCCTCTGAGACACTTATAAGCACTGTAGATAGTGCTTATAATGAACGTTAGTGATGATGACCAATTATTACTTGAAGATTTGGACATGGGGTTGACAAGTAAGGTCTCAGAGACACTTTCCTGGGTCATGTTCTACTTGCCCAAAGGTGTGGCCACTTGCACATATGGCCACTTGCCCGAAAAGTTAATCATTCATTATAAAATGATATGTACAGTACAATTTGAATTACTGTTCAATTTAACACTTTTCTTTTTTAAACTTCCTGGGGCTGTGCGCTGAAAAATGTCATATCTCAATTTTTATGTCAAATAGCTACAGTACATAGCTATGAATAATATGACTTGTATGGACCGTTCATTCATACTTGTTATTTGATGTTTTTAAGTGTAGCAACAGTGAAAACGGCACATTCTAGGTAAACAGTTCTCTTATTTTACATTCCACAGACCACAGAGCGCTCTGGCCACGTTCAGGTGTTTAGACAGATATCGCGTGTTGTGTTTATAGACTGTTGCGTCCCCTCTCAAACAAGCACTTGCCTGGTTGGTCGGGCAACCTGAAAGCCAGGGGCAGGTGGGCAACCCTTAGTGTCGACGCCTGATTCGAGATTTGAGTTCGCAGAAAAAGTGGCTTCAAATTGCGTTCTATAGAAACTAGAAAGCAGTTCCCTTCGTCCATATTGTGTTCTCTGGTCAGTACTCTGAGTCTGCCACACACACACACACACACACACACACACACACACACACACAATACAGAGGATAAGATATTAGAGATGTAGGTCTGCTTCTATCAAGGTTCAGTGCAGTGCTACACAGGCTAATTAATGACATTTTCTTTTATCCATCAACCAAAAGCAATGATTCCATTTCTCCTCTGACTCACTGTCATTGTTGCGCTTGTTTGTCCTGTATCCACAGTATTAATGTAACAGAGAGTGTACAGTACACTCAATGTGAACAATTGTGAATGTGAATAACTGATTTTTACTGTGCAGAAGGACGCGGATAATTGAAAGTCCGTACTAGCTGAGGTGCTTATTTCCGTCTGCAAACATTGGCACATTTTATTTACTCGTCATATCCGCCAGGTATTGTGACCCAATATGAGTGCAGCACTAGTTGGGTTGCTATAAAACATAAAAATATAATCACGATGAAACCGGGGGTAACATACCTTGGAAGTACAGCAGAGTCCAAAGTCCAATACTGATTGCATGATTGACAGCACATTTTGATTTAATTTTAGTCAAAGCCTTTTGCCATATTTTAGCCATCTGAAATGTTTAGTTTTGAGAAGCGCTAGCCCCTCCTATGTCCAGCTTTGAGTGTTTGTGTATTTTCCCCCGTTTCCTAATTATGTAATTATTTCAAAGATTTTCAAACGAATAAAAAAATCTAAAAATGAAACTGAAATGAAAAAGAAATGTATTTTAAATGGCAGAAATTACATAAAATAAATTAAAACGCTTTTTAAGAAGTAGTGAAAATAGCTGATGTACAAGCTCACAACGCGATACATTTTGTGACGTTGTGAGCTTGTACATTAGCTTTTTTCCCCGCTTGTTTTTTGGTCCCGGGAGAGACATCCAATTTTCTCTTTTGGGAACCCCTGCCCTAGGGCGTCCCGGACCCCCTGCCCAGTTGAAGGAAACCTAGGTCTAAGTTGTTCTCCTCCTTGTTGTCCTCAGATGTGGAGTTGAGAAGGTCCCCATGCTGTCATGATGGAAGGTTCCACAGAGAGGAGCTCCGTGGCAGAGGAAGAGCTGGACACCTCGTCTCTCACACGTAAAGAAGAAGAAGACAACTGTCTGGACAGTGGACATGAGGCAGAGCAGGAGGAGGACCCAGAGCAACGTGATGCACAGGTACGTCTGGACAGTGGACATGAGGCAGAGCAGGAGGAGGACCCAGAGCAACGTGATGCACAGGTACGTCTGGACAGTGGACATGAGGCAGAGCAGGAGGAGGACCCAGAGCAACGTGATGCACAGGTACGGCTGGACAGTGGACATGAGGCAGAGCAGGAGGAGGACCCAGAGCAACGTGATGCACAGGTACGGCTGGACAGTGGACATGAGGCAGAGCAGGAGGAGGACCCAGAGCAACGTGACGCACAGGTACGGCTGTCACCGTTACACATAAGTTGACGGTCACAATTAATAGCGATTAACTATTTAATTGTGTTTTTTCCATTGAACATCGGGATGTTTTGTATTTCTGTTTGCCTTTTAGGCATCGTAATACAAATATGCACAAAATAGCAGACATACCGGTAGTTGATCTGCAAGCTTACAACACGTGTCGTAAGCTTGTAGAGCTGCTATTTCTGCTATTTTTTTAAAGTATTTGAAAATGTATGGACATTTTTCAACATGGAAAAGATTGACGATTATGCAAAAATAATTGTGATTAGGTGATTATGTAATAATTATGACAGACCTAGCTGTCACCTGTCAGTCAAATAATGGTGATTAACAACATTGTTATTGAACATTATTGGAACATTATGAATGAACATGTTCATTTCTGTTTGGCTTTTAGGCTTCGTAAACAAAAGTTGCACAACAGGGCAGATAGCCGTGCTACAAGCTCAAAATGCATCACATTATGATGCGTTTTGACCGTGTACATTTGCAATGTCTACTATTGCAGATTGCAGAAAACGTACATGGAAATGATTATGCTGATTCTGCTAAAATCTCTAATTGCGATTATGTAATCATTGTGACAGGCCTATGCACAGTTCAACGTATTTCTTTATTTTCAATGTACTTATAATGACATGCGCAAAGATCAAGCGATTATTTCATTAAAATGATCAATAACTGTTTTAATAATCAGTAATATATCAATAATTGATTAGTTTGATTAACTATCGCACCCACCTCTACAGGTCAACGGCGAAGGCACCATGGTCACGGGCGGAGCGGAAACCCAGACAGAATCGCCACGAGTGCCGAGTCAGACGGAGTCAGAGGGTCGGGCTTTGACTCCCGAAGAAGACTACGGCGACGGTGGTGGTAAAGTGTCGGTCGAAGATCACCTACCGCCGGCACCCGCCACAGCCGCTGCCGTCAGCGTGGTAGAGAGCTCGTCGCCGTCTGTTCTGGAAGGAATGTTGGAGAGCACAATGACTCTGGGGACGGTTAAAGACCCTCCCTGCACTTTGGACATGGTGAAAGACCCTCCCTGCACTCTGGACATGGGGACAGACCCAGACAGAGCGCTGCAGCCGCTAAGCTTAGCTGACAAACCCGCCGCTGAGCCGTCGCTAGCAAGCGACCGCGTTATGGCCGCCACCATCCCCACCTCCCCACCGCCGTCCTCTTCTTCCCCCTCGCCCGATAACTCGCCCACTAACTCCACCTCCACCTCGGGGATCTCCAACGGGCCCTCCACCCCCGGGTCGGACACCGGCATGGCGTGCAGCCCACAGACCAAGGTTAGTTAGTATTCACCGTTTATTCTTGGCCCTTCTTCAGGGCAGCGCCATTGCCCGTCTCTGCTGCTCCATTCAATATCTGGTCACTTCCTAGATTTTGCTGAAACAAGCAGACTTATAGCACTGACAAAGGTCCCAGGACCGAAACACACCTGCAGTCAACCTGGAGACAAAGGACAAAGAAAGGCACAGTTTCCCCTGTAGTTTGACTTGATTAGAAATATATTAAATATCCACAGGTCAGACAAACTAGACAATATTCTTGATACTTTTATTTTATATTGTGTAGAGATAAGCATAGGCATTTCTTTTTTTGTAAAGCTTAATTTTTACTTTTCCCCATTCCAAATTAAGAACTCATTCTACAAATGCCTTCTAAATCAGTATTTCTCAAACTTTTTTGTGCCAAGGATTTATACGTTATTTGGAGTGGACCCCATCATCAAAAACAGCAGATGTACAGCTGCAAGCTTGTAGATCTGCTATTTTTGAGAACCACTGTTCTAAACCCTAAGAGTTTTCTGAAAAGAGCGTTGCTATATATTATAAATAGTACAGTATGGAGTATAGCTAAAATCTAAAATGAGAGATGCTTTCCCTGGTTTGAATGGGCCAACTAAAAGCGTATTTATTTCTAAACCATTCTCACCCCGGCTGTAGACACCGACCTCCCTGCGGAACAACAACAACAGCTGTTCGTCCAGCAGCCCGTACGACACGGACTGCAGCCGCAGGCTCATGTCTCAGATCCAGCGCTGTGCCTCCCAGGAGTCTCTGCTGCTGGACGAGCTGGAGTCAGAGCTGCTGGGCCACTGCTCGCCCCCCAGCCGGGGCGGCCAGCTCCCAGCGGTCAACGGCCTGTCTCTGGAGGACCAGGACGGCTCCGCGCCGGCGTTTCAGAAGTACGCACAGCAGGAGAAGGCTATCAAGAGGTGAGCAGCAGGTTGCACCACGCCACACTGCACTGCCGGGCAGAAACCTTGTGTGTCCATCTTTTTTCCTGAAACGGTCGGTTCCAAATGTGATCAATCCAATGTTTCATCCGCTTACTTGAGATGATCACTTTAGTTTTTTGCATATTCTTGAGAAAAGAAAGAATATATATATTTATATACATTTTCAAAAATGAAACACTTTAAATGCATCACATCGTGACACTTAGACTTAGATAGCATTTTATACAGAGTCATACAAACTTGCTTTTTATGTAGTCATAGCACTTTATAGTATATATGTATAGTATAGTATGTATAGTTTATATGTATAGTTTCATTAAATAGATATTCCATGGTTACGCCCTTAGCTTATGCATGTTTCATGATAACTACTTTTTTATGTATGTGATGTATTGCCATGGTTTTTGTTTTGTTGCTTATTGTAAGTCGCTCTGGATCAAGAGCGTCTGCTAAATGCCTAAATTATGAATTGTAATTGACACGTTTTGACATTGTAGATCGGCTATTTCCACTATTCATGTTCAAGTATTAGTATAAATTATTAAATACAATTATGTAAGTTATTTACCATATCTGCTCTGTGCACCTTTTGTTTACGAGGCCTAAAAGCCAAATAGCAATGTAATTTCCATTCATAATCCTGCTTTTGTCTAGCTACTTTATTCAGTCTCAACTGTCCATACCCAGGCAGCCAAACTGGAGACTGCAAATGGCACTGGCACCACAGATTCCTTAAGACATTAAGCCTGGCAAAAATGCTAATAATCGGCTTCAATTAAATTCAATATACCAACCCACTGGGGAGGAAAGTGCACGAGAACACCCATGCAAGTCCCAGTCTGCTGAGCGCTACTGTGCCTTCCTGACTCGAGACGGAGGGTCCGGGACCCCTAGGGCAGTGGTTCTCCAAATTGGTTCATGTCAAGAACCCCTCAAATTAATTAACTAAGATTGTAGATCTTGTAGATTGGCAATTGTTTTGGCTCTAGCCGGCTAAAAAAAATCTAACAATTGTAAGAATCTATCCTAAAGTGTGTGTGTGTGTGTGTGTGTGTGTGTGTGTGTGTGTGTGTGTGTGTGTGTGTGTGTGTGTGTGTGTGTGTGTGTGTGTGTGTGTGTGTGTGTGTGTGTGTGTGTGTGTGTGTGTGTGTGTGTGTGTGTGTGTGTGTGTGTGTGTGTGTGTGTGTGTGTGTGTGTGTGTGTGTGTGTGTGTGTGTGTGTGTGTGTGTGTGTGTGTGTGTGTGTGTGTGCGCGCGTCGCGTGCAGGTTGCTGGATGACAACAAGAAGCACCAGGAGCTGATCGTGGGCATCTGTTCGGAGAAGGACAACATGAGAGAGGAGCTGAGGAGGAGAGCAGATACAGAGAGACAACACATCAACACCGTACATAAGGTCTGTCTCTGTCGCTGTCTGTCCGTCTGTCGCTGACTCAAAACAATAGATCACCGAAGTCTGGCGTCATTTACACATCCGGTTTCACACATATGGATGTGAAGAATCAACCTACGGCAAGGAAATTCTAATGTTACTGTCGCCTTCTTTTTACCCATACCCCCGACAATAATCGGCAATCTCCAATTTGTTTTGGACCACAATGCTTATAAGAGACGATTTGAAGCTGGCCTAATGTTATTCTCAACAGAGAATTTACTTCCACAACCCAGAGGATGAGCGAGTAACGTCAGGACTTCGGTACTCTATTATTGAATACCCCATCTCCAGTCAGAGCTGCACCCACCTTCACCACGTTCAGAAGCACACTCAAAACCCACCGTTTCAGACTTCCTTATGACGGAACGTTCCGCCAGGAGCAGTAAAACTTCTTTTGGGGATGTTTTTAATTAATTAGGCTCTAAACAAACAAAATGGAGATTAGAATAGAATGGGGTAATGTGAGTTCTAATAGGTGGGTTTTGAGGGAGGTTTTAAACAGAGCGATTGATTGATTGATTGCATACTTTATTAATAGTTTGCAGAGGTATGCTGTAGTTATACAATAATGCATTGCTAAGAGGATAACCCAAAAAGACCGGAGGCCTTGTTTCCATTGTGGGCCTGTATTCTATTCATCAAGACATATAAAGACATACAATATTAACCCATTCTGACCGGGCACCCATTTTGGTGTCAGCATCATGTTATGCTTTAGCTATTTAAAAATAGCAGATCTACAAGCTCATATCGCGCCACCGAGTGGCGCGATACGAGCTTGTAGGTCTGCTATTTTTTGAAAAATCGAAGAACGACTGACATTTTTAGAATCTGATCTCAGGTCAGAATGGGTTCATCAGACCAGTGTGTGTCCGGCGGAAACCTCGTATGAATCTGATCTCAGGTCAGAACAACAGTAGCTTCGCGTTGCGATACTAATCTGCCTGGGGCAATATGCATATACTGTACATTGCAAAGGCAGATGAAGGCTGGCAGGCTAATACAAGAGATCAAGGGGTTGGGGGCGGCATTGATGTGACTCCCAGTCCCAGTCCCTGACTGCGTGCATAATGTGTCATTGTTCCCTGATCGCAAAACATTGTTTTGTGCAGATACCCTATAATACACTTATACTGAATGTTGGTTTGTTCACTGTTGAATGCAGAAAACAATGTTGCACATTAAGTTCATCATCTGGGGACCCCTCCATTTTTGTAAAAATGTGGGGACCCCCTTTCGAGGGTCGTGACCCCCAGTTTGAGAACCACTGCACTAGAGGTCCTGTTAAGCAGGTCACTGTGCAACCTGTTTCTATTTATAACCCTGTGGAATTCTGAACCACACCTTTATCGTGACACCTTTTGTTTTGACATACATGTTCTTTGTTAAATATGATATGATCTGGAATTAATGTTTCTCTGCCCTTCTCTCTCCTCCTCTCCCAACCTCTCCTTTCTCGTCCTCTCCTTTCTCGTCCTCTCCTCTCCTCTCCTCTCCTCTCCTCTCCTCTCCTCTCCTCTCCTCTCCTCTCCTCTCCTCTCCTCTCCTCTCCTCTCCTCTCCTCTCCTCTCCTCTCCTCTCCTCTCCTCTCCTCTCCTCTCCTCTCCTCTCCTCTCCTCTCCTCTCCTCTCCTCTCAGCTGGAGGGCAGGTTGGAGGAGCTGTTGAAGGAGCTGAGGGAGTCGAGGGACAAGCAGGTGTTTCAGGAACAGGCTGCTAAGGCAGCTCTGCAGCAGGTCCACAGAGACGCTGCCTACCGCCTGGAGCAGGTAAAAACCCACAAAAAGAGTGTTTGATTGGACACATCACAAAAAATGAAAAGCCCACAGGAATCGAACAGGGTGGTCCTCTACTAGTTTGTACCTGTAGAAGAATATGAGTTTTGACCTGGCTGTGAACCTGTATTATTTCTCTATGTAGACAGAATGGGTCATGGTCAAGTGTATTCAACTGCAGCACATAGCAGCAGGGTAAACAGAGCCTTCATTCAACATTTATTTTGCTCTTCTAGTAGAAGAACTGTCCTGAAAGCCCAAAGACACTTGCCAGTTATTGACTTTGGCAACCAAAGCAGCGTGACTCCACAGAGTCTGCATTCCTCTCTCGGGTTGGACAGCGGTCTTGTAGATCAGTGGGTTGGAATCCCCAGTTGGGTCTCCAAATGATTGGCTTAATACGCAACGTTGTATTCTCACTCTACAGTAAACAAACCAATACAGTACGGTATATGTTTTTTATATGTTTTATGATGTATACAATTTTAAATAATACTAATACTGCATAAAACGTTATTGGCAAACTATACTATAAAAATGGTCAAATATTGGGCAATTGCCAGATATAACATAAGTAAGAGGCACAAGCTCACAACGCCTTGCATTGCAAGGCGTAGTAAGCTTGTAGATCGGCTACTTTCACCATATTTCTCTGTGGAACCGAGTCAAACTAAATATGCCTCAACTCCTACAATAGAGGGTATGCGCATGCATAAAGTGAGTGGCAAATCGTGTGGTAAAGTGAGTGTCAAAGTGAGTTTAACGGCATTCAACGTCATTTAATGCATCGGATAGGACTTTTCTGTTTGGATGTATGGGCTGTCAAGGCCAGAAAGTAGTTGTTTGCCACTCAGTAGGTGTTTGCGCATAACTTCCGGGTATGATGATGATGTCCAAGTACTTGTCAATTCCAAGTGCTTGTCAGGGGTGGGGGGGGGGGGGGGGGGGGGGGGGACCCCCAGTCCAAAATGATAATTTTAGGGGCCCAAAAAGTTTGAGAACCACCGGGTATATACAGTATTCTTGTAGATCTGTGAGTTTTGCCAAATACACACTCCAGAATAGAGAGAAACATGAAGTCATTCTGCATTTAAAATCACAATTGTTATTTTCTTTGCTGCTAAAAAGTATCATAATATCATTTAGGCAGCGTTATGTCCAAAGCTACAAGCGGAACGGTCTCAGCACACTCTCGGCCACGTCGTTTGACCTATTGGCTTGTTCAGTGAACAGCAGAGAGACGAGCACATTTAATTATTTCCACCAAATCTGTAGGGTTAACACGGCACTGAGGCGCTTCCGGCTGCCGCCAACAGTCTGGTCACACTTTACAACGTTCAATATCACTGTTCAGTGGACCACAAAAAAGGAACATGGGGTTTAGCAGCGGATCTGGTTTCTTGGAAAGCTTTGCTTTAATGTCAGCACTCGTACTGAGGCTGCAGGCCTTCAGAACTGCAGTTCGGCTGTTTATGTCTGAAGGGATTAGCATTGAGATGGGCTGAGATCTATTGCACAATACTGCAATATCTCTGTCCAGTGTCCATTTTGTCTGTTACAGATAATACACACACACACACACACACACACACACACACACACACACACACACACACACACACACACACACACACACACACACACACACACACACACACACACACACACACAACTCTCACTTTGCACACAGACATTTTCTCACACTCTCTCTCTCTCTCACTGTCTTGCTAGAACCAACATAGTTGGCCAGACGTGAAGCAGCCAGGCCTGTCACAATTCTTACACAATCACGTCAACTATTTGAGATAATTTCAATGGTTTTTGCATAAATCATCATAATCGTTTCCACGTTTGCAAAATGATTTGTGTGACAATAAATTGTCAACTTAAATTTAGTGAAATGGTGACAGCCCTGGAAGCAGCAGGGTTTTGCCTGGCGTGCTGTTGGAACAGTGTGGGGTGACGTGTTGAGCGTGGGAAATGAACATAGATAGAGACAGAGAGCAGCTCTTCAATGACCCGTGCAGCGAGCAGCTGGGCCGCCATGGACATGATGATGGCTCACAGCAGGGGTTGTTTCTTTACCACTCACTTCACTTTTCCGCAGTGTCAGTTTTGTCGAACGAAACTATGACGGAAAATGTTCGTCGACTACCTGTTTTTTCCACTGACGAAAAGGACATAAAAACTAGGCTATGATGACTTTTTAACCCATTCAGGCCTGACGTTGAAAAAAGAAAAAAGAAAAAGTTTTCTAAATCATGAGAATTTCTGAAAGATTTTCAAAAATAGCAGACCTACAAGTTCATAGCGCGCCACTCGGTGGTGCGCTATGAGCCATTATCTCATATAATGAGTCATTATATGCCAGCTTGCATTACGTTTCTTTTTGCACCCGATCAACCGGAATAAAGCATAATCTTAAAGGTTTTATGACATTCATTTTCATTTATTTTTCTTTTTTCTTTTAGGTTTTATGACCTCAATTACACCCAAAAAACCTGAACTTTGAACATTCAGTGGATTTTCTGTGGTCTGAAGTTTTCTTTGGGTTTTTTTGGGCCTTTTGAGCTACAATGAAAACAGGCAACACAGTGAAACAGTGACATCTGCTGGCAAATCCCATTGACATATATGGGTGATGTCACTTACTGCCGGCAAATCAGAGCACCTGTTTGAGCCAGAAAACCCCAGATCACAGAAAATCTACTGAATGTTAAAAGTTCAAAATAAGAACAATTCCAAAACCTTTTTTTTAATGTCACAATCCCTTTAATAATAATAATAATAATAATCTTTATTGTCCCAAAGGATATTTGTCTTCACAAACTGTTCAACACCCACATAAAAAACAACACCGAGCACATAACACCAAGACAATACAAAAAACAAAAACAAAACATGAGGTCCCCACTGTGTACAGAACCATCCTATCGGCGGGGCAGTTTGTTTAATGCCTACTAAAACGGACCTTTTTCCATGGCAAGGTTCTGTATCTTTGTCCAGATGGCATGAGGTTAAAGAAGCGATACAGAGGATGATCAGTGTCATTTGATATCGAGAGTGCTAGTCGTGTGATGGCCTTATTGTTCATATCAGAAAGTGTGGGTGTAGGAAGTCCGATGATTTTGGAAGCAATACGGGTGAATGGTGATACTGAAAAGTTTGTTCCTATTAGGCATGGACAGTATGGTGTAGAAACATGCAGAACACAGTACAACAGAACAGGTTGAATAATGCTTTTGTACAATAATAGCAGAAGATGAGGAGCAACACATAATGATCTTAATTTACGGATTACATGGAGTCTTTGCTGAAAGCGTGACTGGATAGATGTAATGCGTTGATCAAACCTAAGTCTATTGTCCAGTGTGAGTCCAAGATATGTGAAGCTGTCGACCTGTTCTACTGTTTTACCATTAATGAGGAGTGGGTTAAGTCCAGTGTGGGTTGTTGTTTCAATGACCAGTTCTTTTGTTTTGACCACATTCAACTCTAGATAGTTGTCAGTGCACCACTGTGTGAAATGAGAAATGGTATTCTGATAGACCGTAATAGAGTTATTGTCATGGAGCAGTCCGAGAATGGCAGTGTCATCAGAGTATTTAAAGTATGTGATGTTAGTGGGTGAGGGGCTAATACAGTCATTTGTGTACAGAGTGTAGAGGAAGGGGCTGAGGACACAGCCTTGAGGGGCCCCTGTGTTGGTGATAGCAGTTGATGAAAATGATGTACCTACTTTAACTGTTTGTGGTCTATTGCTCAGGAAGCTGTGAGTCCAGTGTATGAGAAGTGGGGGGATGTTGAGCTGATGCAGTTTCTTGATCATATGATGGCGTTGAATAGTGTTAAAAGCAGAACTAAAGTCAACAAAAAGAATAGTGGCAAAATTGTCAGAATATTGTACCATTCAGTATTTTAGCTGTGATGGGAGCGCCCCCTCCTGAGATACTTCCGGGTCCTACTTTTGTGTCGCTTTTGTGTCCCCATGAAGTTATACTGTGACGCTCCGTCGGACTAAATCTGAGACAAAAACAACCACAAAAGTCAAATTTTACCGCTTTCCTTGCAACAACAAAGCTGCGCTGCTCTCCCAAATCTGGCTGTGGCAGGCCGTCTGCCCCACATGGAATACTATTCCATTTTTTATTTTATTTTGTCAACTAAATCCTCATTAATGCAAACTAGATTCAACATACTAAAGCCTGCACGCATTCTAAATATGCCCCCGAAGTATTTTACCGAGCAAATGGTCTGTTGCCACCTTCAATAATAATGATAATAATAGTTTTTATTGTCTCCACATCATATATTTTTGTTATCATGGACACTTGTACAAAACATTAATAATTCTACTCGAGTTGGAAGCATTAAGACCCATTTTAACCCTCAATGGCTTCCTTTCTGAAAAATAACGTCATTGTGAAAAGATTCACGCGTTTAGATATTCTATTTACAATGGCATGCGGACGGGAGCTGGTGCCACTTGGACCCGGACGTAACGTAGCACTACAAAATGACGTCGGACTTTAACCCATTCTGACCGGGCACCCATTTTGGTGTCGGCATCATGTTATGCTTTAGCTATTGAAAAATAGCAGATCTACAAGCTCATAGCGCGCCACCGAGTGGCGCGCTACGAGCTTGTAGGTCTGCTATTTTTTTAAAAATCAAAGAACTACTGAAATTTTTAGAATCTGATCTCGGGTCAGAATGGCTTAATCAGACCAGTGTGTGTCCAGTGGAAACCTCGTATGAATCTGATCTCAGGTCAGAATGGGTTAAATGCTGAATAGTGGGGGCTTTCTGTAGTCACGTATGCAGTCTCTACTCTCTTGTCTGCACACACTTTGGTTAGTGTCCCATTGGCCGTGGGGCTTAGTGTCCCTTTGGCCGTATAGGGCTAGTCTCCCATTGGCTTAGATTCCAGAAAATCATGACAATCTCGCCACTACATCGCTACTACTAGACAAAGTGACTAGAAAGTCCGATCATTGATCAGCTCTTGCAAGCCGATAAAAAACAAACGATAATAATCTTAAAGTGAGGATGTTTTTTTTCGTTTTCGTCATTGTGTGTGCATCTCTATAGGCCAATAAGAAGTGCGAGGAGGCGCGCCAGGAGAAGGAGAGCATGGTGATGAAGTACGTGCGCGGCGAGAAGGAGGCGCTGGACCTGCGGCGGGACAAGGAAGGCCTGGAGAAGAGGCTGAGGGAGGCCACGAGGGAGGTGGACCGCCAGGCACTCCGAGGCAACCAGCTGGCCCAGGAGAAAGGACGCCTGCAGCAGCTCTACGACGGCAAGGTCAGCTTCTTCAACTCATTCCCTCTGCCAGAATGGTTTCAGTCTGTGTTTCCATTCCCTGGCCAGAATGGTTTCAGTCTGTGTTTCCATTCCCTGGCAAGATCTTTCCAGCCGGAAAATCCTATTTTTGTAGACCGGCCCGGAAAACTCCTCGGCCGGAAACCAAAAAATTAGCAATGTATATTGAAGTATATAGCCGCTTGATGACAACAAAACAAGTGTGAGACAATTTAAAATACCCTCATGGTGCACGCTATCTCTGCGCGTCCTTTAATTGGTGAAGTTTAAGAACGGTTAACATGTATTTAATCAAATTGCATAACGTTTAACAAGTATTAGAGATTGAACTAGAAAGAGTGCCCTTCTGGGCACAGGTCTCCACCAGGAGGATAGGAGAGTGTGTGATGTTTGGCAAAATGTTTAGGAGTAATTTAAACATGTTTGTTTGGGTGTGTGTGTGTGTGACGTTTACATTGCCACAGCAAAAGTGGAACAAAACAATGAAAATTAGAGGTAAAAACACTTTTTGGCCAGTTATAGCGCCACCTTGAGGCTGAGTTGAAATTGTTCATGTGGCATTTCTTCCTCGGCCTAGTGGGAATGTGCGTGCACAATTTCACGGAAATCACGCGATGTGTTCATGATTTGCAGCATTTTGTTTGAAACTGAGCACTCCTGTGAACTTTGGAAGCCAATCTTAACCAATCAAGATGGAGTCTGAGAAATCTGAAAGACCCGTTTCGTTGAATGGCTCTGGGACTGTGTACCAATTTGCGCGATGTTTGGACAAAATCTGTAGGTGTACTGTGCAAAAACTTGTTTTGCACAAAGCGGCCTCCTGGTGGCGCTATAACAGGCCGTTCTGGAAATTTTGGGGCAGAGGTTCATCGTTGGCATCCAGGGAGTGTGTGTGCAAAATGTGGCATCGACCGGGTTAACGGTGCGGGAGATTAGCTGCTCACGGACACACACACGAACGGACACACGTACACACGGACGGACGGACGGAGTGCAAAACATACTCTCCCCCCATGCCTTCGGCCTGGTGGAGACAATAATAGAATGAATATAATGTGATCTCATGGGCGTCAAATTTCTTTCCCTTCCAGTTAAGTACAATCACCAATGTGGCAGGGCAAGAAGTCTGCGCAATTGGTCAAATTGGTCCCTCACCCATATATACTGTTTAACAATGCAAAAGGTGTATTCCGAAGAGTCATCGATTCTGTATGTCCCCTCCTCAGTAACTTCTGCTTTTCCTCAGGGTTATTTTATGGTCATGTAGAATATGGAACTGTGGTGACGCATGGACACTGAGGCCCCTATCCGGTAGTTTCCATCCATTTCTCAACACTTCCAGAGCATCAACTTAAGATCATTGTCCAATGCACACAATATGGGGGCTTTCGGTTCTGTGAGGGGAGACATTGTTACAGTATAATGGACAAACCGTATATACGTAATCATTTAGGTAAAAGGTTAAACATGTATAAACAATATCCTAAAATATTCATAATGTATAATAAAATTGTATTAATCAGTGTATTAATGGCGTAACTAATTGGCCTTTTTTAAGATTAAAGGTATATTCAGTGATTTCACTCAAAAAACCTTAGGTTTCGTTTTTGGCTGGGACCTAAGCCTTTCATCCAATCAGGATAGAGAGCCAAAAACGAAACCTAAGGTTTTTTGACCCCCAGGGGTTAACTGGGGACAGGGAGGAACTCCTTATGTCAGCACACTCTATAGTAGAGAGGATTATCAATAAGTGATATTTGAATTAAAGTGAAATCACTGAATATACCTTTAATGATTCAGACAATAATATGATTAACTGGGTATAATAATTGGATCTCTCAACCAACAAACCATCAATGTACAATTTACAATTTAGGCATTTAGCAGATGTAATGTTAGCCGCAATGTTTTTTTGAATTCACCCAAAACAAGTTATGAACCATGGATGAAGCTTGTTTTGATACAAAACGCAATCTGGGAAAATAATCCGATATAAATGGATTCTAAAAAATTCAGTTAACATTGAAGTGGAGAGAGGGGAACCTTTTCACTGCCAGACCATTTCCTGTTTTTTTTACCTCCAAATAAACGGACAAGGCCTCACCCCTAATGTGATGCTGTCCCAAGCAAGGCCCAGAACCTGGGAAACACTGCCTTACGTGTGTGTGTGTGTGTGTGTGTGTGTGTGTGTGTGTGTGTGTGTGTGTGTGTGTGTGTCAGGAAGGCGAGGTGAGCAGGCTGAGTCGAGATCTGGATAAGGCTAAGGAGGAGCTGAACTCGCAGCTCATCAAAATCAAGTGGGCTCAAAACAAACTGAAGAGTGAAGCCGACAGCCACAAGGTGAGACAACAACACTGCATTACCCAGAAAACCTAATAAAGCTACAACCCACTAGAACTACATCTAACAAACAAAGAGTGAAGCCCAAAGCGTAAATAGCTAGACACGCAATGTCCGGTTTATCTGCGTGAAGTGGGACACATTATTAGGAGACCAGAAGCAGCTTGGAGTCTAATCATTTCAATGGGAGTGAACACAGCTTCACTCCCATTGAACGTGAACACAGCTTCTGAACCATTCCTTAGCTCCATGGTCACTGAACTAAATATTAAAGTTTGAACCCAATCATCGCAAGATATTTCCACGATGTTCATACTAAAACATTGTGGAAATGTTTTTTTTTTGTGAGACAAATCAGGAGACAATTTACATTGTTATCAACCTTTCTCTATCCCAGTAACACACACTCGTGAGATTTGGGAAGATATCTGAAGAGTCCATTTGCAGGCTCTGTCCCCATAAGATGTTCTACAAACGGATAAACTGAGTTTCTATATGTGAATATAGTAGCAATTTCACAATTTGTGAGTTTCATTTATTGATAGATCAAACAATTGCTGACTGACGGACACTTCAATTAAATCATCAAATGCTTACCGCATCGTAAGAAAATGTACTTAATTGCAACTGGTAATTTCACTTTGATAGCCATTAATTCTACTGGATTGTATGTGGACTCATTTTTTGAGTGAGTATAACCCCCAGTGTTAATTTAAAATGAGATATTCCTCCAACTCTATCCCTATTCCGCGCTCTTATCATTGTACATCATCATGACGTAAAATAGACCCTATGCCCCTCATTTATCAATCGGGTGTAAAATCTGCCATAGATTCGAGTGCAGGTTCCGTAGTACACCCACGTCGCCACGGCATTTATAAAGTGATCGCAAACAGCTGATCCTTCCTTAATTTCGTTCCGATGTTAATAAATGTGACGGCTGAAATCTATCTGGCACGCCCTATGAAATCAAGCCTCGCCCTCGTTTTTGCGACATGAACGTTCTGCAATACGATCCTGAAACTGGTGGTTACGAACGTAACCCAGGTTATTTAAATAAAACTAGCAAAGCAACTCGCTTAAGGGAGATTGCGCCCTCTGGCGTGATCACAGAAGCATTACATCATACACTCACAAACAATGTAATTGGTTGGGTATGACCACATGGGCGCCTGACCCCTCCCTCTCTCACAGGTATCAGGCGCGTCCTACCATGTTGTCGCCATTCCAAGATAACATTGAAACTTCTCATGAGGCATGCTCACAAGAAGGGCGTTTTTGCGAGTTGCTTCACTAGTTTTATTTAAATAACCTGGGTTACGTTCGTAACCACCAGTTATTATTAAATTAAAACAGCGCTCAGCAACTCGCTTAAGGGAGACATAATGCACTCCCTTCTTGTTATCACAAAGTCCAGACCCAGAGTCGTATGGGTCCAGACCCACTGTTTGCAAGGTATATGAGAGTAGAAGATCTACCTCTCACATCAAAAAACCGCCTGACGGTCATCAACACGTCAAAGGCCATCGGAGTGTCAACACATCCCTCCAGGTTCTGACAGTCCATTACAGTTCCATAGAACGAGATTATCAGCACATCCCCTCGCCTACGGCGAGAGGGAGAGAGGAAAAACTGAACCTAGAGCCTGAGGAACCAAGGGACTCTTGTTCCTACTAAGAAGCTACACTTAAGACCGCACGCACCACTGGCGCCGCTGTCACATCCAGTCTGTAAAAGGTCGCAAAAGTTGAAGAGGACCCCCAACTTGCTGCGGTACACACATCCTGAATGGAAACCCCCTTACAAAGGGCCCAGGATGTCGCCATGCCACGAGTAGAATGCGCCCTCACCCTCAGTGAAGGCTGCAGCCCTTTACTCGAGTACGACCGCTCTATAGCTTCCACTATCCATTGTGAAATCCTCACTTTGGATACAGCCTTCCCCAAAGATCTGGGGCCCCAGGAGACAAACAGTTGTGTCGTCTTCCTGTCAGTCGCTGTCCTATCCATATAGACTCTCAGAGCCCTTACCGGGCACAGAGTATGTCTCCTCTCATCCTCCACAGAGGCAAAAGGAGGCGGACAGAATTCCACCAAATCCACTGGCACGCGATCGGCCAGTTGGTTCTTGGGCACGAATGCAGGGTTCGTCCGGAGGACCACCCTCGTCCTATTATCGGAGAACCGAGCACACTCCTCGCTCACCGAGAAAGCGTGGATGTCACTGACCCTCTTAGCAGTCACCAGTGCCAACAGCAGTGCCGTCTTTAAAGACAGGAACTGTAGCCCCACTGTCTCCAACGGTTCAAAAGGTGGCCTGGACAGGGAGTCCAACACCAGAGCCAAATCCCACGTAGGGACCACTGACTTAGGTACTTGAAGGAGGCGGGAAGCCCCAGTCATGAACCTACGCACTAAAGGGTGTTTCCAGGCGGTGTCATTGTCAAAACCGACGTGACAGGCCGAAATGGCCGCCAAGTACACTTTTATAGTGCTGAAAGCCAATCCCTTGTCCATCAAGCTCTGGAGAAAAGTCAAAATGACCCTTACTGACGCCTGAAAAGGGACCGCCCGTTCCCGTAAACACCACTCCTCAAATGCGCGCCATTTCCCATCATAGGCTGTCCTAGTTGACTGGGCTCTAGCGCTCTGAATAGTGTCGATAACACTCTGAGGAAGGCCCTCGGCATCGAGATTCATCCGCTCACGGGCCAGACCCACAGGTCTAGGTCCTCTGGTCGGGGATGAAATATCTCTCCTCCCGCCTGCGTCAGGAGATCCCTGCGTAGCGGAAGCTGCCACGGGTGGTCGTATAGTAGAGGAGTAATCTCTGACCTCCACGAGCCCCATGCTGGCGCCACCAGAATCACCGACAGACCCTCGGTCCTCACCCTCTCCAGGAGGGGAGGGATCAGTGACAGAGGGGGGAAAGCATACAGCCGTCCCCTGGGCCAATCGTGTGACAGAGCATCCAGGCCCAGAGGCGGCGTGCCTGCTATGGAGAAGAACAGCGGACACTTCGCGTTCCCCTCCGAGGCAAAAAGGTCCACCCGTGCCCCGTGGTAGACCGAACCTGTCCCAGATCTGAGCAGCTACTGCGTCGTGCAGGGACCACTCTGGACCCGCCTCTGGACAGAAGGTCCGCCCCCAGGTTCCGAACCCCCGGGACATGGGAGGCTCTGACCGACCTCAGTCGTTTGTGACACCATAGTGTCAGCCGATGAGCCAGTGCATGCAGCGTGTCGGACCGAAGTCCGCCCTGCTTGTTTATGTAGCACATGGTCGTTGTGTTGTCTGTCCTCACCAGGACTTGACAACCTCTGATCAGCGGTTCGAAGTGTCGTAGGGCCAGAAAAAACGCCATCAGCTCCAAATAGTTTGTGTGCCGCCTTCTGACTGGCGTGCCACACCCCCCTGGCAGCTCTGCCTTCGTGGGTGGCCCCCCAGACCATCAGGCTGGCGTCCGTGGTGATTATCTTCCTCGAGACTACTAGACCTATGGTCACGCCCTCGGAAAGAAAACACCTGTCTTTCCACCGTAGTAGAGCCAAAGTACATTCTCGTTGTACTATGACTGAACGATGTTGATGGTGCTCCGGTATCCTCAGTGATCGCATCCATCTCTGAAAGGGTCTCATGTATAACCTGCCTAGCCGTATAACGGTTAAGGCCGCCGCCATGAGACCAGCCATCCTTTTGCACGTCCGGAACGGGACCCTGCGTCCCACTCGGAACAGTGAAGCACACGCCATGACTGAGTTCACTCTCTCCTCTGACAGGCGAGCTGTGAACGATACCGAGTTCAGTGTCATGCCTATGAAGTCTATAGACCTTGTCGGCATTAATACGCTCTTCTCGTAATTTATGTTGAAACCCAATGAAATAAGGTGACTCACCACCCATTCGGTGTGTAGTTCCGCCTGTTGTTGTGAGTCCGACATGGTGACCCAGTCGTCTATGTAACATGCGATGCGGATCCCCCGCTGTCTCAGGGGGGCAATTGCTGCTTGCGTATATTTCACGAAAACCCTGGGACTCAGGGACATTCCAAAAGGCAGGACTAGGTATTCGTAAACCCGTCCCTCGTACCCGAAACGCAGGAACTTCCTGTGTGGTGGGTAGATTGGAATGTGGAAATAAGCGTCCTTGAGGTCTATACTGGTGTAATAGTCTCCCTGACGCATCATGCGCAACAGCGCCGCATTTGTCAACATCTTGAAACGGAATCTGTTGAGGTATTTGTTTAGAGCACGTAAGTCCAGTATAGGACGCATGCCCCCCCCCCCTTTCTTTTTCACCAGAAAATACCTCGAGTAGAATCCGTTCATGCTCTGGTCCGTGGTCACTTCTTGAATAGCCCTTTTGTCCAATAAGGAGAGTATTTCCTCCCGTAGGATGACGGCTGCCTGCCCATTCGCTTGAGAGAAATTTATTTTCTCGAACGTGGGAGGCTCCGCGGAGAATTGCAGTTTGTAGCCCCTCGAAATGGTCTTTAGGACCCAGGGGTGTGCTCTGCATTCTTCCCATTTTGGAAAGCACCGAGCAAGCGGGCTCAGCGTCACTGTACCGCCGGGCGGGGTTTTTCCCTAGCTTCCTTCGAGCGGAGAACGTCCGTGGAAGTTTGCTGCCCTCTACTGGGCTGAGGCCGGAGAGAATTCCGGCGTGGTGGTCCCGTCGAACAGCAACAAGGCCCAAAGGCCTTGCTACTGAAGCCTCGGGATAAATTTTGCCGTGGCGGCCCCGTCGAACAGCAACAAGGCCCGAAAGCCTTGTCGCCGAGACTATGTTTTGTTCTACTGTCGCGGGACGCTTTAGCGTACAACCGTGCAGTAGACTCATACCCTTCATATTCTGGCAATGATACAACATGTTTTGTTTCACACAAATCTTTATTGTACTTACGGGAGCAGGAGGAAATACAGTATTTTGCATAGTTATCTCTGGAACATTTGCAACAACAACACTGTGGAAAGGTGCATGACACGCGACATTTTTCGCTAAAACGTCCTGTTCTATCAACCTTCTCCTTTTTCTCTCCGCCGGCGTGAAGCCCGTGGCCACTCCGCAAAAACCCAGAACGTGGGGTAGATGGGAGACATTGTCCGTTGTCCCCCGGAGGCGCCGCTGACTGTTATTTACGCTGCTGGTTGTTGCCAGCCTGCTTATTGCCTCCTCCGCGGCGCTGCTGTCCGGCGCCCGGTGAGGCCGACGGCTTTCTGAAGCCTTTGTTGTCTTTCTTGTGGGGCCTGTGGCGACCCGCTGAGGTAGAGGGGGCCCTTCCCGCCTCGGGGGCCTTGAAAACGGGTCTGGACTCACAATCGTATGACCTCTTCTTGTCGCGGTCGTAAGTCCGGCCAGCAGGCGATTTGAAAGGTGGCTTCTTGGGCTCCGTAGGGAGGTAGGCGTCGAGCGCCTCGTCTTTGGTCTTATCCGTCTCCAGGCGGGCCGTCAGGTTGGCCATGGTCCCCGAGAACAGCGGCTGATCCAGAATAACGTTCCTCTCTGCTGTGGTGAGCTGTGGAGAATAGTTGAGCCAACGGAACCTTTCTAGGATCACGATGCCAGCCATGGCCTGGCCAGTCAGACCAACGTTGTACTTAGTGAGGCGCATGATTTCTTTATGAATGCGTCTCAGCTCTGCCATGTTGTCCGGTGTCAGAGCGTCTCCTACTTTCTTCAAAATGTAGGTGGCCGATCCCTGGAGCAGGGATATTGCGTTCATGGCCTTGGCCGTCTTGGTCAGGGACTCTTCTTAGCGACAGCGGACATGTCCTTGTCGATGGGGAGGACAAATGTAGGGTCCTCCTTTTGAGACGCTATTTTCCCGCGGAGGAGATGTCTAGCTACTCTCTTATCCATCGGCGGCACAGCCTCCAAACCGGCGTCTTTCATTCCTGCGCAGTCCAGGTCTCTCTTATGTTCGGGGGGGAAAGTGAAAGAGCTGGGGGCTTTCCAGGATAGCCCGAGTATGCGAATCGAAGCCTTTGGCTAGCAGCTGTCTCTGGCGAGGTTTCTCTTCCTCGTCGTCGAGTTCGTCCCACATGGTGCCGTCCTCCGCCACTTGTGGGACTTCCTCAGCATGCCAGCTTGCACCTCACCGTGGCTTTTTTTCAAACCTCCATGAGACTGGAGGCGTCCATGCTAGTGGCGCACTCGGGGGTTGTGCTTCGGTGGGGGCCGTGATCGTAGCCTCGGCTCGTGGCTTAGCCGTGGTCTGGGGTACGGTGTCAGTCGGAGGTCAGTTTTAGCTGCGGAGCGCCTCTCCATTCCGGCCAGGAGGGTAGCTCTGAGCCGCTTCTCATCCCGAGACGCGGCCTCCGCCGCTTCCTCGTCACCGTCGGAGTCAGAGGATCCCGTGTGAGACCCCGAGCAGTCGGATCTGTTACACGTGGAGCCTGAACTCTCGTCGTCGTCCTCGCCCTCCTCCTCCTCTCCCAAGGATTCCCCTGCGTCGTGAGCGGCGCCGGGGTGTCCTTTCTTCGGCTTTGGCGGGCCCTCCGAGGGCCTCGCTCGCTGGCGGGGGGGGAGTGGTCGAGGTCCGCTGCTCCATCGTCGGGGACTGCGGCCGAGGCTTCAGCGCTTGCTCGACCGGATCCCTCGGCGGTAGGAGGGTCAGCGTAGTCACTTTCGGAGTAGCGGGAAGGGGAGCGAGCGTGCCTCTCACACTCCTTTGCGAGCCCCTCCATGTCCCGCACGTGGTCGCGAATCCAGGCCTCACTGCGTGAAGTGAAGCAGGCTTCAGCCCTGACTAGCCTACGGGCTAACCGGGGCTTGGGGATGTTGGTGCAGATAGAGCTTTGCCCAGGATTGTGGACGGCGTCCACGGCATGCTCTAAACAGAGGCACTTCTCGCATTCCTCGTGTGCGTCCTCCACAGACATCCATCTCGGACAGTTCTCACATTGTTTCTGTGGAACCGGGGCCGCGGCGTCGGATTTAGCCTTCCGTCGACGACGCCGGGACACCGATTTGGATGCAGGTACAGCATCAGACATGGCTCTTCGCAGGCCGCTGCCGTTGCTGGGCTATCAAATGGCAACGTTCCACGTCTCCAAGTGATAGTAGTAGAAAACTAATTCGAGCAATTTCCCAAAGCCATGAAATTAGTGTAGTAGTAGTAGTTCGTTTTCGTAAAACCGCAAAGTAGAAGCTGTTCTCAGTGTTGTTTGTGGTGCCAAGATCCCCTCTTGTCCGGTAAACGTTACTTAAGAAAGCTCTAGACTTTGTAGCATGCTCCTTCTCACGTGAGAAGATTCAATAGAATGGCGACAACATGGTAGGACGCGCCTGATACCTGTGAGAGAGGGAGGGGTCAGGCGCCCATGTGGTCATACCCAACCAATTACATTGTTTGTGAGTGTATAATGTAATGCTTCTGTGATCACGCCAGAGGGCGCAATCTCCCTTAAGCGAGTTGCTGAGCGTTGTTTTAATTTAATAATAACCATGGTTACAGGAAAAAAAGTTTCGCTGGCTTGCCTTGCTGCCCCCTTTCTCATACACACACACAGACGCACGCAGGCACACGCAACTTGCAACTTGTTGTATCTTAAATAAATAAACCTGCATGAATTAAATAAAGCTGTCTGTTTCTCCTCTCGCTTTGCTTCCCTTGCTGCCCGCCTCACCCCCCCGCACGCACGCACATATCGCAATTTGCAAGCAACTTTCACGGTGTTGTTAGTTGTATATTAAATTATTAAAGTCTTTTAAATTTAATATACAACAAGATATATTAGTGAACGAAAACCTGAACCTGTGAACCATGAATTAAATAACAAATAGGCACACACACACGTTGCTGTTTTGCATAGGTGCTATCCTGTCCTGTCTGTCTGTCTCTCTCTATCACTGTGGTCCGTCCGTGACCAACTGACCATGCACGTTCGACAGTCTATTTAGATTGCCTCGCAGTCGCCAGTCGCTGCAGTGGCTGGGCTGTGGACTGTCATTATATGAATGTGCAGCCGTATAGCCTCATGTGGCTCAGTGGCTGGCACGGGGGTGGTGGGCTGGCTGGGTAGCCTAGTACCTATCTCCGATGCGGTTCCCACTTGCGCTGGCACGGTACATTTGGCATTCGAGCGACGCGTCGGGTTTATTAAACGAGGAGGAGATTGCACATACCGTAACTCCAGAAAGACATCGGCCTGCTGTAGATTAGGCTACAGTAGGCTACCCACGTTGGGACTCTCCACAACTGCAGCACTGCACTGCACTATACTCTCCAACGTCCCGTCATGGAAATATTTCAGCACAGACAGCCCAAATCCTCGCATGTATGCGCTCATGCAAAACACTGTTTAAATGGCTTAAGCATTTAACTTGCAACATTGTTTTTAATTGCGCGATTTTATCTCCTACTATTTTCATATGACACAAAGACACATCGTTGATCTATTCCTTTACTTTTTATTTTTTACATGTAGCCCATATACATAAAAAAAATTATGAGTGAATACATATATGTTTAGATGCCTGTGACAGCCTCTCAGCTGGTCAAACAATGCTGCTCCGCTGTTCTACGACAGAAAAACTGGTGAGGACAAAGCGTACGACAGCTCCCGACCAGACGTGACTTTTTGTCCTACTCAAGTTCAATTTCAAGCTTTGGCGGAAATGGTAAATGCCGAAAATGTCGGTAATTTCGGCGTGCACCCACCCATACTTTGGCGTACGCACGGTTGATAAATGAGGGCCTATGCCTATATGCTCAGACACTATGACGTAAAATTCTCCATTCATTGTCAATGGGAATTCAATGTTTGTGTAGGACAAAAATAAGCCGATTTGCTCAGACACATACAGTATGACGTGAATTCTCCATTCATTGCCAATGGAAATGTAATGTTTGTGTAAGATGAAGATCTACACTAATAGCTGAATATAGCACCCCTCAAAAACGAAATAAAGTGACGTGCACTTTTGGATAGTTCAGTCCCTGTCCCTCTATCATTGTCTCTGCACGTACATTATTATCTGACGTGTTTCTAATTAACGGCAGTTCAGTAAACGTTCAACACAGAACGTGCTTTTCAACTCGGCCAATAAATGAGAGGGAGGTGGTGGCCGATAACGTTTCCCCATCAACGTTCTGGTTATTTTTTTGGATTTCTTTTTTAAATGCGCTGTCGCAAAATGACATGATTGTTTATTTACTCAGATGGGTCCTAATGGGCCGCTTGTCGCTGTGAGGAAATGGCTTTTGCAACTTCCTCATTACAGCCACACAGAAATAAGAGCGAAAAGTAATGGTTGTGTGTGTGTGTTTTTCTATTAGTATACTTGTGTGAGGCCCAATTTTCGCCAGTGCTTATCCCTAAACTGCTTTTTTTTCCTCTTTCTTTTAACTATTAAAAACAAAGTTTGATTAGTTAAAATAGTCTATCTGCAAAGTGTCGAAGTCGATCGGCTAGTTGAACAATTCTAAAATGTTTTTCAAAATGGTAAAAAAAAAGAAAATAGGCAAAGAAGTTTAGGGATGATGGGTAATGGGTCGCACTTTTATTTCTATAATATGATTTGAACGGGTAACGCACCATAAGACAGAATAAATGTTATCTATTAATAGGGCCCCAACTGTCCCCACAAGTAAGAATTGGACATTGTGAGGACCATTGTCCTGGTGCTCACAGGACAAATGGATGTTTTGAGCTTAAATATGAGTTTTAGACTACTTTTAGAGTTAGAAGAATCCGTTTGGGCTTAGGGTTAGAAATGGCCTGATTTACACTTAGTTGTGTGCTGGTGTCCTGCACCAAAAGAAAGTCATTCACGAGCCCACATTGCGTCGTTTTGACGTTAGGCTTACGATTAAAAAAATGACATTAATAAAATCACTGTCTTCAAATGTTCATGTATGAAGTATGGTGATACAAACGTGTGTGTGTGTGTGTGTGTGTGTGTGTGTGTGTGTGTGTGTGTGTGTGTGTGTGTGTGTGTGTGTGTGTGTGTGTGTGTGTGTGTGTGTGTGTGTGTGTGTGTGTGTGTGTGTGTGTGTGCGCGCGCACATGCGTAGGAGACTAAAGACAAGCTGAAGGAAACCACGGCCAAACTGGCTCAGGCTAAAGAAGAGACGGAACAGATCCGGAAGAACTGCCAGGACATGATCCGTACCTACCAGGTGTGTGTCCTGACCATGTGTTTGGTGTGTGTGAGAAGATGGCAGATCTACAAGCCCACCCCACACAGTATTAAGATGTGGCACTTTGTGCGCTCGTAGATCTGATACGTTTGAACTCAAAAGTTGCCTCATGGGGGTTCTTGCTCTCAATCTTTTCAGATGAGGGTCCCAGGCATAGACTGTAAAAAATATGGACAAAGCGTTCGCCGGGTCTAACATGAACGTAAAATGAAGCCTGTAATAATATGGTTGTAAGTCGCCATCTTTCTAGATCCGTTTGGTACCAGCTGGCCATTGGCTGGCTCCGTTTTGGACCAGCTGGCCATTGGCTGCCCAGACAACGAGGCGGGACTTCCCCCCTTCTTCTCCGTTGGTTTTTATTTTGACTCGAGTGGGAGGGGAATCCCGATCATAGACTGTAACGGTAGCCACGCCCCTCAGAACATACGCGATGGTTTTTTTTCTTTATGGTCATTTTTTTAATTAATGGGACCATAATTTTTCAAAAAGAATATTATGACATTAGAAATTAGACTTTAAACTAGTGACTGGAAGAAGAAAGTATTCATGACCATGTTTATTAAGGTAATACAGTCTAGGTGAAGTTGGGCCAAAATACATGGGCCTCTATGGAGCTATGGGGCTTTTTGGGTCCAGTCCAGCGCCACAACAGGCCATTATATGAACTACCGATTTCAAATGAGGCTTCACGAAATATCTGGCTGACTGCCCCCCTGGTCCAAGGTCTAATCCGTTTCAATTTGACATAGATTATGTTCAGTGTTTTTCGCCATGGTTTCTAGTGGTGCCAGCAGTTTTCCGTTTGACCTTAAGATGGCAGCAAAGAGTTGTCTGCAATGTCTGTCTCTTATTGTTAGATTGTGTCAATGAGCATTTCTCAGAGAAAGTCATGCTTCATTCATCGGCCAGTGCACAACACTGCCGCCATTCATAGAACAAACATCATGTTGAACCACATTTCCTCAATGACACATGACCTGTAGTATGTATGGCTTAGTTCTTAGTTCTAAATCCTAAAAGAAAGGTGATATGACCTGTTTGGCAGAATAAACACAGGCATCCAAAACCGAGGATTAAAGCAAACAATGATGTATCTCACGAAGCCTCGCTCTGTGTTTCCTCTTCATCCTAAGCCTATGTTGTATTGTAATTCCCATGGAAGATGCCTCTGAACATGTATTCTATTGCTATTTGATTTCACTTCAAATAATCTTTACAATGTAGGCATTTAGCAGACGCTCTTAATCCAGAGCGAGTTACAGTAAGTAAGAGCAACACATGGTAATACATCACATATATAGAAATAGTCATCAAGGATCATATCAAGCAAGCTGAGAGCATAACATCCGTCTAACAGTAGAATATCAATTCTGTACAATGAAACTACTGTATGAGTATACACTTACACTATAGAGTCTCATGTCTACCGTACATAACATGCTATCTACAGTAAATTACATAAGTAAGGTCGTTGAGGCTAGTGCAGTCTTTAATCTTATAAAGAATGACTGAAATCAGTCGTGGCAACTCAGAACATTAGTCCATGCTAAACACACAGTAAAATGCTCCGTTAACTGAACTCGCAGGAGTGTTAAAATGTAGCCAGATATCACCGAGGGTCCATTTGGGTTACATTTGTTCACTCTCGCGAGTTCAATTAAAACTTAGTAGTTTACAGTGTTGAACACAGCCAGGGACATGTTGTCCGGATTTGAAAGCCGACTTTGTGTAAACAGTCCCGACTGATCAGCAAATTGGAGTCATCCTGACCGTAATGAAAACTAAATGTTTTATTTATGCGTTGATGTTTTTTCCATTTCTTTTTCAGGAGTCTGAGGAGATAAAGTCCAATGAGCTGGACGCTAAGCTGAGAGAGACCAAGGGACAGCTGGAGAGGAACAGGCAGGAGCAAACGGACATATTAGAGGTAAAAATCACTCGTAGTGGTCCTCAACCTTTTCTGGCCGCAAACAGGTCTTAAATAATCCTATTTGAACTGGGGACCCCCCCCCCCCCCCCCCAAAATAATCATATTTGAACTGGGGATCCCCCCCCAAAATAATCATATTTGAACTGGGGATCCCCCCCAAAATAATCATATTTGAACTGGGGACCCCCCAAAATTATTGAACCCACGCTGTTAACATTGTCCTTTGTAATTTTCTCATTTGTTGCTCACACACACAATTAAATTCAATTCAATTTAAATTCAATAAAAAAAGATTCAACACACACACACACAGACACAATGTTAATTTTGTCGACTAAAAAGCTGTGAAGAAAAAGCTGTGATGATTAAAATCTAAAAATAAATGTACTGACTATTCCGTCAACAATTAAAGGCTAGACGAAAATAGCCTGTCTACAAACAAGATCGGCAATTTTCGGCACACGGCTAGTGTGCCGAAAATAAGTATAAATTAAAACTACACTGGAACTACATAAATATTTGCTGTCAACGCTATTGCTATTGGCACTATCTTACGTTTGGCACATTTGACTGTCAAGTTCAGCCTCCAAGAAGAAACCCTAAATACAAAGGGAAGACATCATTGCACAACAACCACACCAGTTAGTTTAGTTAGTTAGTTAGTTAGTTAGTTTCATTTATTGTCCACGTGTGGAAATTTGTCTTCGGTCTCAACAACAGTAAAAAACAAACAGCAACAACAAACAGTAACAACACTTACACAGTGGCAAATACATTGAAGTACTGTCACCTCATAAACACATGAAAAACTGGAAACAATTCAAAAGTCACACCGGTGTGAAGTGAGGGGTGCACTTGTCTTCGTACGTCATCCATTCATTGTCAATGGGAATTTGTGTAGTACGAAAATAGCCGATCTGATCTGCTTGCACCACATTTGTAGCCTTTGCCGCTGCTAGTGTGAAGTGAGATGATGGATGATGATGACGTCACTGTACACAGGTTCACAAATTGAAGGCCAAAGAGCTAGACGACCTGAAGAGAACCTACAAAGAAGGCATGGATGAACTGTGTACCCTACGCACCAAGGTGAGCAGTGCTGTGTGTTTGTTTTTGTTTTTGTTTTTAACTACAACTATACAAAGTTGGCAGCCGCGTCCTGTTGGTGCTTATGGGCAGCACTTCACGCACGTCGACACTGTGCTGCTACGCTTTCGCAACCTGTGTGTGTGTTGGGCTTTACAGCTATTGACACGCCTCTAGCTTGGCCTTGTTAGCTGAACATGTTTCTAAAATAACTCCTTGAAAGTGGGTGGGACAACAAAGGTGACCTAGATATCGCCTCTGTCGGGTGGAAAACTCACATGTCCAACACTGGCTATTATCCGTAGCTCTATCTCTAATCCCTTCCCCAAAGGACCACTTCACCCCTTTTCAACCTACCTTCATATAATTGGTCCTCACTAATGTCCATGATAAAATGCCCCATATTTTTCGGTTTCGGCCTGGGTCTCATGGGGGAGGGCCAGTTGAGAAACCCATCCACCCGTGACGACATCGATGGGGAATCCAAGCTAATAGAAATTGCAGGCTTTCTATTCTTGAAAAGTTGCAATGCGATAATGGAAGTCATCGTTCTCACGATAATAAAAAAATATCTCTATTTTATCTATAGATAAGTTGAAAAGTGGTGGTGGTTATGGAGTTACATTTGTCTCTTTATTAACCAAACAAAAGAAAAATTAACCAAACAAAAGAAAAACATTTGAGAGAGAAAAAATCTAAACAGAACAAAAAACTATTTTTAATTCAAACAAATTAAAAACGCAATCAAAAAATATATTTGCAAGCAAAAAAAAAAAAGATTTGAAAGAAAAGAAAAAATAATTGAGAACAAAACTTTAAAAAATTAAAAAGAAATTAAATTAAAAAAAATTAAAAATTAAAAATTAAACTACATAAAACAAAATACTTACTAAATGTTTGGGTAATAATAATATGTGTTGTGCTAAATAAAATGTTTTTAATGTTTTTTTTCCTTCGTTTGCGAATGAAAGTTTTTTTTTTCTCATTGCAAAACGCCTTCTCTCTCAAAACCTATGTCTTTGGTCTCGATTTTTTTTTTCTCTCTCAAAACCTATGTCTTTGGTCTCGATTTTTTTTTTTTCTCTCTTGGATTATTTGTGTGAGGGGTGAAAGTTCAGAAGGCGGGTCCTACGCTGAAAAGATGTAAGACACCTCTCCATTGGCCACTGTCTTAAACCCTTGCTTAGGGTGCAAATCTCAACTGTTTTGGACGGGGGTGGGCTCGTTGGAATCGTGTCGCCCCCCTGGGGGCGTCTTTGGGGGGATCAAGGTTCAGGGACCCCCAGGGACCCCCTGGGACCCCCCAGGGACCCCCAAATGGTAACTCTGTCATTTCTCAACCGTTTTTGACGGGGGTGGGCTTGTTGTGATTGTGTCGCCCCCCTGGGGGCGTCTTTGTGGGTCTCAAGGTTCAGGGACCCCCAGGGACCCCCCAGGGACCCCCCAGGGACCCCCAAATGGTAACTCTGTCATTTCTCAACCGTTTTTGACGGGGGTGGGCTTGTTGTGATTGTGTCGCCCCCCTGGGGGCGTCTTTGTGGGTCTCAAGGTTCAGG
Source organism: Protomyctophum parallelum (assembly GCF_964188405.1). Taxonomy (NCBI): domain Eukaryota; kingdom Metazoa; phylum Chordata; class Actinopteri; order Myctophiformes; family Myctophidae; genus Protomyctophum; species Protomyctophum parallelum. The sequence goes on from NC_139719.1 coordinate 6,669,655, forward strand.
GACCCCCAGGGACCCCCCAGGGACCCCCAAATGGTAACTCTGTCATTTCTCAAATGTTTTGGACCGGGGTGGGCTCGTTGGAATCGTGTCGCCCCCCTGGGGGCGTCTTTAGGGGGCTCAAGGTTCAGGGACCCCGAGGGACCCCCAGGGACCCCCCAGGGACCCCCAAATGGTAACTGTCATTTCTCAACCGTTTTTGACGGGGGTGGGCTTGTTGTGATTGTGTCGCCCCCCTGGGGGTGTCTTTGTGGGTCTCAAGGTTCAGGGACCCCCAGGGACCCCCCAGGGACCCCCAAATGGTAACTCTGTCATTTCTCAAATGTTTTGGACCGGGGTGGGCTCGTTGGAATCGTGTCGCCCCCCTGGGGGCGTCTTTAGGGGGCTCAAGGTTCAGGGACCCCGAGGGACCCCCCGGGACCCCCCAGGGACCCCCAAATGGTAACTCTGTCATTTCTCAACCGTTTTTGACGGGGGTGGGCTTGTTGTGATTGTGTCGCCCCCCTGGGGGCGTCTTTGTGGGTCTCAAGGTTCAGGGACCCCCAGGGACCCCCCAGGGACCCCCAAATGGTAACTCTGTCATTTCTCAACCGTTTTGGACGGCGGTGGGCTCGTTGGAATCGTGTCGCCCCCCTGGGGGCGTTCTCAGGGTTTTGGAGGTTCGGGGACCCCCCGGGACCCCCCAGGGACCCCCAAATGGTAACTCTGTCATTTCTCAAGCATTTTGGACAGGGGTGGGCTTGTTGGAATCGTGTTGCCCCCCTGGGGGCGTTCTCAGGGTTTTGTAGGTTCGGGGACCCCCCGGGACCCCTCGGGACCCCAAATGGTAATTCTGTCATTTCTCAACCGTTTTGGACGGGGGTGGGCTCGTTGGAATCGTGTTGCCTCTCTGGGCGCATTATCAGGGTTTTGGAGGTTCGGGGACCCCTGGGGACTTCCACATGGTAACTCTTGACATTTTTATGATAGATCTTTATTGATGGGAGGGAGAGACAGAGAGAACCATTTATATTCATCTGCATATTCTTCTTACTATAGCTCTCTCTCTCACACACTTTGAGAAATTACAGAGTTACCATTTGGGGGTCCCTGGGGGGTCCCTGGGGGTCCCTGAACCTTGAGACCCCCAAAGACGCCCCCAGGGGGGCGACACAATAACAACGAGCCGTCCAAAACGGTTGAGAAATGACAGAGTTACCATTTGGGGGTCCCTGGGTGGTCCCGGGGGGGTCCCTGAACCTTGAGACCCCCAAAGACGCCCCCAGGGGGGCGACACAATAACAACGAGCCGTCCAAAACGGTTGAGAAATGACAGAGTTACCATTTGGGGGTCCCTGGGGGGTCCCGGGGGGTCCCCGAACCTCCAAAACCTTGAGAACGCCACCAGGGGGGGGGGGCGACACGATTCCAAAGAGCCCACCCCGGTCCAATACATTTGAGAAATGACAGTTACCATTTGGGGGTCCCTGGGGGGTCCCTGGGGGTCCCTTAACCTTGAGACCCACAAAGACGCCCCCAGGGGGGCGACACAATCACAACAAGCCCACCCCCGTCAAAAACGGTTGAGAAATGACAGAGTTACCATTTGGGGGTCCCTGGGGGGTCCCGGGGGGTCCCTCGGGGTCCCTGAACCTTGAGCCCCCTAAAGACGCCCCCAGGGGGGCGACACGATTCCAACGAGCCCACCGCCATCCAAAACGGTTGAGAAATGACAGAGTTACCATTTGGGGGTCCCTGGGTGGTCCCGGGGGGGTCCCTGAACCTTGAGACCCCCAAAGACGACCCCAGGGGGGCGACACAATAACAACGAGCCGTCCAAAACGGTTGAGAAATGACAGAGTTACCATTTGGGGGTGCCTGGGGGGTCCCGGGGGGTCCCCGAACCTCCAAAACCTTGAGAACGCCACCAGGGGGGGGCGACACGATTCCAAAGAGCCCACCGCCGTCCAAAACAGTTGAGAAATGACAGTTACCATTTGGGGGTCCCTGGGGGGTCCCGGGGGGTCCCTCGGGGTCCCTGAACCTTGAGCCCCATAAAGACGCCCCCAGGGGGGCGACACAATCACAACGAGCCCACCGCCGTCCAAAACGGTTGAGAAATGACAGAGTTACCATTTGGGGGTCCCTGGGGGGTCCCAGGGGGTCCCTCGGGGTCCCTGAACCTTGAGCCCCCTAAAGACGCCCCCAGGGGGGCGACACGATTCCAACGAGCCCACCGCCGTCCAAAACGGTTGAGAAATGACAGAGTTACCATTTGGGGGTCCCTGGGGGGTCCCTGGGGGTCCCTGAACCTTGAGACCCACAAAGACGCCCCCAGGGGGGCGACACAATCACAACAAGCCCACCCCCGTCAAAAACGGTTGAGAAATGACAGAGTTACCATTTGGGGGTCCCTGGGGGGTCCCGGGGGGTCCCTCGGGGTCCCTGAACCTTGAGCCCCCTAAAGACGCCCCCAGGGGGGCGACACGATTCCAACGAGCCCACCCCGGTCCAAAACATTTGAGAAATGACAGTTACCATTTGGGGGTCCCTGGGGGGTCCCTGGGGGTCCCTGAACCTTGAGACCCACAAAGACGCCCCCAGGGGGGCGACACAATCACAACAAGCCCACCCCCGTCAAAAACGGTTGAGAAATGACAGAGTTACCATTTGGGGGTCCCTGGGGGGTCCCAGGGGGTCCCTGGGGGTCCCTGAACCTTGAGCCCCCCAAAGACGCCCCCAGGGGGGCGACACGATTCCAACGAGCCCACCCCCGTCCAAAACAGTTGAGATTTGCACCCTAAGCAAGGGTTTAAGACAGTGGCCAATGGAGAGGTGTCTTACATCTTTTCAGCGTAGGACCCGCCTTCTGAACTTTCACCCCTCACACAAATAATCCAAGAGAGAAAAAAAAAAAATCGAGACCAAAGACATAGGTTTTGAGAGAGAAAAAAAAAATCGAGACCAAAGACATAGGTTTTGAGAGAGAAGGCTTTTTGCAATGAGAAAAAAAAAACTTTCATTCGCAAACGAAGGAAAAAAAACATTAAAAACATTTTATTTAGCACAACACATATTATTATTACCCAAACATTTAGTAAGTATTTTGTTTTATGTAGTTTAATTTTTAATTTTTAATTTTTTTTAATTTAATTTTTTTTTAATTTTTAAAAGTTTTGTTCTCAATTATTTTTTCTTTTCTTTCAAATCTTTTTTTTTTTTGCTTGCAAATATATTTTTTGATTGCGTTTTTAATTTGTTTGAATTAAAAATAGTTTTTTGTTCTGTTTAGATTTTTTCTCTCTCAAATGTTTTTCTTTTGTTTGGTTAATTTTTCTTTTGTTTGGTTAATAAAGAGACAAATGTAACTCCATAGGTGGTCCTTTAATTAAACTCCCCAATGTCTAATACCAAATCTAAATCAGAATCTTTTGTTTTTTCTTATTGGAAACGTATCTCAACCATAAACACACTTTATATATATCCCCCCCCCCCCCCTCCCTGTTTCCTGTGAAGATGGTTCTCACGAAAGTATAGTAATGCAAGTGCGCACGCACGTACGCTTGCAAACATGTGCGTGCGAGCACACTCGCCCACACCCACCCATCCTCCCCTGGAGTGTTTCCATGCAGTAATAGCACCCTGACTCCGTTTGACCAGAGCCTTCATTAGCGTCATTGGTAACACCCGTGAAGGAAATGAGGAAGAGGCCGATTTCTTTTCCAATAATGGCTAGTGTGCATAGAGCCTATTTGTGGCCAGCGAATGCATTTCATGGAAGTGTGTGTGTGTGTGTGTGTGTGTGTGTGTGTGTGTGTGTGTGTGTGTGTGTGTGTGTGTGTGTGTGCGCGGTGCAGTTAAAGTGTCTGGAAGAAGAGCGTCCTCGCTGGGAAGATGAACTGACCAAGTACAGAGAGATCATCAACAGACAGAAGGCTGAGGTTGGCCGACAGAGAGAGCAGCTGGGAGAGATCAGCAACCTGCAGGACCTACACACACGGTACCACCATGCCACACACACACACACACACCATGCAAGACATACACACGGTAGCACAAGGTCACAGACACACACACACAGCAACATCTGTCATCTACACATGATACGTAGTACGTACCACAACATCATATACGCACACACACACACACACGTCACACACAAGTAATTGTGATTACGGTAGACAATTTCATTGTGCTTTGGGCATATGAATAGAGTGTAATTTTGTTTATGTTTTAGGCTTCGTGATTCAAAAGGCAGAGGCCAGATATGACTACCGTAATAACTTCAACAAGACATTGCTGAAAACAAAACATACATTTAAGTGGTTTAAAGGTATATTCAGTGATTTCACTCAAAAAACCTTAGGTTTCGTTTTTGGCTGTGGGACCCAGCCTTTCAGGATAGAGAGTCAAAAACGAAACCTAAGGTTTTTTGACCCCCAGGGGTTAACTGGGGACAGGGAGGAACTCCTTATATGGCCAGCACACTCTATAGTAGGGAGGATTATCACAACAAAACAAAAAAATAAGTGATATTTGAATTAAGTGAAATCACTGAATATACCTTTAAACAAAGTCACATTGGAAAGCTGTTAAATCTTGACTAAATCTAATTCATTCTAATTACAATGCAATACTGTACAATGCGCTTCACATTAAGTGACAGCGAGGTCACAGATGAAATGTAGGTGATAATATAACAACGAGATTAAGTTTAAAACAGACAGATACTGTAGTGAATAAAATACATTTTTTGAATAAATTTTTGAGTATTAAGAGATTATTATTGATTAACCCATTCTGAACGGGCACCCATTTTGGTGTCAGCATCATGTTATGCTTTAGCTATTGAAAAATAGCAGATCTACAAGCTCATATCGCGCCACCGAGTGGCGCGATACGAGCTTGTAGGTCTGCTATTTTTGAAAAAAATCGAAGAACGACTGACATTTTTAGAATCTGATCTCAGGTCAGAATGGGTTCATCAGACCAGTGTGTGTCCGGCGGAAACCTCGTATGAATCTGATCTCAGGTCAGAATGGGTTAAATGTGTCAATGGTCTCTTTGTATATTTACATTATTTGTCACATATCTGCCCTATGCAATTGGTTCCAAGTTCCAATGTTCAATGTAAAAAAAAACACATTACTAATCGCAACTACTTGTGTGACGATTAATCGTCAATTTAAATGTGTAATGGTGACAGCCCTACACACCGTTTTTCTGCACCAAATTTGGCACAAACACTGTTCATGGGTCTGCCATGGCAACAGTCTTTAGCAGGGGGCCTTCAAATCCTGTTGGCACTAAAACCGCATTTTGTATTTATTTTTTGGCTCTCCCGTTCAGGGACGAGCAGGAGATGGCGTGCCTCCGCGAGGAGGTGTCCTCGCTGGGCGCTCAGCTGGAGGACCTGCAGGCGGACGTGAGCGGCAGCCGTGAGCGCGAGGCGGAGCTGCTGGGCTTCACGGAGAAGCTGAGCACCAAGAACGCCCGGCTGCAGAGCGAGAGCAACGGCCTGCAGGCCAGCCTGGACCAGCTGACCGTCTGCAGCGCCGAGCTGCAGGCTCGCCTGGGGGAGAGCAACGCGCTGCTGGCTGACCGGGTGAGAGAGGACGTGCTGATCAGTGTTTGCGAACGCAGTGAGCACTAACTATGAGACCCTGCAGATCATGTCTGTCTGTCTGTCTGTCTGTGTGTGTGTGTCTGTCCCGCTGTGACACCACCCGCCTGCCACCAGAGGGCGCAGCTGTATCACACAAAACACACACACGCACGCACGCAAGCACTCACACACACACACACACACACACACACACACACACACACACACACACACACACACAACTTAACTTAAAAAAAACTTAACTTAAAATGAAAAAGAAAAAACTTAACTTAAAAAAAACCCTTTAAAAACACTTAACTTCAAAAAACTTAACTTAAAAATAAAATCTTAAAAAAACACAAAAAAGAGAACTTTAAAAAGGAAACCTTAAAAAAGTATGTAATTCATTCTAATTGTTGTTATTGCCATTTACGAGCTGCGTTCGCTTCCCGCGTTTGCGCGTCTTACTTGTATAAGGGAGGGCATTTTCAACATTGAACTATGTTATTAATATTACTTAGAGTTAGGAAATTAGTTAGGCAGAAGTTAGCGAACGGCTAAAGCGGGGGAGGATTGCGGACCACCCGAGGAATTAATTTTGTAACCCGCGACCAGGACGTGAATAAATCTTTTTTTTTTTTGATCAAACATAATCCGAGATAAATAGCGTTTTACATTTGATTTAGTCGATTGAATGTAATTTTGGCAGGCCTTGATGGCGTCGTAATGCCTGATTTGTAGATCGAAAATGGCAGATCTATAAGCTCAGTAGCTCACACAGAGCATGTATTTTTGTAGTGTGAGACCCACACACAGCCAGGCATAAAAATACACAACCCTTTTTTCAGAAATTCAGATTGGGTCGTCTGCCAAATCCATAATCAGTTTGGGTTGACCTTGACATGGAAATGTTTGAGAATCATGGCACGTTTTGTCTGAGCTGAGTCTTTGACCTTACCGTGCAAAGCTGCACAGTGGGATGTTTTTGATGGTCACACATACAAGACCTGAAAATAATATGCCATCAGTGATGTAGCTATTTTTACATTTACGACTATATGCATCTGTAAACCAGTAAGCTACTTTGAAAGCATTCCATAAGTCTGTAACTCTTAGTCAACCAACCTTAACCACCTTTAACCCATTCTGACCTGAGATCAGATTCATACGAGGTTTCCACTGGACACACACTGGTCTGATTAACCCATTCTGACCTGAGATCAGATTCTAAAAATGTCAGTCGTTCTTAGATTTTTTTCAAAAATAGCAGACCTACAAGCTCGTATCGCGCCACTCGGTGGCGCGATATGAGCTTGTAGATCTGCTATTTTTAAATAGCTAAAGCATAACATGATGCCAACACCAAAATGGGTTCCCGTTCAGAATGGGTTAAAGGAAAACTTGTTTTTAATCACATTCCTAAGTCGATAATCCAATATTTGACTAATTGAAGTTAATAGGAGACCATTCATTCTTAACAAGAACAACACCATATTTAAATCATTATCTTTGAACCCCTAATCATCTACCTTGACTGCTACTGATGAGCAGGTCGGCCTTGCATGGTTTCCTCCACTGTCTGCGGGTGAAATACATTGTGAAGTGCTTTAGAGCAGGAGACTTCAACAGGGGCTCGGGGACCCCTAGGAAGTCCTCAGAGTTACTACAGGGGGGGGCCGGAAAATCTTTGTATGATAGGATTTTCTTTTTTTTAAACATTATCCACTTGAACCCTAACAAGCGGATTCTGATTCAGAACTTTATTCTGATTCAGAACTTATTAGCATTTCGCTAAGGAAGGGGTCCTTGGGCTGAAATTCCCTGATTTAGAGCAGTGGTTAACCCCCCCAAACTAGTCAAAATCAGACTACAAGTTGACAACCTGTCGCTTCACGCCGTGGCATGAGCTTGTAGGTCTCACTATGCTATATTAATGCAGTCCATTGGCCATTATTATTAACGGCGCCGCGTGTCCATCCATGGTGCAGTCGGAGCAGCTGACGCGCGAGCAGGCGCGGCGTCGGCAGGAGGTGCAGCGCCTGCAGGAGGAGCGGGAGGCTCTGCAGCGGGAGGTGGAGCAGCTGAAGACCCGCGTGGAGGAGCTGAGAGACGAGCTGGTCACCCAGAAGAGGAAGCAAGCTGCCAGCATTAAAGACCTGACCAAGCAGCTAACGCAAGGTTAGTAATGGTAGCATTAACATCAACATTAAAGACCTGACACAAGCAGCTAACGCAAGGTTAGTAATGGTAGCATTAACATCAACATTAAAGACCTGACCAAGCAGCTAACGCAAGGTTAGTAATAGTAGCATTAACATCAACATTAAAGACCTGACCAAGCAGCTAACGCAAGGTTAGTAATAGTAGCATTAACATCAACATTAAAGACCTGACCAAGCAGCTAACGCAAGGTTAGTAATAGTAGCATTAACATCGACATTAAAGACCTGACCAAGCAGCTAACGCAAGGTTAGTAATAGTAGCATTAACATCAACATTAAAGACCTGACCAAGCAGCTAACACAAGGTTAGCAACTTTTCAACAGAGTAGCCAATTATTTTGACCGCTTTTTCCTCACAATTTAGTTGTTTTGCCAATTAGCACCTCCCCACACACAGCCAGTTGAGGAGCCCCGTCTCACTCCTCCCAACACTGCCCACTGACACCCCCCCCCCCCCCCCCCCCCCCCCCCCCGCCCGGAGTACATGTGGTGACAAGTATTACCCTCCTCGCCCGGCTTCCCTCTCCCGAATGCGGGCCAGTTGCTCCATGGTGGATTCAAACCCACAGACTCTGCAGTGGTGGGCAGCTACTGTACTTCACCACTCAGTGATGTAAATAGGTTTTCAATGTGATGGGTCCCGGGACCCAGGAGTGGTCTTTTAGATGGGTCCCAGGTACATTTTATGAGTCCTACTTCAACAACCTTAAAGGACAACTTTAGTTTTTTTCAACCAAGGTTCATGTTTTAGGTTGTTGTGAGTGAGTGTTAATTTTCTTTAATTTGCTGCTTTCTTTCGTTTTAGGGATTTTAGCTCTTTTTGACAGGGGGGCGGGGGCATTCGAGCATGGGGCTAAATGTGTATTTCTTTACCAAATTTTATGGTGATTTATTTTTTTATTATTTACTATAGTCCTAATAAACCCCTGGAAATTACATCTGGCCACAAAAGATCACAGGATCTACTGAATGTGAAGGTAGCCTACTGGGGGAAGGCTTATACGTACTGTGTGTATAGGCTCAATATGTCAGTTTGTCACATTCAGTAGATCCTGTGATCTTTTGTGGCCAGATGTAATTTCTTGGGTTTTATTAGGACTATAGTAAATAATAAAAAAAGAAATCGCCATAATATTTTGTAAAAAAATACCTATTTAGCCCCATGCTCGAATGCCCCCGCCCCCCCTGTCAAAAGCTGCTAAAATCCCAAAAAACGAAAGAAAGCAGCAAATGAAAGAAAATGAACACTCATCTTTTAGTTTCTCTAATAACAACCTAAAACATGAACCTTGGTTGAAAAAAACTAAAGTTGTCCTTTAAAGTACAGTACTGAGTTGCAGTATTGCACCCCAGGACCCCCGGAGGGTGACATGATTGTGTAATCTCTCAATTTAGTGAGTCTTAAGGATGCAGGATCAGCATCACTGCCACTGTGCCACCCAAGCACAATGCACTCTTTACCCTACCTGTACCTTTGTTCCATCCTTACCGCAGTGCCGATATGTTGACTGGATTTCCCATCGGGATCAATAAAGGTGTCTACATGAATTAAACATATTAATTCTAGAAGTGCGTAGTCGGGAGAGCTGACTTTGAATTTAAAAGGACAACAGAACAAAAAGTACTTCTGCAGTGATGCTGTTTGGTGCCTGCATCCAACTTTTAGTTGACTTTCAGGTGAGCAATTGGTCCAAAATGAAACTCATGAATAAATGAAATAGTCAGTTTGCTGAGTTTACCAGTCGTGCATATAAAGATCTCTAATCCAGAAACCTTCTATGTCCATATTTTCAACTGCTTAATGTTTCCCCCCCGCCCCCGAGAAGTGGAAGTGTGTCTGTGTGGGTTTTATACATATTGAACCAAAGTAAAGTATTATATTATTATAGTTGTGCAGCGAAAATCTGCAATCTACAAGCTCTCAATGTGTCTGCGACGCTTCTCTCTTTTTCAGATATTTCATGAAAGCAAAGGTTAAAGCCTCGTTCTGTGAGTGTGTAGGGACAATATTACTAAAGCATCATAATCCTACATATTGTGTTAATTGTTCAGGGAACAGCGTTCTGTTTCATAGATGGGACTTGGCCATGCACTTTGTCTTCAGCCGTGAGTCGTCATTTAGCTTTAATCCATGTAATAACCCATTTAGGCCTGACCTCGAAATTAAATCTTCTAAATCCTCCAGTTTTCAGAAATACATATTTTCACGATTTTTCAAAAATAGCAGACCTAAATTATAACATAATGTTTAACACATTCTGACCGGGCACCCATTTTGGTGTCAGCATCATGTTATGCTTTAGCTATTTAAAAATAGCAGATCTACAAGCTCATATCGCGCCACCGAGTGGCGCGATACGAGCTTGTAGGTCTGCTATTTTTGAAAAATCGAAGAGCGACTGACATTTTTAGAATCTGATCTCAGGTCAGAATGGGTTCATCAGACCAGTGTGTGTCCGGCGGAAACCTCGTATGAATCTGATCTCAGGTCAGAATGTGTTAAAACACCAAAATGGGATAACTACACTGAAAAACAGTGGTGCAAAGTAACATTAAAGTGCAAGTAAGTACATTTAATCAAGTACTGTATGTTAGTTTTACTTTACTGGAGTATTTCCAGTTTCCACTACTTCTCTACTACACCTTGGACAAAATATTGTACTTTTACTCCACTAAATGTATTTGAAAAGTTTACTAGTTACTTTGTAGATTTGGATTATTATTACAAAACTGCATAAAATTCTGCATACTGAGTATTTTTTACTTTTGGTATTTTAGGTACATTTTGATGCCAATACTTTAATCATACTTTTACTCAAGTACATTTTGAATTCCGATCTTGTACTTGTAACAGAGTAGTTCTATATTGCAGTATTGATAATAATAATAATAATAAACTTTATTTATAGCAGAAAAAATAACGGAACATAAAAAAATAAAACAGGCATGCAGTTAAAACAATAGGACAGTAGCAAAGTGCTGAAACTTTAACTTATTGTAAAACGTGTCTCTTAAAATTTCTTTAGTAAAAACTTAGCTAAACAAACTGCTGGAAAGTAACAGTTGTGGACATACGAGGTTTCTACGAGATAGCGATGACATAAAGACTTGCATTAAACCCCCGGTCACACATCGGGACTATAAATTGTCCGGCGGCTCCTCAACAATGTGGCGGCTGTCTCACTTCAGTGGAATTCAGGACATGTGTGAGATCAGATTCATACGAGGTTTCCACTGGACACACACTGGTCTGATGAACCCATTCTGACCTTGAGATCAGATTAAAAAAATGTCAGTCGTTCTTCGATTTAAAAAAAAATAGCAGACCTACAAGCTCGTATCGCGCCACTCGGTGGCGCGATATGAGCTTGTAGGTCTGCTATTTTTCAATAGGTAAAGCACGACATGATGCCAACACCAAAACGGGTTCCTGTTCAGAATGGGTTAAGACCTGAATCCTCAGCCGTAGTCGGAAGACTTGCCTCTTCAGACTCGCCTCTTCAGACTCCACGTCCATGCATTTGCCGTAGCTTTTACAGGCTTATGGAAAGGCTAAAATGTCATTTAGATACCATATTATGTAGTCGGATGCCAGGTTTATTGACCTGGCATCCTATAGTGTTTATAGTTTCAATGTACAGATTATTTTCTTTGGATATTCTACTGTTAGACTGATGATAGGTTCTTGGTTTACTTATGATTCGAGATGACTATTTCTATGCATTTGATGTATTTACCTTGTGTTATCCTTGCTTACTGTAAGTCACTCTGGATTTAGAGCGTCTGCTATATGCCTAAATTGTAAATTGAGGCCGATTCTATACATCATCTCTGTCGGGTGGAAACATCATAATTATGTCCAAAACTTTAGCTTTTTCGAATTCCAAAACAGCAAACGTGGTAGATCTACAAGCTCAAAACGCGACGCTTCGAGACTACTTTCGAGCTTGTAGCTCTGCTACTTTTGATGCTTTTGTGTGACGCTGTAGTATGATGAGGTAGGGCAGTAATTTACGAGAAAAAAAGAGTTAGAACAACAGTAATCAATCTCCCTGTAGCCTGTACCCCTTTCTGCCTCAATTAATGCTAGTGACTGACCAAGATATCGCCACCATGCATTTTGAAAAGGCTACACCGATGCTACACCTGCGTTTATGTGATGACATACGCAGTAAAGAGCGTCTGTTAAGTTGTAATTGTCCTTTTCTCAGCTCGTAAGAGACTGGACCAGACGGAGAACGGAGGCTGTGACCGAGACGTCAGCAGCATGGGCAGCAGATCCAGCTCCTCGGGTAACTCCACACTACCTCCACCTCACCACCGCAACTGTAAGCAGCAGTGTTCATTTCCTCAACTAGAACTAAGACAGAAAAACAAGTTCCGTCGACCACCTTTTTTCACTGACGAGAACATTTAACCCATTCTGACCTGAGATCAGATTCATACGAGGTTTTCCACCGGACACACACTGGTCTGATGAACCCATTCTGACCTGAGATCAGATTCTAAAAATGTCAGTCGCTCTTCGATTTTTCAAAAATAGCAGACCTACAAGCTCGTATCGCGCCACTCGGTGGCGCGATATGAGCTTGTAGATCTGCTATTTTTCAATAGCTAAAGCATAACATGATGCCGACACCAAAATGGGTGCCCGGTCAGAATCTGTTAATAAAACTGGGGTGTGCAAATCACCCGTTGCTCCCGACATGCGTTCGTCCCACATGCATCGCGTCGGTTAGGGTTAGGTTAGGGTTTGGCGTAGGGTGTCGGTCTAATGGCCGTCGGACTGTTAGTATGTCGGAACTTATGCCTGTACCCAGAAAAACTAAGCCGATGATGACAAATGCTAGGACTAAACATACCGTATTGTGACTCATTTTGTGGAAAAAACATTGAAGACAAAATCCGTTTCTTTATAAATAACATTTCTATAAGTTTCTATAAATAAAAATATTTTCTTATCACTTCATATCACAATAGGGTACCATAGTAAAAGTACAGTAACAAAATTGACTAGAAAAAGTGCCCTTCTGGGCACAGGTCTCCACCAGGTTATCCACAGATCCGTGCAGTTAGAGGTAAAAACACTTTTCGGCCAGTTATAGCGCCACCTTGAGGCTGAGTTGAAATTGTTCATGTGGCATTTCGTCCTCGGCCTAGTGGGAATGTGGGTGCACAATTTCACGGAAATCACGCGATGTGTTCATGATTTGCAGCATTTTGTTTGAAACTGAGCACTCCTGTGAACTTTGGAAGCCAATCTTAACCAATCAGGATGGAGTCTGATAAATCTGAAAGACCCGTTTCGTTGAATGGCTCTAGAGAGACTGTGTACCAATTTGCGTGATGTTTGGACAAAATCTGTAGGTGTACTGTGCAAAAACTTGTTTTGCACAAAGCGGCCTCCTGGTGGCGCTATAACAGGCCGTTCTGGAAAGTTTGGGGCAGAGGTTCATGGTTGGCATCCAGGGAGTGTGTGTGCAAAATATGGCATCGAAAAACTTGTTTTGCACAAAGCGGCCTCCTGGTGGCGCTATAACAGGCCGTTCTGGAAAGTTTGGGGCAGAGGTTCATGGTTGGCATCCAGGGAGTGTGTGTGCAAAATATGGCATCGACCGGGTTAACGGTGGCCGAGATTAGCTGTTCACGGACACACAAACGGACGGACGGACACGCGGACGGACGGAGTGCAAAACATACTCTCCCCACATGCCTTCGGCCTGGTGGAGACAAAAATAGACTGTAGTCTATTGATATTTCTTATACCAGTGACAATCAGACTATAGTATATCTCAGGTCCAAAAAAAAAAGAAATAGCAGATCTGCAAGCTCACAGCGTGTCATGCTGTGATGCATTGTGAGCTTGAAGATCGTCCCATTTTCAGCATGCAACCAAGTGTAAAATCGGTCATTACGACGCCATCAAGACCTGCCAAAATGCATTTTTGACAACAAAATGAACTGTATATTTAAAGTTGACTCAAATCTTATGATATTTAGACGACACAAACTAGACAAAAACTTCAGATGACTAAAATATGACTAAAACTAAATGACATTTTATTCAAAAGACAAGACAAAATGAACACTTTTTGTAAGACGTCATTCCAACTGCATGTGAGTCCCATTCGTTTCTCAAATCTGATCTTTAGGACGCCGGAGAACAGCCGAATTTGACACGCGAGTGTGTAGATCAGCTATTTTCGAGTCTCAAGACTGAGAGACGACTTCAGATTAGTAATCGCATTTCAAACTGCCTAGGATCCATATCATTCACATTTCCATATAATTTGTATTTGTTGATTGCAGTGTGGTTCCAATCTGGAAAACGTGTTTTTAATGTGAGGGACCAGTTTGATATTATGCATTATACTCCAGAACTCCGTCTTATGCTATTTTGTTATCATCTCTTGGACATCCACACTGTTAATTTGTCTTTGTTTATTTAACAAATGGGACCATCAAATAGACCATTATAGTTACAGCTGTAAGGGTCCATAATGTTTTTGCAAAAACAAAATCATTATAGTGTACATTGATCCTTAAATCCTTATTCTAGGTTTAAATGTTCACAGTACATTCCCTGCGTAATCCCTGCCTGAATCCAATTTAACAAGCACATGTTTGTAAAGACAAGACGGTGGGATGGGGAGTAATTTCCTCACCGGCAAAACTGTTAATCATCACAGGCTGATTTCCCCCGGCTAAACAGGACACGAGCTGTTTGGAACCTTTCCTTTGATTCTGTTTGCTGTTGCTTATCACCGTTTCCCCTCGTTTGCCTTGGTCGTTTCAGGTGGGCTTAACGTGGATACATTTATGTTATGAAAACAACCTTCAAATTAATCTAAAATGAATGAAATTGGTGTAATCAAAATGCCTACCCTACCACCCCCCCACCCACCCACCCACCCAACACACACACACACACACACACACACACACACACACACACACACACACACACAGTATAAAGTGTGGTTAGTTGCTCATGCAACTCATACACATTGGGAATTGGCTTCTCTAAATCGTGTATATCGTGTATATAGTCATTGCTGAGACCCATGTAGAGCTGAACCTGATTTATACAAACAAAAACATTGAACAAGTGCTATATACATTAGAGGTCTTTATGGGTCCAATTTGACTCGCACCGGAAAAGACCGGCAAACAATTAATAGAATTCTGGCTCTGACAGCTGTCGGAACCGGAGCCGATCAGAATGACTGTTTTAACCCATTCTGACCTGAGATCAGATTCATACGAGGTTTCCGCCGGACACACACTGGTCTGATGAACCCATTCTGACCTGAGATCAGATTAAAAAAATGTCAGTCGTTCTTCGATTTTTCAAAAAATAGCAGACCTACAAGCTCGTATCGCGCCACCGAGTGGCGCGATACGAGCTTGTAGGTCTGCTATTTTTTGAAAAATCGAAGAATGCTATTTTTCAATAGGTAAAGCATAACATGATGCTAACACCAAAACGGGTGCCCGGTCAGAATGGGTTAATGACTAAAGACTTATTTTATACTTTGACTAGTTGAAAATAGCCAATCTACAAGCTCCCAGCGCATCACATTGCGATGCTTGTAGATCTATTTTTAAGTCGTGCAACAACTTCATTAAGTAGCTTTGTGTGTGCCTGCCTTACCTGGCTTCCTGGGTCTGAGCACAAAAATAGCACAGTGTCACTGTTGTGCAGCCTAACACACACATACATATTAAATGTACCTATATATGTTGATTTCAGGTGTATTAGTACAGTACAGTAGAGGGACCCCCTGTGGTCCCCCACACCGTAACTCTGTCATTTCTCAACCTTTTCGGACACGGGGCGGCTCGCCGGAACCAGGCCGACACCCTGGCCGCGTTCCTGCAGGTCTGGAACCCCCCCCCCCCCCCCTCCTCCACGGAGTTGCACCACTTACTTCACACGGGTGTGATTTGATGTGTGAACAATATTTGCAAAACACGTGGCAAAAATGAAAGAAAGCAGCAAAGAAATAAATAAAAATAAGTTGTCCTTTAAGTGGTTAAGAAGAATGCTTTGTGAATGAGACCCAGCTAAACTCTCCTCCTCTGTCTCCCTGTGTCGTCCCCCCTCCCCCCAGGCTCTCTAAACACGCGTCACGGTGTAGGGGACAGGGGGCCAGCGGACGAGCGGTCCCCCGAGGGCCAGTCGATGACGTCATCGTCGGGCCCCGTGGCGGTGGTGGACAGCTACCCCGAGGTGGACAAGGCGGTGCTGGTGGAGCGGGTGGTGCGGCTGCAGAAGGCCCTGGCGCGCAAACAGGAGAAGATGGAGTTCATGGAGGACCACATCAAGCAGCTGGTGGAGGAGATTCGCAAGAAGACCAAGTGAGTTGGGGGGAAAAAAAGCTCTCCGCCAGGAGAGCCATGGACTCTCTATGCACACAGAATAACTCTTCCTACTGTACTTCCAACTTAAAAACTGTGTCCGGCGTGTTCACATAAGCCGGAGTAGACGATGAAACATCCTTTTAAAACCAGGAAAGCATCTGTGTCATTTTAGATTTTAGCGATGGCTATTCAAAAGATAGCAGATGTGCAAGCTCGTAGCACTGCTATTTTTTGGAACATTTAAAAAAAAAACTTGAAAGTGTGATAGAACTAGCCTAGATTTATTCTAGATTTAGAACCATTATGTAGAATGGGTTAAATCAATGAACTGTTGCACTGCAGGCTAGTAGTGTGAACAGCGGACACTACGGAGTCTGCCTGGATTTAGAGCGCCGTCATCCCACTCTCACTGGGCCGCTGGCCTCTTTCGTTTCGTGTCAACTTGTCAGTCACCGCCATGCCCCGTCCCCCTGGGGGTTGTCAGGGACACCGATAGCGCCTCGTCCGACCTGCGTTCGGGCCGGTCGCTGTCGTCATAGTCTCCGTTATCGTCACCACCATCGCTGCTGCTGAAGGAGACATTCATCCATTTTATCATATCTTCCATTTCTTTCACCCCAAACTCGAGTCCAGACGAACTAAACTGCTAAACTGATAACATTCTCACACACACACACACGCATTTGAGCGCGCGCATATACACACACACACCTACATTACTATACATACGTCTGAAGACACGTTAAGTGCTAGCCCGTAGCACTTGACCTAGCCTTGATGACCTTGCAGTCTTAGGCAAAGGTTCAGATGTCATTTAGATAGCATGTTTTTCACACCCCCTTTACACGAGAACGGTGTTCTCAGGAAACGGCAAACAAAATAAAGTATCGTTTGCTGGTGTCCCTTTTAGTCGAGAACAGCGTTTTCAGGAGGTGAAATCGCAACAAAGTGAAAACACCTTCCAGAGTGGAAATCTTTGAAAACACTGTATGCTCCCGTCTCGATGAATCCGTAAAACCTGTGACATCATGGCTCACGTGGGCTCACAACGCATATGTTTTATTACATTGATGCAGAGCCGTAGGTGATATTTGGAGTTCCTAGAATTAGCAAGCACTCCCTCGCCCCGCTCATCCTACGAATTCAGATGTAGTGACTAGCGATGGTGAATGTTAACCATGATGTAAACAAACCGTATGATAGGAAGTGCACAGCACGGTGGTTCTTCTATTACATAGTTGACTGGTCTATCTGGCAGTCCGTCACCGCCACCTAGCGACCCGGCATGGCATGGCATGCACACTACAGCATATTCAGTAAGTGTGCGTCTACGTGTAAAAGCTGAATAAATAATTAGACAGGGCTTTGCCGTTTTTTTCTGGAGACCGTTGTATGGTTTCTACAGTTTTAATGTGCATATTATTATTTGTTGATATTTTACTGTTTAGACTGATACTAGGTTCTTGGTTAACCTGCCATCCTAGTGTCTGCTAATGCTTAAATTGTAACTGTAAATCATACATAAGAATTTTAGGACAAAATTGTAAAGAAAGAGCTCAATTCATACAAACTGACCGGAACAGAAAACGGGAATGCCACCATCTGGAAAAGCCGGGATGTAACCCAATGTAATGTGGATTCATATGTTCCGATGTTCAACGACCAAAAAACTATTACATTGTTAAATCATATTTGTGTGACAATGAATTGTCACGTATAATGTCAGTCGTGACAGCCCTACACACACACACACACACACACACACACACACACACACACACACACACACACAGAAGTAAATCCATCCATGGCTCATTCTTTGGCATATGCTAGGTGTCTGCAAGGCTGTCACCACCTACCACTCTTCACCAAGCCACACTTTTTACTTTCTGTCTTTTTTTTTTTACTAAACACGTTTGCAATGGAACCGGGGTCCAAATATGGACCCCCTGCCAGGCTAGTTAGAGGTAAGTCCCCTTCATGTTGGCCTTATGCTTTGTGCACATGACATTCCTTAGTAAATGTTTAACCACTTTAACCCTTGTCTGTATGTTACGTCATTGTAAGTGTAGGCAGACTTTCTCAAACAATAGCCTACAGCACTTCTAAATGCTTAAAGTCGTACTGTGTAACTTTTCAATTGAACAAAAGTTAAAGTTTTAATACATTCTTTTACTCGTATGTTTTTCAAAATAACCCTTCCACGTACATTTGCCAAATTGCTATTATATATTTTGACAAACTTCTCAAAATCATTTTGTATTTGTAAGTGGGGTCACTCACACCAAAATGACACAGGCGTCATAATGGTGCCAGCAATGTATTTGTGTGTTTTAAAGTTAATGCATACCAATTCTTATAACTTTACATACATCGTCCGGAAGTTCCAAGATTTTAAAAAAGTGGCTTCAAAACGTCGTTAGAAAACAATGGATGACATCACCGTTCCCTTCCTCCTTCCTTTTTTATAGTCCATGACTGCGGTGCAATTTGTTCACGACACCGCCATACGACGAAGTATGTCAGGCTTCAGTGGTTAAATGATTACTAAGGGTTTTGCTATGTGTGGATGTCATTAATCTGCATGTGGCTTCTGACGGGGGAAGGGCTACACTGGGGACGGAACCGTACGCACCTAGGTGGCTGTATCGACAATTTGTTCGCTCCGCGGGGAGTTCCGTGTTTACTGTTTTTGTTTGAAGGTGAGGCGAAGGGCTGCGTAACCCCCGCGGAGCCAATTCCGTCACTAGCGTAGCCCGGCCCTTATTCTTCTTGGAGTGCTTATAGCTTTGTTCCATAGAGTTAGTTGTCATGTCTTAGTTTGTCTTAGTTTGATACCATTACATCTTTCTACAACATTGTTGTGCACTAAAGCTCTTGTATGCTAGTTGTGGGTTGAATTCCTCGTACAGTAAAACTCCAGATAATGAGAAGAAGCATGCTTATTATTGTTATTATTATCCCACTACCAGAATTAAAATAGGGTCGATGTGGTGTCTGGTTGCTATTATGGAGCTTACCAGCACTCCACTTCGCCTCCCAACTTGCCCCAGACTATTCTGCCTTGGGTCTAGGGCTAGGCTTATTATCCTGCCCTCAATGTCTTCACATATTGTACAGTTAATATAAAACGCATTATTCAGACGGATCGAGTCAGTCGGACCCACGGTTGTCCAGAACCGACAAAAAAGGCCTCTGCCCGGCCTCTGGACAGGGCCTGTTCAGACATCACGATGATGTTCTGACATCGGCATAGACTCCATATCTGGCCATGCCTGACAAAGAACTCCATATATGGGCATAAAAGGGACACAGACATAATAACTGGGTGGGGGGGGCATCATTTGACACACACATTCCACACCACCACAATTATGTGCGACCTCGCCCTTTATTAGCAAATTGAGCACACCTGATCACCCCCCAAAGGGTACTGTTCTAGTTATTATTAATGCATGACATGATCCCTATCCTTGCACCTGTCACAGACGTCACCTGCCGAATAATCAGATTTGAGCGCAAAGCTAAATGTACAATAAATAGTTTGAGAGCCACTGGTATTGTAATTGTAAAGCAGACGTGAATGAAGTGCACATACCTGCTCTGACAGTGTGATAAAATCGGTTTCGGTACAAATGTGATGAAACCCATTAGGCCAGCTGTGTCCCCGTGGGCCCTGGGGGCGAATTTTATACGGCCCTCAGCCTACATTCAAGTTTTTTAACCTGGGCATTTCCCAGAGTATAATTTGTCAGTGTTCCTTGTTCCTTGTATTCTTTTTTTTTTTTTACCTTGCTTCATTTAAATTTTAAATGTATGTTGGCCCTTGGGTGTTTTAATATTTTCTAATATGGCCCCCTTTGAAAAATGTTTGGACACCTGCATTAAGGGTGTAAACATTATTTGTTTAAATGTTTGGCATTCCATGCCTTTTATTTAAATGGCGGGAGTTGGATTTGAACTTGGGACCATATGGTCGGGTGCATTAACTGCCTGAGCCACCAGGCAACCCCGTTGCCACAGTCCTCATCCATTAAAACATCTCTCGATTACTTTATGGTTGATAATTGCAGACACATAATTAGCAGACGCTCTAATCCAGAGCGACTTGCATTGTGTGAAATCAGAGTAAATGGCATGAATTCTGGTCACGTAATGGAGAGCAAAAAACAAAAAGAAGAAAATAAGTTACATAACGTTAGCCTCATAGGATAAATGCCTAAGTCATTTTTTGGCGAAATTGAGATTTCTGCCTACAGGTGCTCTCCTGGGGCTGCTGCATCGTCCTGGATCAGCGCCTATGTCCTCAGCCAATCACAAAGCTCACTATCTTCAAAAATGATGATCTGCCTAAGTCACTTGTGTGATTTGAGCATTTTTACGTTGCCGCCTAACTCACTTTGTGTGACTTGGGCATTTTTACATTGCATACACAGCAAACAACAGTTACTCTAATAGACCCCCAGGTGTTTAGTATGGAGTTAACATCACTCTAATAGACCCCCAGGTGTTCTGTATGGAGTTAACATTACTCTAATAGACCCCAGGTGTTCTGTATGGAGTTAACATCACTCTAATAGACCCCCAGGTGTTTAGTATGGAGTTAACATTACTCTAATTGACCCCCAGGTGTTCTGTATGGAGTTAACATTACTCTAATAGACCCCCAGGTGTTCTGTATGGAGTTAACATTACTCTAATAGACCCCCAGGTGTTCTGTATGGAGTTAACATTACTCTAATAGACCCCCAGGTGTTCTGTATGGAGTTAACATTACTCTAATAGACCCCCAGGTGTTCTGTATGGAGTTAACATTACTCTAATAGACCCCCAGGTGTTCTGTATGGAGTTAACATTACTCTAATAGACCCCAGGTGTTTAGTATGGAGTTAACATCACTCTAATAGACCCCCAGGTGTTCTGTATGGAGTTAACATTACTCTAATAGACCCCCAGGTGTTCTGTATGGAGTTAACATTACTCTAACAGACCCCCAGGTGTTTAATATGGAGTTAACATTACTCTAATAGACCCCCAGGTGTTTAGTATGGAGTTAACATCACTCTAATAGACCCCCAGGTGTTCTGTATGGAGTTAACATTACTCTAATAGACCCCCAGGTGTTTAGTATGGAGTTAACATTACTCTAATAGACCCCCAGGTGTTTAGTATGGAGTTAACATTACTCTAATAGACCCCCAGGTGTTTAGTATGGAGTTAACATTACTCTAATAGACCCCCAGGTGTTTAGTATGGAGTTAACATTACTCTAATAGACCCCCAGGTGTTTAGTATGGAGTTAACATTACTCTAATAGACCCCCAGGTGTTCTGTATGGAGTTAACATTACTCTAATAGACCCTCAGGTGTTTAGTATGGAGTTAACATTACTCTAATAGACCCCCAGGTGTTTATTATGGAGTTAACATTACTCTAATAGACCCCCAGGTGTTTAGTATGGAGTTAACATTACTCTAATAGACCCCCAGGTGTTTAGTATGGAGTTAACATTACTCTAACAGACCCCCAGGTGTTTAGTATGGAGTTAACATTACTCTAATAGACCCCCAGGTGTTCTGTATGGAGTTAACATTACTCTAACAGACCCCCAGGTGTTTAGTATGGAGTTAACATCACTCTAATAGACCCCCATGTGTTTAGTATGGAGTTAACATTACTCTAATAGACCCCCAGGTGTTTAGTATGGAGTTAACATTACTCTAATAGACCCCCAGGTGTTTAGTATGGAGTTAACATTACTCTAATACAACCCCAGGTGTTTAGTATGGAGTTAACATCACTCTAATAGACCCCCAGGTGTTTAGTATGGAGTTAACATTACTCTAATAGACCCCCAGGTGTTTAGTATGGAGTTAACATTACTCTAATATACCCCCAGGTGTTTAGTATGGAGTTAACATCACTCTAATAGACCCCCAGGTGTTTAGTATGGAGTTAACATCACTCTAATAGACCCCCAGGTGTTTAGTATGGAGTTAACATTACTCTAATAGACCCCCAGGTGTTTAGTATGGAGTTAACATTACTCTAATATACCCCCAGGTGTTTAGTATGGAGTTAACATCACTCTAATACAACCCCAGGTGTTTAGTATGGAGTTAACATTACTCTAATAGACACCCAGGTGTTTAGTATGGAGTTAACATTACTCTAATAGACCCCCAGGTGTTTAGTATGGAGTTAACATTACTCTAATAGACCCCCAGGTGTTTAGTATGGAGTTAACATTACTCTAATAGACCCCCAGGTGTTTAGTATGGAGTTAAGATTACTCTAATAGACCCCCAGGTGTTTAGTATGGAGTTAACATTACTCTAATACAACCCCAGGTGTTTAGTATGGAGTTAACATTACTCTAATAGACCCCCAGGTGTTCTGTATGGAGTTAACATTACTCTAATAGACCCCCAGGTGTTCTGTATGGAGTTAACATCACTCTAATAGACCCCCAGGTGTTTAGTATGGAGTTAACATCACTCTAATAGACCCCCAGGTGTTTAGTATGGAGTTAACATCACTCTAATAGACCCCCAGGTGTTTAGTATGGAGTTAACATTACTCTAATAGACCCCCAGGTGTTTAGTATGGAGTTAACATCACTCTAATAGACCCCCAGGTGTTTAGTATGGAGTTAACATCACTCTAATAGACCCCCAGGTGTTTAGTATGGAGTTAACATTACTCTAATAGACCCCCAGGTGTTTAGTATGGAGTTAACATTACTCTAATAGACCCCCAGGTGTTTAGTATGGAGTTAACATCACTCTAATAGACCCCCAGGTGTTTAGTATGGAGTTAACATTACTCTAATAGACCCCC
Organism: Protomyctophum parallelum; assembly: GCF_964188405.1. Lineage (NCBI taxonomy): Eukaryota > Metazoa > Chordata > Actinopteri > Myctophiformes > Myctophidae > Protomyctophum > Protomyctophum parallelum. Next base: position 6,692,662 of record NC_139719.1, read on the forward strand.
AGGTGTTTAGTATGGAGTTAACATCACTCTAATAGACCCCCAGGTGTTTAGTATGGAGTTAACATCACTCTAATAGACCCCCAGGTGTTTAGTAGACATGTATTAAAAAATGCCTAAGTCACAGATTATTTTCTTGAAAATGGCCTAAGTCACTTTTTTTTGTTATGGAATGACTCTCATGTTTATCTTTTTTTTAAAAAACATTTTGTTAACCCCTCAGGAAGCCATTGTAAAAATCTGCATTAAAAACTCTTACATACTTGCGAGAAAATGTGTTTTTTCTTATTATCCGAAAATCATAAAAAATGACTTAGGCATTTATCCTATGAGGCTAACGATAAGCTACAAATATACTGTGACTAGGATAACAGTTGAAATTCTAAACGAGCATCAGTCAAAAACCAAGGTCAGTCCACAGTTTGGGAGCCAGGAAGACGAAGAGTCTAGGAGGAAAAAAGTACTCACATTGTTTGCTTAAATAAAAGTATCAATACTGCACTGAGATGAAGCAGGTACCCCACGGTATCTATTTTATAGATACCGTAGCTCCAATTGTAGACTTGTTTGACAGCACTATCATCGGTGTTGTCGTGTGAATTAATGTTGTTATCATTTTACACTATCTTTTCTATGTATTGCCACACATTTAACACCCTGAGCGTCATAAACGGAGGTCTCTGTCTCCTTTATTGATATCATAACAGAGCGCATCGCTCCACAGGCTGGGAGCGCCTGTTGGGCAACATTCCATGTCATCCAAAATGTTCCCCCCCATTTTAGTGGATGAGACCGAAAATCTTAAAACGTGAATAAGTCTTGATCTAAATCAATCCGTCCAATTCCGTTGTTGTCGATCTCCTCGGGGGTGTTTTGGCTACATCTACATACATAGCTACTTCAGCTACATCCAAGATGGCGCCTGGTGCATCTCGAAATGTGCTCCGTTGCTGCAAATCACTGGGCGCTCTGATTTAATGGTCCTAAATACCCCCGGCCCCGGGCGTTTGTGGTGTTAACCAGTTGAACCCTCAATACTGTAAACTTGACCCTTGGCTCTGTACTTGGTCATCTCTTGTTTCCTTCTACACCAAACCTCTTTGCCAAAAACAGCAGAGATGTTGTACATCTTCTATTTTCGACTAAAGGTCTCCTCAGAATTGGTACGCTAGAGTTGAAGTGGTTAACCCATTTAGAGGCAGATTCTAAACAAAATGCCTTCTAAATCCTGACCTAGATTTTCTGAAAAACTTCAACTATTTATTTATTAAAAGATTGCTAATAAAAATGTGTTGCTATTAAGGCTGTCCCCGAACATTCAGGGTTTGAATGTTCGCTCGTTAGGGTTGCCACTCGAATCTTAATTTATGGCCATTCGTTTTTATTTTTATTATTATTATTTATTTTTATTATTATATATTTATCTCGGCGAGAATGCGCTTCTGAGAGTAGCCTACACAGGTGGAACAAATTATTGAAAGAGAGACAGCTAACGAGCAAGCTACACTCATTGGGAGACATTGGGAAGCATTTTTGGTCTGACAAAAAATATGGAAAGTCGTACAGGTAGGCCTAGTCACAATTACCATGTTTTGGGGGCTGCTTGAAAACTCATTCAACTCATGGCTAATTTTTATGGAATGATGAGCTCGAAAATCGCATCAGGGACGTAGCAGCTGACCATTTGGTTGCCCTACTCGTAGAATATTTGTGCTGCCCCCCTCCCGACGAGAGTGCTGCTATTCCTCATGCAGATTGGCTATTTTCGTTGTTTCCAAGGACGCACACACGGCATTACGTCATTACGTGGCGGAGCCGCAGTGAAAATTGTTATTTTGGGGGTTGGCTTGACTGTTGGCGTTCTTGTGTGTGTGTGTGTGTGTGTGTGTGTGTGTGTGTGTGTGTGTGTGTGTGTGTGTGTGTGTGTCGTATCTAGGAATCAATAATTCTAGGCAATAACCCATGTTCTTGTGCAAATGTACAGTTTACAAAAGTAAACTGTTGTAGGGCCTATTCTGTCTGTCTTAATTATCTGCAGTCACTCTGTCTACAAGGCCTGCCTTTGTCATTCAAAAACAGGGTGTCGAGATGGTTTGTTTACGGTTTACTGTCGGTTCCTGCTGCAATTTGTGTAACAATAGAATTGGTGTTGGCACATGGTTGATCAATGGGTCTTCAGAGGAACAGTGAACACGCCTACATTCTCACCTTAGTTTGAGAAACTGTACTTAATACCTGTACTCTTGAGTGTAACTGGGTGAGTCAGTCGAGGCTGGTCACGACTTGTGGCCAGCTGGTATAAAATATACCGCAGTTGGAGCCTGAATACACGGTGTCGTTGGGGTGGATCATTCCATTCCAGGCACATAGAACCAGTGGACTTTTGGGGAGTTTTTGTGAACAGCGACGAAGAAGTTCCAGCGGATCCGACCGTGATCTTGTCCATACGCAGCGGGGATGATGACGACGACCACCGCGATGAGGAGTGTTGTGCAACGGGGACCGATACCAGCCGCCGGACGGGTGGGCTGCGGAGCGGTCGATGGAGCGGCAACAGCCACGCGGAGGCCTTGATCATCACGTCGGTGCGGGGACAGCAATGTGAGATGCAGCACGGAGCAGCAGTGGCCGATTGACCGACCTAAGCGGAGGGCCTTCACGGACGGACAGTGGTCTGTGATGAAGATGTTTGCTTTTCTTTTTCGTCCCATCTCTGTTGTGAACAGAGTTGGGAGGCGGGAGAGAAGAGATGATGACGAGGACAGCGGGAAAACAGCAGTGAACATTTTCTCGCCTTGAGCCGTGCAGCTGAACGAACATTTCGATGTAAACTAGAAAGAGCAGCATACAGAAGAAGTTTCCTTTGTTCGTACAGAGAAAAGATGGACTTTCCTTCTCTCTGTTTAACAAATTGTGCGTCGCGTTTGTTTTCAACATGAAATAATATAGGCCTCATGTTGGTATGTGTTTGTCGTATAATTAGATAAGTTGAGTCATATAGCCTAATTATGAGTCAATGAGGTATTTTCCTAGAGATATGAAGAGATATGTGTTATTATGGTTAAACTCTGGCGCATCAATGTTTTCTTTTTGGGTATCACCATGGGTGATTTGGTCAGGGTAAGTCCGGAGTGACTTAGCTGATATTGTGTATTTACTGTGTACGACATTGGAATAGCAGAGTTTATAATAAAACATGTAGGTTATTGCATATCAAAAAAGTGCTCTTGTAACAATGGAGCTGAAAGCGGCATGTGTCTTGTTTAAATGTCAGTTAACTGTAGCCTACTAATCATTTTCCATTATTCATGGTTTGAGATTACTTATTTGTCCGAATAGTGATTAGATTACGAGGCAATTGGCAGGAACAGTGAACACGCCTACATTCTCACCTTAGTTTGAGAAACTGTACTTAATACCTGTACTCTGAGTGTAACTGGGTGAGTCAGTCGAGGCTGGTCACGACTTGTGGCCAGCTGGCTCTGGCTCCTGTGTGAGCTTAACAGATTCTGTACATAGGACGTCTGAGAACGTCATAAGGACCCCGAAATATTAGTACTATTGACGTGTGAGGATGTCCTAGCGACGTCCCAGCGACGCGGGGCGAGATAAGAATATTCAGAATTTTTCCTATTTTTTTTTTTGGCATTTCGCTTTTCGCTTGCCGTATGCTAACGCTCAGTGCAACTATTAGCTTGTCATTGACTCCCATGTTAGCGCGGCGGAAAGAATGACTCGTATCTCCTAATCCAAGGCGCTCTCCGCGGTGATGAATGGATCGATATGCTGGCGCTTCATTTCTGCTCCTCATCCGTCTCTCCCGCAAAATATGAACGTTTTTTTGGAGCGTAAAACAATATATTAAGATGATCGGGGATGTGAGGTCCCTTTGTAAAGTCAACTTTTTTAGGCAAGTGTTTCATGGCTTTCAAAGTAAAAGCGATCAGACAACTCTGGCACTCTATAGCCTTTATTTTGAAGGCACTTCCTGTACTAAATGTGTTAATGCTTATGCTTTGCTGCTGTGCTGTGGACTCTGAATAAACAAACATCTTGGAACATCATCTCGTCTGTTTGCCGTGCACATTTCTCTCCTGTATGGTATAAAATATACCACGTGTGTGTGTGTGTGTGTGTGTGTGTGTGTGTGTGTGTGTGTGTGTGTGTGTGTGTGTGTGTGTGTGTGTGTGTGTGTGTGTGTGTGTGTGTGTGTGTGTGTGTGTGTGCGTGTGCGTGTGCGCGCGCGCGCGCGCGCAAGCTCTCTTCAGCGCTGCGCTAATCATGTTCAAGGCGGATATATAGTGTTGAATGCAGCCTGGTTAAAAGCACTTGGATAAATTAATTAATTAGAAACAAATGGTCCGGATGTTCGCTCGACAATTCCTGCCGAAGTTCGAGTCCTAAAAACAGGGCTAGGGTACAGCCTTAGTTGCTATACAGTATACTGTACATACAAAAACGAATAGACTACGGACATCACTCAGTTGAAGTGCTGGGTTGGAAAATTACATCCGAAAAATAAGAAATGTTCAACACTTACATACAGTGTCCACAACAGTGGTTCCGGCGAGCCACCCTGCGTCCGAAACGAAACATGACAGTTGCCGTGTTGCAGCTTTCCGTGCTCGGACATACAGAGACAGACAAGACAGACAGAAACATAGCTTCATAATGGAGCGGGGCTCGTACTGTAGTGTACTGTGTCACTTTACTCTGTGCTGTACTGTACTGGCCTGCTTGGACATACAGACACAGAGACTTACGGATGGACGGACATAGGCACCACTCAAAAACACTGTTGACTTAAATTAAATGATTCATTCATTCATTGATATAAGGGTATCAGCTACTCCTCTGTGAAGTCATGACCCTTCGTAAGTGCAGCGTGCACAGATTATATTTCCTGATGATCTGCTTGCTATTGAGTACTGTACAGTATGTTGTGCTGAAGTTTCGTGCAGCAGCACCCATCACTTTGTGCTCTGCCCTTCACACCGCTGCAAGGCAAACTTGGCAAAGGCACTGCAGCACACTTTTCTGCATGGTCACTACACAGTACAGTACAGTAAGCTTGGAGATGCAATGCGGTTAAGAGGGCTCAACATCATTAATACGCATGTGCTTTATGCTCGGGTAACCGTTGTTTTAGTTCCTGTCATTTGAATGTTTGCCTCGCCTTATCGTGGTCTAGTTTTTTGAAGAAATGTTTTTTAACGTGCAAACAGACAGGCATTCATGCCATCTGCGTCAGATTCAAAACGTTGCAAAGACCTGATGCCGATTCAGAAAATGTCAGACGCAAAACGGTTTTTCTGAATAACGTATGTTGCTATATCAAACTTTTTCATGTTAAGGACAGCCAAAATTATATGCATTTGGTGGCCGACCCCCGTCTGAAAAGGTTTTGTTCCAGCGGTCCCCAGAAGCAAAGATTGGAGTTATAAACAAAAATGAATACAAACGGGTGTTGGTGTTAAAATTGACAGCACATTTTGATGTAGTTTTAGTCCGTCCATATAGTTTTAGACATATGAATCATCAGTCATCTGAAAGTGTTTTGGTTTGTCTAGTTTTAGTCGACTAAATATAAGATTTGAATCTTCAATGAAAAAAAGTCAGTCGCGTCATAGTTGTTCGTAGACAAAATTGTATATGATCATTGACTTGAAAGTAAAATAAAGGTAAAGAGTTGTGACTTTTCCCCCCCTTTTTTGCCCTTCAGTAAAGAAACATATTGGTCATCTCCTCATTCCATCTTTCCTATCTGTCCGATCTAATCGCGCACGTAGGAGCACAGTGGCTTTAAAAATAGAGAAAGGCTTCCTAAATATGTTGATTGATTGTTTCTGTGCTTTTCTTGTGTTGTTACGTGTCAGGCACACGCATGCGTAGCTCTGGGTGTGTTTCTACAGCCTGTCTCATGTATATAAGGACCTGTGTTTGTTTGCTTGCTTCATACTTGCAGTGGGCCGAAACAAGTCCTTTCTTGTGACCTTTTTGAGTGATCGGATGCTCCTCTTCTTTAAAGTTTTAGTCCCGTTGATCCGAGAAGCACCAACTGTACGTTTTTTCAACTTGTACCTCGACTGAGCACCTGGTTGTTCTCTTCGCTTTAGAAAAACATCTACTTGGACTGAAAGACAGATTGAAATTAAGAGGAGCACCAGATTTTGAATGAAGACACTCCCTGCTGATCCCACCTTCTGTGGAAAGTAGAGCTGAGACTAAATAATGAATGAATTTCTCTTTAAGCTGTAGGCCAGTAGTTCAAGGACCCCCAAATTGATATATATATATTTATATCTGAAAATGTTTTGTGCCAGGGACCATTCATTGTCCCCCCCTAATTTAATCCAAGAAAACCCTGAAATTACGATTTAACTCGTCAAGACGTCCACAGCAGTGAATGTGTACCAAATTTGCCAAATTGTCAAAGTGCCCGTTGGGGGGTGATCACTGATCAGGTGTGATCAATTGGCTAATAATTCAATAAACGGTGAGGTCATGCATCATTGTGATGTCAGAACACCAGTGTGATGTCGGAACAGGATTACAGATATACAGAGATGTAGGACATTTATAGATGGATTACGTTACAGATATACAGAGATGTGGCACATTTATACTAGATGGATTACTTAAGAAAGTAGCAAACGTTGTGAAAATAGCTGATCTGCAAGCTCCGCTATTTTCACAATTATCTGTGGAACCGAGTCGAACTCAATGTAATGCCTACAATTCCAAGTGTTGGGTGGGGTGGGGGTACTCGGTTCATGGTTCTTTTGGGGGTTTGCGGCCTGAAGAATTTGGGAACCCTTGCCTCACACTTGCCTCTCTATCTGAAACGTAACCTTGACAGCAACCCATTTTTGAGTGGTGCAACCACTCCCTTACGGAGCTACAGTATGTGTGTGGCTGGGTGGTCTGGGTCTGAGCACGAAGACAGCATGGTTGTTTTTCACCACCTGTGTGCAACCTAACACACAGTGTCACACACACAAACGCACACGCACATATTAACTGTATATATGATGATTTCGGGTGTGCCAGTACAGTAGAGGGACCCCCACACAGTAACTCTGTCATTTCTCAACCGCGTCGGACGTGGGGCGGCTCGCCGGAATCGCCCCGGCCCCCAGGGCGCGTTCCTGGGGGTCTGGATGTTCCGGGGACCTCCACACGGAGTTGCACCACTCACTTCACACAGGTGTGATTTTCATTTTAAGGTCACCATGTAGGAAACAAATTATTGACTCTTATACCGTCACAATGTTTTTATTGAGACGTGTTTAATAAGAAAAATCACACCCGTGTGAAGTGAGTGGTGCAACTCTGTGTGGGGGTCCCCTTGGGGTCCCAGCCACACACAGCTCCGTAAGGGAGTGGTGGCACCACTCAAAAAGAACCATAAATTATGCTCTCCCCTGTCTGTCTGTCTGTCTGTCTGTCTGTCTGTAATACGTTGGCCTTCATTATAGTAGATTTAACCTTTTAACCTCTGTCTCTCACTGCATGGTGCCGTACTGTATCGTCCATGCGCTGCAGCATAGCTCACACTAATCAGTTCAGTGCACCATGGGATATTGTAATGTACCGCACTGTACACTAATGTCTCACACTAATGACTTCAACACATCAATCAGAAGTTAATTAACTCAACACCTTCCCGGCGAAACTACTACTGAAGGTGTGTGTGTGTGTGTGTGTGTGTGTGTGTGTGTGTGTGTGTGTGTGTGTGTGTGTGTGTGTGTGTGTGTGTGTGTGTGTGTGTGTGTGTGTGTGTGTGTGTGTGTGTGTGTGTGTGTGTGTGTGTGTGTGTGTGGGATACAGTATATTATTGCGAACGCAGTGAGCCACTTACTATGACAGCAAGGGCTGAATGTCTGTGTGTGTGTGTGTGTGTGTGTGTCACGCTGTTACACCACCCGCCCGCCACCAGAGGGCGCAGCTGTAGCACACACACACACACACACACACACACACACACACACACACACAGGGCGCAGCTGTAGCACACACACACACACACACACACACACACAACCACACACACACGAGCTGCGTTCGCTTCCCGCGTTTGCGCGTCTTACTTGTATTGTACTGTTATTTTTGTCTTTTGTTTTTCTCTTGAAAGTATTGGAACATTTTGAATAATTTTAAATGTCCTTGACATGACGCGTTTGAGAACCACCAGTCTAAACGAAGCAGAAATCATTGATTTATTTGTCTGTTTTATTGTCTGTCTTTGCCCATAGAATCCTCCAGAGCTACGTGCTGAGAGAGGAGTCGGGCGCTCTGTCGTCGGAGGCGTCAGACTTTAACAAAGCCAACCTGAGCCGCCGGGGGGGCATCATGGCGTCTCTGTACTCGTCCCACCCGGCCGACAGCGGCCTGACCCTCGACCTATCCCTGGAGATCAACCGCAAGCTGCAGGCCGTGCTGGAGGACACGCTGCTCAAGAACATCACCCTCAAAGTAAGACCACGTGTTTTAAGACAAGATGGAGGGTCCAATTAAGGCTAAATGCATATCATGTTTGGAGTCTGTGGCACGAAGAGGTTTGAGAGCCACTGATTTAGAAGGCATTTGTTGAATCGGCCTCAGGTCTTAACCCCTGGGCTACAATTAACGGAAAAAACTGAATATTTCTAAAAATACAAACCTCCCGTTAACGGAATTAACGGAATGTCAATCAATGTCAGTTATCTAGGGTTCAACGGAGCAAAAATTAATATTTTTTCGCTAATATCACTAATGTTGGATGTAATTTACCAAAAAACGAAATCCGCGTGATCGTGCGCTATCGTGCACGCGCGCCGTCTCTATGTGCGTCGCTGTAATTTTTTTTATATTTTGCGCTGTTTTGGGGTAGATTTGAGGTTAATTTGACTTAGTTATGAAAAATATAGCATTAGCTTAGCAATCCGGACCAGCCAAGCTATTGACTAGGGTCAAAATACTACAGGATGTTGTTGATCGTTGAACCGGAAGTGACTTAGGAAGATTCGTCTATTTTGGCCAAAATCAGCATAATGGTGCGTTCCCGCCATCTGGTGGCAATTCGAGAGAATACACTAGCAATGAAAAAAAAAAAAAAAACATCTGTTCAAACCACCAGATCTTTCTATTAATGTGAAAATGACGAATTAAAAATATGCCAATTTGTTACCCAAACAAAAAAATTGGGATTGGTAGTCCAAGGGTTAAGAGGAGTCTTTAGAAGCATTAATATTTATCTGTGCGGTAACCGGGGATTTTGTATTGAGCCGCGAACATTGTCGCTTTGTTCAATCCAGCTCAATCTGAGTCGTAATTCCGAGATAGGAAGGGCTATAAAGGTCTGGCGGCCCGAGCATTGTGTGCACGCCGCCATCTTGAAACAGGCAAAACACATCGAGCACAGATCTGCCGATCGACCGGACGCAACGGTTGTGGCGATCCGTTTTGGAGCCACATTCAACCTGTCAAGTCCAACGTCACATGCACGCCCACACACACACACCTCTCCGTTCTCAACCACTAACAACCACTCGCACACGCACGACCGACGACGCACGGAGCGTCATGTACGTGTATGAATGGAGGCGCGGAGTAAAGGAAGGAGAGAGAAGGAGGAAGTGTGACCGGCTGGAGAAGTGTTGCGGGAGATGTGTTGTCAAAGTTAGCTCCAGTTAGCTCGTTAGCGGCGTCGTCAACGGGAGAGGCTCTGCAGTAATCATCCAGAGGTCCATCCGTATAAACGGCAGCACAAACAGGAGACGAGAGCAACGTACAACGCATCATAGCACACCAGGACTGCTGTCATACTAGGGTTGGTGTAGCCTCGATACCCAGGCTTTCATTTCGTCTGCGCGAAAGATGAAAGCCTGGAAAAAGCCGTGGGCTGAACCAGTCTAAAAGTGGGAGTCAACCCTTCCGGGTGGGCGTCGCTCTAAATGATGTGACGTAGCGCTGCACTAGGGGGGAGAGGAGGGGCCGGGGGTGACGGACAGATCGATGAGATCCAATCAGGGTGCGCGCTTTTCTGAGGCGCGACCCTCCCATCTAGGCCAGAAATGTCTCTGCTTAGGTCAGGCTAGGGTTGGTGAACTGTTTACTACTGACGGTGAATAGCCAGAGCGCCGTAAAACCCGGACCGGAGTAATTTGACAGGTCGGTTGGAAAGCTAATTAATAAAGAAGAGGAGTTTATTTTCCGCTTGGATTATTTTGGAGTTCCAGAGTTTTCTTTTGGGTTGATAATTGACAGAACTGAACTGAACTATCTATATTGAATTCCCCTGAAATTCATTCAATATAAGAACAAACTAACTTTGAATCTCGGTGTGGTGTCTATTTCTTGTTGTGAATTGTTGTGATATTCCTACTATTATTATTATAATACTATTTTGTGCATTTAAGAGTTTACTGACAAATTATTTATGATTCATGGTTTCCTGCTATATGCATTTAAGGGTTCATGTGAGGGTACATGCACCCTTTGTAGGGTTTGATTTATATAATACCTTATTTGTCAGGCCCGCCCTGACTGGCACCCCAGCAAACCTGTACCAAACCGCTACACGGTTAATTGAACTACTTTATTTAATTAATTTATTTTTCAGAAATACCGACATTATAAGATCTACAAGCTACAACGTTTGCAAGCCTCTAGATCGGCTATTTTCGCACGACACCATTCTGTACGATGACGTATAGACTAATCGAATTTGTCGCTTGAAGATTATAACAACTTAATTGATCAAATAATGGCAGTAAGTAATCAATAGCTGCCTGCAGGCCGAGTTCACAACTGTCCTCGGCTCGGTTCGATGAAGCTAACATAAGATCATTTGAGTTTCTATTTATTGGTATCAGAATGAAAACTCTTTTCCCCCCTTTCACTCCATTCATCTTTTTTTATTTGTCTTTTTGTCTTGAACACCCTGAGCAACAAAAGAGTCTTTAACGTCTTTTTTTTTTTTCCTCCCGTTTTGAGATCAATCTTTACCCCTGTGTGGATAGGCTCTCTGTTGCTAGGCAACGCTCGGCGAGGCTGTGGTCCCGTTCACTGCCATGTTCACTGAAATCTTACAACCCTTTTATCTCAGATCCTTTTCCATGATTGAGTCGCTGATCAAAACGGCAATGTTCACGGCTGTTTTAGATCAAAGGACGACTTCACTCATTTTCAACCAATCTTCATATAATTGGTTCCTCACTAATGAATGCTCATTCTCACAAATTAAATTGGACGTCTGTGGACACTTCGGAAACCTGTCTACCAGTGACATCATTGTTGGGCAGTTAAAAATATCTATGTATTTAAATTTATGATTTATATACAGTTTTTGTATATTATATTAACCACTTGAACCTCAGCATCCATATTTAAAAATAAACGATCTACAAGCTCACAACACATCATGGATATATTAAGGACAACACTAAATTACATATAGATAGGCTCATTTCCTACTTATATTAATTCCAAATTACTTTCCATGAGGGTCTATTTTGCAGAAATGCCCATGTCGTCCAGGTTCCCCAGCAGAGCCCAGCATATCGCTTTTAAGCTATTTATTGCGGTAATTTTTTATTATTTTTGAATGTTATTAGTTGGCATTTCAGACACATCCATGCCTTGGTTGTTCCACAGGGTGGGGCAAACAAACTAAATGAATTGTGAATTAATGGGATGAAATGAGCGCTCCCGCTGCTCGAGGTCTTTTAGTGTCTGAAGATGCGCTGGTCTCTCAAGTCAAATCCAGGGCGTAGCGCAGGGGCAGGTAACAGGCGGCCCGCGGGCCAACACTAGGCCCCAAGTTATTGTTTTCCCCTTTTTTTTGTTTTTGTTTCAGTTCAATGTTTGTTTTAAAAACGCCATTGACAATGAAGGGAAAATGTACGTCATCTTGTCCCTAACACAAACATTAAATGCCTTGTCACCGTTTGTTTTACATCACCATTACGTCACCTAATCATAGCAAGAGTTAGACTTTAATATATTAGCGCCCCTCACTTCACACGCGTGGGATTTCTTTAAACAATATCAGACCGACAGTCTCACATATTATGTCCAAATAGGGAAACTATCCCCACCTAAAGAGGGTTTATTATACTTATTATTGCGACCAAAGGTCGCAGTTAACTATGGATTTTTTTTCCCTTTCGACTGTTACCTGTCCTTTTAAACTCTAGACAGGCCTGCCCCAAATAAAGTGATTTGTGGAGCCGCACCTGGCAGCCGGCAAAAACTATAGTTCTCAACAGGGCCAGAAAATTCAGACCTGGCCCTACCTGGGCCCTTATCAAACCCTGTACACTCAAGACACTGCCCCCACTGCCACCCTTAGATCACCATATATGGAGCTGACCTGTTCTGACATTCCATATGTTGATCTGACCTCATCACACCCTGTACACACAAGACACGCTCCATATATGGCCAGTGCACCCTCAGGTGTCCTACTGGTAATATACTGATACTCCATGTTGAGAGTGACAGTGCAGGTATAGCAGCTGGCATGGGGGGGGGCATTTTTAACGTCAATTTAGAGTCTAAATTGACGTCTTCTCGTCTCTTTTAGAACAACGCCAGGAGTTCGCCTGGGTTCATGCGTGTGTGTGTGTGCGCGCGCGCGCGAGCGGTTCAGTTCAGTTCACATTAATTGTCAGTTCAGTTCTCATCCACTCTGCTCCACTATTTTTACATGACATTTGGGTCATGTCTCCTGAAAGTCTTAAAGGACCACTTCACCACTTTTCAACCTATCTTCATATAATAGGTCCTCATTAATAATAATCATGATAAAATGGCACAATTCTTTTCTGCTCAGTCTGTGTCTCATATAGGAGGGCTGCAGGCAGTTTAGAAACCGTCTTCCAGTTGCATCATCATTAGACAGATTTTCTTTTAAACAAGATCTTTTTACAAAAATGTTTAGATTTCCATTATCGTGAGAACGATGGCTTCCATTTTCGCATTGCAACTTTTCAGGACTAGAAAGCCTGCAGTTTCTATTAACTTGTATTCCCCATCGATGATGTAACTGGAAGACGGTTTCTGAACTGCCCACAGCCCTCCTATGAGACACAGACTGAGTAGAAAAAAATTGCGCCATTTTTTCATGATTATTAGTGAGGATCCATTATATGAAGATAGGTTGAAAAGTGGTGAAGTGGTCCTTTAAGTAAACCACCAAGGGTACAAATGGGACCAAATGGACCCTTACAGGTACAGTACATTTTACAGTGTAGATTTGGCGGTCAGTAGGTCACAGAGATAATGGTGAGCTTGTATAAATCTCTTGAGAGATTAGGCATAGATCGAACAAAGAATGCACCAAGTGCCATGCAACTCAGGGCCGTTTTACTAAGAGGATCTAAGTGGTTAAACTGAAGTGATATTATCCAATATCACAATATTATCCAATCCCAAAAGAGCTGCAGGGTGAGCGCTCTGCTCTGTCTCGCAGAGAACAGTTAAGATAATGATTACAACGCATATCTAATTTTAAAGGTTAAAGATATTAATAAAATAATAATAATGAAAAGCTGGTCGTCGGGTCCTCACAGGTCCATACGGATCCATGCCAATTTAAAATGCTATGACTTAAAAGAATGTCCTTGACTCGCACAGCAAGTTGTGTAAAATGCTTTTCACAGTAGCCTACTAGCCTTTAAAAAAAAAAACTAGTGGGAGCTTTCTGTCTTGTCTTTCACAGAGTGTGTGTGTGTGTGTGTGTGTGTGTGTGTGTGTGTGTGTGTGTGTGTGTGTGTGTGTGTGTGTGTGTGTGTGTGTGTGTGTGTGTGTGTGTGTGTGAGAGTGAGAGTGAGCGAGAGCGGTCTGGGAGAACAGTGTGTTTAGGAGAGCGTACAGTACCTCCTACCCGCTATTTTACTTTTTTAATCATCGTTCAAGGTCAGTCAATAAAAATATAAAGAGAAATCGGGAGCCAAGCAGTGAATCAATCCTCCCCCCCCCCCCCCCCCCCCCCCCCCCCCCTCATACACACACACACACACACACACGAGAAGTTTATGAATGGCATTTTTAGCATTCTTTTATCCCTAGCCCAAAAGCCAAAAATAGCACTGACGTTTTGTGAGCTGCTATTTTTCGGCACAGGCACGCACCAAATTATAAATCGGGCATAACGCCAATCCCAAACCCCTAAATGTCTAATCCCAACCTACTCAATAATTTCCTAATTCTAACACTATACTTTCAAAAAGCATGCGTTTCTCGTGTGAGGACCAGGAAAAGAAGTTTCCCCTTCCAAGACTTTTTACCAGCTGGTGTCAATGTTCTCTCTGCTGTGCTTTCACGCCCACTTGCTGTAGTTGAGACCTATATGTTTCTCATTGGCTGTACTGACAACCTGATTGGCTGCCTCGTCTCTAGGCAACCACACACTTTTTGCCTCTAGCCGACCTCTCAGCCATGGGATATAAGGCAGCAGCTGGTAATTATTTGATCAGTTGTTGTTTTTTTCCCCCCCATCTGAAACATTTTCTAAATATGAAATTAGGCGCCATCATACCATGGTCAGGCATCATACCATGGCCTGACGTAATGTTTCGGCTAAATTGACCCCTTTCTCGGCGGTGAACCGTTGAATTAGACTTGACGGAGATCTGTCAACGGTGTGTGTTAAAAACATGAGTCTTCTATTTTTTTGTTTGTTTAGTTTTTTTGCAGGACAACCTGCAGACTCTAGGCGGCAGTAAAACACACATTTTCTTTATTTATTCTTTGCAGGACAACCTCCAGACACTAGGGCAGAGATCGAGAGACTCATAAAACAGCAGCGTCTTCCGGAGCACGGAGCGAGCAGGAAGTGACATCGCTGAGGCACAGGAAGGAAGGGGCGGAGAAACCTTGAACCAAAACATGTGGAGGTTCTCCCCCCCCCCCCCCCCCCCCCCCCCCCCCAGAGGTCCGTGAGATGGTTCCACATGCTTAATGACTGATGGTTAGAAACCAATCGGACGCTTACAGGTCTGTAACTTTTGAGAGCATACAAATGTACGGGTCCGTTCCGTTCCCATTTGTACGCACTCAGAGTTATGGGGGAACCAATGGGTGAAATGATGGGGGTAGCCAAACCTTCAGTCACACACCTGTGTATCAGTGTCAACCATCCCAGCATATCGTCACTGTCGGGTGGAAACCTTGTATGTCCGAGACCTGTGTTGCATAGGGCGATCAGGGCCATACGATTGCACATTTAAGTTGACGATTAATTGCCACACAGATAATTGTGTTTAACGATTTAATAGTGTTTTTTTGCATTGAATTTTGGAACATTGCAATTTGTACAGTATGTCTGTTTATTTACGCGTCAAAATCACTGACACATTTAATCATTTTTTCTATTTTTTTCTTTACAAAAGATTTACAAAAGAGCAGAAATACTTTATCTACAAGCTTACATATAGTTGAAAACTTCCGTAGTTACTTTGTAGATTTCAAATCATGCAGTAACCACGTACTTCAGCCCAATCTACATTTCAGCCATTTGAAAAAAGTCGATAGCAGATCCAAAGCTTGTATTTCTGCAAAGATAATTGTGATTATCTCAAATAATTATAATTAGGTAATGACGTAATAATTGTGACCGGCCTAGTGTTCCAATGGATCCAATGTAGTTATCATTCAGTCACAAGCTCTTGTTAATCCTTTTCATTGGCTGAATATTTATAATACCCACTACTTTCACTTTTAACAAAACAAGCGAAAAGTGGTACTCTCGTGAGTGCCACGCAAATTGTCCTCGCAATGTCTATTGTTTCTCATCGTCATGAGCTTGCTGCTATTTGACTGTTTTTTTTTCTGCGACATAATAATGAAACGGACATTACGGATATAACAAGGTTTCTGCCCGACACCCGAGGAATGCATCAACCGACCCCCGACATAAATGAAGGAGACAATTGTATGTCAGAAGTGCCAGTCTGTTTTCTTTGTTTTGTTTTTTTGCACGAGCTCTTGAATGGGGGACATTATCTTTGGACGTACTTGAACTTTGACCCATCCGTCTGTCCACTCCTCTCCTCCCTTTCCTGGAAGGAACACATCGATGCCCACACTGCTCAGTTTGGCCAAAAAATCCACAGATGTTCCCCCATCCTGTATAGCCTACTCCAGTGGAGTGTGGGAGAGGGGGGTCCCTAGTTCAAATAATGATTATTTTGGGAACCCTTGTCCTACTCTACGCTTAGAGGTTTCTTTAGCAGGTGGGCTCAGTGAAAGGCCAGAGGCCATGATTTAGTCTCCACAGAAATATCCGTCTTGGCAAGCTGAATTCCGAAGTCTTCGTTTCTGTGCTTTAGTCATCAATCACTTAACCCACTTGAACCCTATGGTTGACCGGAGTCCCTCAGGGCTCTGTACTTGGCCTATTCCGCTTTCTGTTGTTGCGGGGGAAAGCTTTCACCATAAACAGACGATCGACGAGGTGTGTCGATCTGCTGTTTTCCCGAGAAACCTTTCCTCCGCAACACCAGACGATGGGGGTGTAACTGGGTTTTTATACATAAGTCTTGTGAAAATAGCCGATCTACAAGCGCTACGGCATGTTGCATCGTGATGTGTTTGGGAGCATGAAAATGTGATCATTATTTTTGGGGGAAATGTATGACAATTTTTGCCTATAATGATGCGCCAAATATAGGGATACGTCCAGGTTGACAGTGTCTCGTAAAAGGGGACAGGCTTAAAGGAGTAGTCCACCCCCCCAAAAAACAATCTCCATTAATTCATGGTTTCATGTGTAATTGATAGACAATTACTACTCCTACTCCTTTAAAACTCCTAACTGTTGTCCACATACAGTACACACACACACGCACACACTGTCCACAGCTTGCCCCGAATGTATTGTGAATGAACGAACATTCCTCCGGCCAAACGCATTCCAACACATCCACACCCTCTCGGAGACGAAAGGAGAAAGCGACGCATTCTACGAGTTGACGGGAGCAAGGCAATGAATGAACTAGATCTACAGAAACACATGGAGAAACATGACAGTAGAAACCCCAATTATCTGCACTATCAACACTTTTGCCATCCTCTCCCGTGTGAGACCAAACGCCTCGTACCGCCAAGCCCCGCAGTTTTTCACCCACGGTTGCTCGGGCAAAGCACTTAACGAGCTCGCCCCACCCCAGAATCTGCAGTCCAACCCCACCCCCCTGTGCTTGACATTGGTGCTATATATAGGAGGTCACAGTACTTCTTTATCTCTGCCTGGCGGCTGGCGCGGCCTCAAACCCAGCCGAGTAGAGCGCTTCCGCTGTCGAGGTGTCCAGGTGGCCCTGACTGACTGACTGAGCGCCTGCCTGACAGGAACACTTGGGACGGTTGGAGGGGAGAGGAAACGTACGATACGAAGTTGAACCCCCGTTGTGGTTGAGTGTAGTCCCTCGAGGCTCTATGCTATGCCGTATGCTGGTGTGTCTTCTGTTATTGTAGGGGAGAAAGCCTTCCAAGATGTCACTAAATATCAGATCGACAAGCTTGCAATGCGCCGCAGTGCCACGCGCTGCAAGCTTGTTGATCTGCTATTTTCATGCACGATATTATGCAGCTGCTGGAGTTTGAAGTGGTTATTAAAGGAATACTTCACCCAAAACATTACTACTTTTTATTTGTTTCTATCAAACTGCTCACTCCTTGAGTGAGTGCGTTTTTGTGGCATTCCTGAGCCAAAAATGCAATGTATTTGGTTACTTAAACTATGCTATATAAAATAATGATATAAAGTAAACTCTAAACATTTCTCACAGTGTTCTAATCACTGATGAGCCGTTTTGCTCTTGTTAAGATTGATCTACTATTAACTTCAATTAGTCAAATATTTATATATCATTTTTGGGGTCAAATATTCCTTTAATGTCTGAATCTGAGGCTGGTGGATAGTCCATTTTGAATGTGATATTTCTTTTTAATTTATTTTTTTTATCCGTTCTTCTTGGAAGAAATTTGTATTTGTTATTTTTAAACACTTGTTGGATTTTCAAGAGCTCCGAATCCATGTGATGCAAAAAGGGAACGATCCTTTTGTCGAGTGGACGTGATTTTGAAACGTGGAATATTGGCCTTTGTTTTTAGAGTCATGTTTGTCAAGTTGACATGGATTTGGACGCTTTGCTCCACTAGAGCAGTGGTCCTCAAGCCTTTCATTTCATTTGTACCCTCTCAGAGTTACAGATGTGTAAGGGTGAGAACCACTTCGCTAGAGTGCAGTCCTGTTGTTTGCATTGTATATTTATATCGAGATAAATTACATTTACAACATCTAAAGATGTTTGCCAGTGAAATTGTGGTGGTGGGCGGGGGGGGGGGGGGGGGGAGAGAGTAGTTTGTAAAAAATATCCTCCGGATTTCCCTGATTTAATGACTTAAATCAGTGGTTCTCAAAGTGGGGTCCAATTATTTAATAGCGGCGTTGAAAGACACATCAGCTATTCCAAAAAATATCTTGAAGAAAGAAATGCAAACATTTCAAATCTTTTGTACCCAGTACAAAATATGTACTAATTTCTTGACATGAAGAGGGGGTGCAGGGAGGCAAGCTGCTAACCGTTTTCCGCACAGTGCGACACAAAGTGCCAGGTGAGGACAAACGTACCTCTAAAGCTATTACCCATACCCAGTAGCACACAGTTTTTTTTCCTTTTAATGCGTGTCTCATTGCATTATCTGCCGTGTCTGCAGTACAAACTATAAGAGCTCCCCCTCCCTCCAGCCTTTGTGCTAAACTCAGCGTTGCATTTTCCTTTGTGTGTGACGAGGCACGACGGGCTCCGTGCACAGCAGCCGCATTGGAACGAAAGGTGTCACCAATGATACTAATGAAGGCTCTGTTCCATTCTGGTCAAACAGAGTCAGGGTTGCATGTTGTCTCACTGGACACTAGTGGGTTTCAAATTGGGGTCCAGGGACCCTCGTGATTCCTTGAGGGGGTTCCGAATGGCTCCCGGGGGGGGGGGGGGGGGGGGAGGGTTTACTCTGAGAGTGTACAAAGGGAACCAAACAGACCCCCATTGTGAGCTTGGAGATCGCATATTTCCACAATATGTATATGTGGAACCGAGTCAAGCAGAAGTTAATGTCTCACCTACCTACAATTCCAAGTGCTTGTCAGGGTGGAGGGGGGGGGGGCGGGTTCCCAGTTCTAATATTAACTGGTTTCAAATTGGGGTCCAGGGACCCTCGTGATTCCTTGAGGGGGTTCCGAATGGCTCCCGGGGGGGGGGGGGGGGGGGGGGGAATACATCAAAGAGTCAATGGCAGTGGAAATGGAAGCGCACTCGTGTTGATGTCAACATTTTATGCCGTTTTTCTTCTTTGATTACTAGACATTAATTTAATTAGTTCCTTTCCTTGTCTTCCTTTGTCATGTTGTCTGTGCAAGTGTTGATGCTTTGTGTGTGTGTGTGTGTGTGTGTGTGTGTGTGTGTGTGTGTGTGTGTGTGTGTGTGTGCCTGTGCTGGTCATTTATTATCATCAGTGTGTGTGTGTGTGTGTGTGTGTGTGTGTGTGTGTGTGTGTGTGTGTGTGAACTTCACTCCAACTGGGTCATTGTGCTCCAGTGCACCTACAGACAGACAGACAGACGGTGTTGTGTAGACAGCGGTAGTGTTCGGTTTGTTTATCCTTCCTCTAGTTATGGAGCGTGACTCGAAAAGCCGCCCGACCGGTTTCAGCATCATTCCCCCTCCCCAAGTCTCACTGCTGGCCTTCTATTGGTCGATAACGGCCATGCAATCAGGTTTGCTGGTTTTCAACGTCTGGTCCGGGGACCGCCCTGGGACCTGATTACGGGTCGTGAGTGTATCAAATGGAACCAAATCCATTTGATACACATCTGTAACTCTGAGGGTTTTACAGTATAGAATGGGGTCCCAATAATAATGAAAGAATAACTAAAATGGGTCTAACGCATATAAAACTGGGGGTCCTGCCGTTAGTCGGTGATCCCGTTAGCCAGCAGTTTGGAACAAATGCATTTTTGGGGGCAATTTTTTATCACACTTAAGCACTCCTTGTGACCTTTTTAAAAACTGAATGACCTTGTTATAAATAACATGGGTCTAGCAGCGTTAACCACAGGAATTCTAACATCCCTCTTGGAGGACAAACATTCAATGAAAATATTGCCCGTTTTAGCTGTAGAGGGGGGGATATCGAGCTCTGGTATAGAGCTTGGAGTGACTGGCCAACTTAGGTTGGTTTAACGTGTTAAAATCCAGTTTTTTGTGGTCATATGTGTGGGCCACATGCATTTTCAGAGCATCTTTATTGTTTACATTATTATTATTTTTTTTTTAAGTTAAATTACTATTAAAATCGTATGTTTTGCCGATTAGTTTGGGGCCCGCTTGTGACATCCTCGCGGCCCGGCCCCACAGGTTGAGAACCACTGGTGTTGGATGGATTGTGAAGCTCTTGTTTCAGTTGATCACAGCCGTGAGGAAATGCAGTTTTATGCTTCAATGTGACACCGCCATTACAATGGACACGTCTGTCTCTCTGTCTGTATGTCCGTCTGTCCGTCCTCCCTTTAAACTGTGACCGTCGTTCACATCTGTACATAATTATACTATTCTGTAAAGTAAAAAAGACAATTATCAGATGTTTAAAAAAGAATAGTCAATTGCGGATTCTGTTTATATATATATGTACATGTGTATATGGTATTTCCAGGGAATAAATAAGGAGATGAATCTTAATTTATTTTGATCTTCTGTGTGTTTTTTTCCTTCTCTCTGCCCTCAAATTGAGTTTGTATTGTGGTGTTTTATGTTATTCATGTCATTGAGTACACTATGCACAGTTGCACACATACTCCAGTTGTGAATTATCCTGTTCAGCAGTGGGTTAAGTACATTTACTTAAGTACTGCACTTAAGTATATATTTTAGGTATTTGTACAATCCCACAATAGTCCACTGGCAGTGTGAACAGGCACTTTGCGACATTGGCTCCAGACAAGGGGGGGGGGGGGGGAGTTTCAGCTTTGCACGCTGTGCTTGTCACGTGCAGTGTTGCCAGATAATGTGGAGTGTTACCCTCCGTACGATGTACGATCAAAATTCCAAAAATACCCAAATGCACGATTATTTTTGCAATATCTCAAAAGAGCGTGAATTTACTAAATTAAGATTCACAAAGATTCGCTATGGAATGCCCTGATACCAACAGCTGTTAAGAAATATGAATCCCTAGCCTCCTTCAAAACCAGCACTTCGGAAGTACCTTCCCATTGTGCAATCCGTTCATACATTTTGTGACCTGAGGGGTCACTCCTCCCCTCAAAGTGGCTGAAACACCTGCGTCCCAAGCAGTGCATGGACCCCCTATTTGAAGAGACATATGCCAGGGACCTCCATAAGAGAAGATTGTTATGACTAGCAATGATTCTTCTCAACCATTTAAATTTCAAGGACCCCCATGCAGTTTGACATGCATTAGGCCCCCATTTAATTAGTATTTCTATATCTCTGTGACCCCAATGTACAGTATATTGTAAAATCTGTTAATTTAACTGAGTTTACAAATGGAACCAAATGGAGTTACAGACCCACAGGGGTCCATTTGGTTCCAAACTATCATTTAGCTGGGGACCCCCTGGAACTCCCTCAAGGACCCCTGGGGGTCCCCGGACCCCACTTTGGGAACTACTGTTATACAATATAAATACTGCAATTAAGAAAGTAAAAGTACTCATTATGCAGACTGTCCTGTTTCACAAGGTATTTATATAAAATGCATAAAAGTAAAAAATATAGTATTGAAAATGGGCAACACTCAAGTAAATTAAGCAATGAAGTAAATGTACTTTGTTACTTTCCACCACTGGTCAGTACATGATGCAGGTCCCCCCTCACACACCTGCGTCAGACCAGGCCTTCCAACACCCAAAACAAACATGTCTGTTGACATGTGACCTACATCTCCACTCGCACGCTATATATTAACCGTGACTCACAACAACTGGCGTTGGGGAACCGGGAATGGGTTGCATTTGGAACGGTTCCCTGGCCTGATAACCTTTCTTTGTGTGTGTGTGTGTGTGTGTGTGTGTGTGTGTGTGTGTGTGTGTGTGTGTGTGTGTGTGTGTGTGTGTGTGTGTGTGTGTGTGTGTGTGTGTGTGTGTGTGTGTGTGTGTGTTGTCACTGCTGTTGTATCCTGACTCACCTGAGGAGCCCCCATGCACCGGTGGAGTCGAGGACACAAATAAATAACAAAACAGTCTTTTGTTCTATACTCCTCCCGGCCCTGGCAGGTGCCACCCCAGGCGGAAAGTATGCATCTGTGCCTGACTAATCTTTCCCTGAAGAGCATGTGTGTGTTGGTAAGATTAAAGGCCCTGCAAAGCTGTAGTAGGCCTAAGTTCAAATCTCAGAACTGCAAGGATGACTTTTATTTCCGAGTGTGCGTGGCTCTCATTTTTCACTGAAAAGCCATGGTGCTATACGGTGGTATAGGTTTCAGGACTTTTGCCGCTCATCAAATTATTGTCTTGGGAATGCGTCAAAAAGACGGCTGTGTAACTGCTATTTTGTCATTTTCTTGGGGTGAACTACTCCTGTAAGAGTGAAATCACCTCTTACTTAAAAGAAAAATTTACAAAGTTAACGTGTCCAATGCGTTTTCGGTAATCTTTCCTCTCATTCATCCTTTTTGTCTCTCAGAGACTCACTCATTTGCAGTCATGTTGTGCCCTGGATTAGCCTACTTGAATCATAAGTGTCATAAATTGTGTCAGATAACATTTTCCGCCGTGTTATGTTTTCTTCAAAAGAATACCCCTATTAGATTTTGTCAAAACACTCACAAATTGGTGCACATTATCTCTGGGGTCATCTGATCAAACGTATATTCATGAGTATGATTTGATTTTTTTTTTTAGATCTCATTCCAATTGGCTAGGACTTCCAAAGTTTGCGGGCCCGCTGGCGCAGACGAGCTACACTGTTCTAGTCTCTCTCTCTCTCTCTCTCTCTCTCTCTCTCTCTCTCTCTCTCTCTCTCTCTCTCTCTCTCTCTCTCTCTCTCTCTCTCTCACACACACACACACACGCACCTGTGTGTGAAACAATACAGCACAACACACATGTACTGACAGGCCATCAGATGCTATACAGTAATGAACAATTCCAGAATATATGTCAGTCTCTCTGTCTCTGTCTCTCTACAGTATATATTTTCTTGTCACTCCTGGTGGCATTCATTGAGGTCGATGCTGGTCCGCTGACTGTGTCCCCTTAAGGCCACGATAGCTCTGCTGCCGCATCTGCTATAGCCTACTGACCGTCCTATTTTTAGCTCCCTGATAACAACACATTCCATCCATCCAGCAGCAGCAGCAGCGCCAGATGAATGACCACCCTGCCAACCCGACAGCACAGGGTATACCTTGGCTAAAACATCCAGGACAACGAACGCTCCATGTCCCATGGACTCTTCTCCCTTCTGGCTCCCCAAGCTGTGGAACAAACTCCCCGTTGTAGTTCCAACTGCAGACTCGCTCTCAATCTTCAGATCCCACCTTAACCTGCAGCACTCGCCGTAGCCTCAACGACCTTGCCGGCTTATGCAAAGGCTAAAACAATAATTTTGATACTAGCATGGTTTATGTAGGCCGATGCCAGGTCATTGTTGACCTGGCATCCAGTGTTTATAGTTTCAATGTACAGAATATTGATTTTCTTTGACTGATGATAGTTTCTTAATTGGGTTACTTATGACTATTTCTATGCATTTGATGTAATCACTCGGATTAAGATTGTCTGCTAAATCCCCAAATTCCCTAAAACAGATCTAATAGCTCAGTGTGTAACAACGCTGCAAGCTTGTACATCTATTATTATTATTATTATTATTATTATTATTATTATTATTAGTAGTAGTAGTAGTATTAGTATTATTAGTATTTGAATGTATTTTAATGTAAATGTTTGGAAATGTTTGTAATAATTTTGATTTGATTTGTACACGAATCAAGCAGTGGAGAGAAGTCCTGACCGGACAGCTCTGCAGGCTTCTGTGCCCAAAGATAACGTTTTGTCAATCTGATCATCAGATTACATTACCATCAAGATTTAAGGTACGTCATAATCCTCGGAAGACCTAATTCTTTAATTAAGTATTTATTTGGGTTATTGACTCATGTTTCATTTGTTTCAATACTTTATTGGACAGAAATGTAAACTGCACAAGACATTTGGGCTAAAACTTTGACACACATAGCATAAAAATAACACACATATCATCCACAAATAATCAAATATATAACACTAGTATGTACAGTACAAAGTGGGAAAAGGGGGGGGGGGGTGTAATGGCAGCAGTGAATGCCATCTCATTTCTATGGGAAAGAAAACTATGAGTTTACCTCCTCTTGTGGTCTCCTGACTGTGGTCTCCTGATTGTCAAGAGACCACAAGGGGGGTAAAACTTAAACACGGTTAAAACAAACAGTTCTTTGTTAAACGGTTAAAGCTCTATATTCTGGCTATAATCATTGCGATATAGAGTTTATTCAGTAACAGGAGTATCCTTGTCTCTCCAGCTCTTTCATAATTCTTGCAGGCGGGTTGCCAATTTCACTCAATCAGGAGAGAAAACCCATTCATCAGCTTCAATTTTATAATATTCCCCTTCCAGTTGTGTCTGCTCATCTCTTTGTGTCATCACTTCCAATTCCACTTGCATTATCCTATGATCTCCTGGTTGGATCAAATTGGTAGCCCAACAAAAATGCTTTTTCTGGAGAGACAGGTTAATGAACATTGAACACTATAGCATTGATTATGATCAGAATATAGAGCTATAGTACGCTAACAAAATAATATCATTACTGCAATTTTGAGACTGATAATTTATGAATTCATGTTTATCGCTTTTTTTGGCCTCCAATGAGGATGGTGGGATGAGCTCAACATAATTAATCATTCTGCACTGCAGGGTCAAATACAATGACCTTATAATATAAGGTTACATTACACAATACACAGTATTCGTGTATAGCCCAATTACTTAATAAAACATTTTCTAACACACGTGTCTGTCTGTGCATTCAAAGCATTGCAAGTGCTGTTAACAAGCCCAATACATTATTTGCATAATAAGCTTAAATATACCCATCCCCTTTCCCCTTATTTTTCCCTCTTTATACAGGGCTGTGAAGGGGGATCACCATCCTGACTAAGAAGCTATGAGGCTGCTGTTTTGAGAATGTGCTGCCAAGTTCCAACCCTTTTTGACCAGTACACACACACACACACACACACACACACACACACACACACACACACACACACACACACACACACACACACACACACACACACACACACACACACACACACACACACACACACACACACACACACACACTGTCAAAGGACAGATGCTCTGTCACAGTGTGAAAAGTCCCACTCCAGGACACACAAACGCACACTGAACCTTTCCAGACTACAGGCAGTCTTTCTTTTCTTTTTTTTTTGTCTGAGGATTGCTTTTTTTTTCTTCTGGTCCTCTACTCACTACTAATGCTTTGGCCATATGCTGGATACAAAATAAATGAAAACCCATTTATGGAAAGTTGTGATGTAGGCTGTTTTATTTCTGTAAGCATATTCAATTATCAAGCATAATTGACCTACATTTGATTGATTTTGCTAACTTTAATACACGACAGGTGAGGCGATATACCTATAGGGCACATATAAAAAACTAGATGTCTCATTACTTGCGCAAGCAGAGCGTGCAAGTACTGTGATCGGCTGGGTATGTATGTCGGTGTTGTCCACCGGCCAAAAGCATACATATGTCGGTGTTGTCCACCAATACGTTGGGTGGTCGGCTGGGTATGTATGCATTTATGTATATGTCGGGGTAAGAATGGTGGTCCCTTATTGGCTGTTGATGGTGACTGGTAACTATACGTATACGTTTCAATGTTGGTATAAATGGTCAAAAACGGGTATAAAGGATTTAGAACAGCAGTTGTATCTAGACATTAGTTAGTAGCAGAAGTATAGCCAGGCCATGTATGGCCTTCTTGTGTGCAATTTGCAAGTTGGCCATACAGGCTCCTGGAGAATGATGACTTTGATTGTCAAAACAAATAATATTAGAAAAATGCAAAAAAGGGTATTTATTAAATAGTTAAATCATTTAATATTCAACATTTTTTTATACACATAATCAAATGTATGTCTCTCCAGGAGCCTGCGGATGGCTTGGTTCCATGCTTCCAAATATATTTGGAAATCTCATACGCTTTATCTAGATCGCCTATTTTTGGCTAATGTTCCCCCCAGAATAGGGATGTGAGGGTTAAGTGGTTAATGTAGAAATTAGTCCCCATCACACAAATATTTTCCCGATTCCCAACCCCCACCCCACCCCTGGGGACCCCCTGCTGTTTGACGTATTTCTCCCCATCAATATATATAGCCTGCAGTCACACACAACCTTTTGTTGTTCTGAATTATAGGCACACTGAAGTCACAGTGACACTGGCTGCCTGGGAGAGCCAGATAAGAGCGTGGCTCTGCTCACCAGCTGGCCAATGACGTGACGAGAGGAGGAACCCACCGCCAGTGGTGGAAAGTACTGTACTCGAGTACAATTTCGAGGTCTTCTTTACTGTACTTTTAGTATTTCTATGTTGCAGTATTGATACCTTACTTAAAGGGGAGGGGGGGGGGCTTCTTTTTTACTGCATGAAGTTTGAAAGTCAAGAAGTGAAAAGCTCAGAGAGAACTTACTTTGCTGGTATAAGAACACTATGTGGCTCAGTGGGTTATGATACTGCAGGAGCTTGCTTCTGTTCAAGGTTAACCCTCTGATTCAGGGGAAAGTTGTTCTCTTGGGAACAAAGTCTTGGAGGACAGGTAGGAAAGATCCCGTGCACTCTGTGAGCCAAAAACAAAGAAGATGAAGAAGTGGTTCTCAAAGTGGGGGCTCCAAATGATTGAGTTTTTATGCACCACTGCACTGGCACATATCTGGAACAAACTCCCAGAAAACTGTAGGTTTGCGACTGCCTTTGATTGAGTTTTCTCTTCTGAACATGTTCATTGTCTCCACCAGGCCGAAGGCATGGGGGGAGAGTATGTTTTGCACTCCGTCCGTCCGTCCATGTGTGTGTGTCCGTCCGTCCGTGTGTGTGTGTGTGTGTGTGTGTGTGTCCGTGAGCAGCTAATCTCGGCCACCGTTAACCCGGTCGATGCCAAATTTTGCACACACACTCCCTGGATGCCAACGATGAACCTCTGCCCCAAACTTTCCAGAACGGCCTGTTATAGCGCCACCAGGAGGCCACTTTGTGCAAAACAAGTTTTTGCACAGTACACCTACAGATTTTGTCCAAACATCACGCAAATTGGTACACAGTCTCTCTAGAGCCATTCAACGAAACCGGTCTTTCAGATTTCTCAGACTCCATCCTGATTTACTTTTGTTGCCCTTTTATCCAACCACCAGATGAAGGCAAGCTGCAATGTCCTACATTCCTATCCTGGTGGAGACCTGTGCCCAGAAGGGCACTTTTTCTAGTTTTGAATTGTTTTGTTTTATGTAAACTAATGTCATTTTGCGTCTTCCTTTGCTTGATGTTCTGTGTGACTGTGGCAAGCAAAGCACATTTAATTGCCTTGTTGAAATGTGCTCTACAAATAAAACATGTCTTGCCTTGGAGAGAGCCAGTGGAATGCACTACACCGTATGTAATCAATGTAACAACAGATGGTTGGGTCACGCTGCCAAGTTCACACGCACGCACGCACGTACGCACGCACGCGCGCACGCATGCGCACACGCACACGCACACACACACACACACACACACACACACACACACACACACACTTGATGTCTTCCTGAAGCAATATCAGCAGCTTAACACAGATGTAGTATCTGTAAAACCCAGATTGTCAAAATGAACCCCTGTGGGGGTTTTGGTTCTTAAACACGTCTCTGCAGAAACTTTTCCACCGGGGTTTGTAGATCTGCTATTTTCCAAAGATTTTTATACGAAAACTTGAAATTGGACATCTGCAGATGTACTTTTCCTTTTGGTACTTTAAGTACATTTTGATATACCAATAATGTTGTAACTTTACTTGAGTAAATTCTGAATTCTGGACTTTTACGTGTGACAGAGTATTTCTACATTGCGGTATTGATACTTTTACGTAAGTAAGAAATGTCAGTACTTTTTCCACCACCATATACTGCTGCTCTCAGCATAAACCCCCTACGGATAAATTAAGGTTACCGTCAGCCCTGGGAAATGCAGTCCTCTAGCTCTGATTGGTCTTGAGCGATGATGAACGAACCAATGGCGTGTCACGGATCATTACACTGATATTATACCATTACCCTTGGTTTAACCTGGCCAACTTGCTGCGCCTCCCGCTGATGCACACGCATGCACATTTTATAATCAACATAAATTATATCAAGCTTGTGATGGACGGATTATAGAGATAGACCTGGCCAATGGGGCCATGCAGTAGCCAAGCGGGGGCCCTCGACTAACAGGGAGACTCACAGTCTGTGGAAATCTGTCAGCACAGCCTCAGAAAACAAAGCATGAATGATTTGTCTTCCCTGTGTATTTTTGGTTTCTCAAAAGGCCCAATGGAAATTATACTGATATAGTGACATCACAATATCATCCCGCCCCCCTTTATCATACAGCAATAGCTGTGGTTGTGGCGGATCACCACCCACATTTCAGCACATAGAAACCCCATTCAAACCTATTTAAGTGCATCTTACGGTGGACATGTTTGCCTGAAAAGGAATCTTTGAAATGTTAGTTTTAGAAATATAGTGCTTTCAAATTTTGAGAATTTTACAATGGGGCTCAATGGCAGAAATTGGCACGTCAAAAAAGCACTTTCACCTAGAAACTCCATTCACACTTTTTATTATTCAGCTTACTGTGGAGACACATGCTGAAACTTTTTACTTTGAAATGTTTTGTAGTTTCTGAGTTATTTAACTTAAAGGCCCAATGCATTCTCTATGGCAATAGCACAAACTTTGGCATGCTACTAGTCCTACATACTTAAACCTAGCAACCCCATTCTAGCCTACTTAGGTTCATCTTACGGTGGACATGTTTGCCTGAAAAGGAATCTTTGAAAGGTGTCATAGTTTTAGAAATATAGTGCTTTCAAATTTGAGACTTTTAACATGGGGCTCAATGGCAGATTTTGGCACGTCAAAAAATCACTTTCTCCTAGAAACTCCATTCACACTTTGTATTATTCAGCTTACTGTGGAGACACATGCTGAAACTTTTTACTTTTAAATGTTTTGTAGTTTCTGAGTTATTTAACTTAAACGCCCAATGCATTCTCTATGGCAATAGCACAAACTTTGGCATGCTACTAGTCCTACATACTTACACCTAGCAACCCCATTCTAGCCTACTTAGGTTCATCTTACGGTGGACATGTTTGACTGAAAAGGAATCTTTGAAATGTTTCATAGTTTTAGAAATATAGTGCTTTCAAATTTGAGAATTTTACAATGGGGCTCAATGGCAGAAATGGGCACGTCAAAAAAGCACTTTCACCTAGAAACTCCATTCACACTTTTTATTATTCAGCTTACTGTGGAGACACATGCTGGAACGTTTTACTTTGAAATGTTTTGTAGTTTCTGAGTTATTTAACTTAAACGCCCAATGCATTCTCTATGGCAATAGCACAAACTTTGGCATGCTACTAGTCCTACATACTTAAACCTAGCAACCCCATTCTAGCCTACTTAGGTTCATCTTACGGTGGACATGTTTGCCTGAAAAGGAATCTTTGAAAGGTGTCATAGTTTTAGAAATATAGTGCTTTCAAATTTGAGACTTTTAACATGGGGCTCAATGGCAGATTTTGGCACGTCAAAAAATCACTTTCTCCTAGAAACTCCATTCACACTTTTTATTATTCAGCTTACTGTGGAGACACATGCTGGAACGTTTTACTTTGAAATGTTTTGTAGTTTCTGAGTTATTTAACTTAAATGCCCAATGCATTCTCTATGGCAATAGCACAAACTTTGGCATGCTACTAGTCCTACATACTTAAACCTACCAACCCCATTCTAGCCTACTTAGGTTTATCTTACGGTGGACATGTTTGCCTGAAAAGGAATCTTCGAAAGGTGTCATAGTTTTAGAAATATAGTGCTTTCAAATTTGAGACTTTTAACATGGGGCTCAATGGCAGATTTGGGCACGTCAAAAAATCACTTTCACCTAGAAACTCCATTCACACTTTTTATTATTCAGCTTACTGTGGAGACACATGCTGGAACGTTTTACTTTGAAATGTTTTGTAGTTTCTGAGTTATTTAACTTAAACGCCCAATGCATTCTCTATGGCAATAGCACAAACTTTGGCATGCTACTAGTCCTACATACTTAAACCTACCAACCCCATTCTAGCCTACTTAGGTTCATCTTACGGTGGACATGTTTGCCTGAAAAGGAATCTTTGAAAGGTGTCATAGTTTTAGAAATATAGTGCTTTCAAATTTGAGACTTTTAACATGGGGCTCAATGGCAGATTTTGGCACGTCCAAAAATCACTTTCACCTAGAAACTCCATTCACACTTTTTATTATTCAGCTTACTGTGGAGACACATGCTGGAACGTTTTACTTTGAAATGTTTTGTAGTTTCTGAGTTATTTAACTTAAACGCCCAATGCATTCTCTATGGCAATAGCACAAACTTTGGCATGCTACTAGTCCTACATACTTAAACCTACCAACCCCATTCTAGCCTACTTAGGTTCATCTTACGGTGGACATGTTTGCCTGAAAAGGAATCTTTGAAAGGTGTCATAGTTTTAGAAATATAGTGCTTTCAAATTTGAGACTTTTAACATGGGGCTCAATGGCAGATTTTGGCACGTCCAAAAATCACTTCCACCTAGAAACTCCATTCACACTTTTTATTTTTCAGCGTACTGTGGAGACACATGCTGGAACGTTTTACTTTGAAATGTTTTGTAGTTTCTGAGTTATTTAACTTAAACGCCCAATGCATTCTCTATGGCAATAGCAGAAACTTTGGCATGCTACTAGTCCTACATACTTAAACCTACCAACCCCATTCTAGCCTACTTAGGTTCATCTTACGGTGGACATGTTTGCCTGAAAAGGAATCTTCGAAAGGTGTCATAGATTTAGAAATATAGTGCTTTCAAATTTGAGACTTTTAACATGGGGCTCAATGGCAGATTTTGGCACGTCAAAAAATCACTTTCACCTAGAAACTCCATTCACACTTTTTATTATTCAGCTTACTGTGGAGACACATGCTGGAACGTTTTACTTTGAAATGTTTTGTAGTTTCTGAGTTATTTAACTTAAACGCCCAATGCATTCTCTATGGCAATAGCACAAACTTTGGCATGCTACTAGTCCTACATACTTAAACCTACCAACCCCATTCTAGCCTACTTAGGTTCATCTTACGGTGGACATGTTTGACTGAAAAGGAATCTTTGAAATGTTTCATAGTTTTAGAAATATAGTGCTTTCAAATTTGAGAATTTTACAATGGGGCTCAATGGCAGAAATTGGCACGTCAAAAAAGCACTTTCACCTAGAAACTCCATTCACACTTTTTATTATTCAGCTTACTGTGGAGACACATGCTGAAACTTTTTACTTTTAAATGTTTTGTAGTTTCTGAGTTATTGTGGGCTCGCCACAGCGAGCACACACTAGTTACTCTCAGTTTATATTTATTTATTCCAATTTCCGCCTTTTTTTTCGGTTTCCTACTACTTCCACATACTTTATGCTAGAAATTTAGTTCAAACTTCAAACTGCTCAGCTCTTTGCAGTTATTATTGCTCCAATTAGAATTTTTACAAAGTTTTATACTTTTTATACTTTTTAACTTTTTAACTTTTTTTTACATTCTTTATAGTGAGAGTCGATGGAAGAAAGGTCCCATTTTTCACAGTTAACTTTTTTGAGCTCTTATTACTCCGTCATACTTTCACTTTGAAACTTCATTAAAACTTTATAATGTTCATCTATCTTTGAACTTTCATTGGTGAAAAAGTTGTTTTGAAAAAGTTTATACTTTTTAAAATATTTAACTTTATTTATAGTTTTTTCCTCCCATTGACAATGTATGGGATTTATCTCTAAATCAACCTCACTTTTGCAGCCTCATTACTCTGGCATACTTTGTCGTAGAAACGTGATTTAAACTTTAGAAAGCTCACACGACTCTGGACTTTTTCGTGGTTCAAACCGTATTCGAATACGTTAAACGGCTTTTCCGAAATCGCAGTTCAATCGCAGGCCGTTTCGCCTAATTAGTGCCACGTTAGAGTGCAGGCCTTCTTTCACTAGAGTGTACAAACAGAAAATCTTTCCTTGAAAATTTACCAAACAAATTGCCGTCCCGGCCAAGATATTCACTTTACACACATGTCCTTTGGTCATTTTGTAGCCACACATGTCCTCTTTCACACAATGTGACCACCAAAACACAGAGACATACAGAATGTGAACTACGGCCTTTTAAGTGACACAAATACAGTCAATCTGCTCATTGACCTCCATAGTAAAATCCTTACGAGGAAATTATCGCGATGACAATTCTTAACTCGCTCTTATAACCACATTTTCGATCGTACCAACACCACAATCGCACATGGTGTACCTCAATATCTCAGGCCACTCACAGCGAAGAAATTATTTGCATTCGACTTTTACTTTTTGCGATAGAGCAATTTGTTCGGGCATAGTTTCCCCCCATTCAGAACCATTGTAAAATAAGAGATCAAGTTGCGCGCCACTTGTTTGTCTTTTACACTTCCACAGCTGAGACATATAAGGGCTTAATTACAGGGCTGAAATTAAAGTTACAAGATCTCAATGAGTTGCTCTGCGATACCTTGTGGGCTTGTAGGTCTGCTATTTGTGCAATTGGATGGCCTTTACACAGATAGATCAGATAGAGATGAAAAAGTATTTTCAAAAAAGTATTTTCAAAAGAGTATTTTCAAAAAAGTATTTTCAAAAAAGTATTTTCAAAAAAGTATTTTAAAAAAAATGAAAAAAATTAAAAAAAAATGAAAAAATTAAAAAAATTAAAAAAAATTAAAAAAAATTAAAAAAAATTAAAAAAATGAAAAAAAATTAAAAAAAATGAAAAAAATGAAAAAATTGAAAAAAATTGAAAAAATTGAAAAAAATGAAAAAAAATGAAAAAAATGAAAACTTAAAAAAAAATTGTTTCTTTTTTACTTAAAAAGAAAAAACTTCAATTTTTTAGATTTTTTTTTTTTTTTTTACATTTAAAGAAAAACTTTAAAAACACTTCTACAACTTCCACATACTTTATTCTGCTTAAACTATAGTTTTTACACATTTTCATACTTTTTTTAACTTTTACTTCAGCTTTAATGCATTTTCTACTTTTCTTTACAATATGCTACAGTCCCGAAATTTTGATTATAGATTTAGAACACCAATGGTAACACCATTACTCCGGTCCCCGAGTTTCAAA
The DNA here is from genome assembly GCF_964188405.1 of Protomyctophum parallelum. Lineage (NCBI taxonomy): Eukaryota > Metazoa > Chordata > Actinopteri > Myctophiformes > Myctophidae > Protomyctophum > Protomyctophum parallelum. Next base: position 6,726,214 of record NC_139719.1, read on the forward strand.
CTTGACACGGCAATAACTTTATACAAAGCATTTTACGCGAGCCCACGCAGTTTCTACAGGAACTGCTTTCTAGTTTAACTTAAACGCCCAATGCATTCTCTATGGCAATAGCACAAACTTTGGCATGCTACTAGTCCTACATACTTAAACCTAGCAACCCCATTCTAGCCTACTTAGGTTCATCTTACGGTGGACATGTTTGCCTGAAAAGGAATCTTTGAAAGGTGTCATAGTTTTAGAAATATAGTGCTTTCAAATTTGAGACTTTTAACATGGGGCTCAATGGCAGATTTTGGCACGTCAAAAAATCACTTTCTCCTAGAAACTCCATTCACACTTTGTATTATTCAGCTTACTGTGGAGACACATGCTGAAACTTTTTACTTTGAAATGTTTTGTAGTTTCTGAGTTATTTAACTTAAACGCCCAATGCATTCTCTATGGCAATAGCACAAACTTTGGCATGCTACTAGTCCTACATACTTACACCTAGCAACCCCATTCTAGCCTACTTAGGTTCATCTTACGGTGGACATGTTTGACTGAAAAGGAATCTTTGAAATGTTTCATAGTTTTAGAAATATAGTGCTTTCAAATTTGAGACTTTTAACATGGGGCTCAATGGCAGAAATTGGCACGTCAAAAAAGCACTTTCACCTAGAAACTCCATTCACACTTTTTATTATTCAGCTTACTGTGGAGACACATGCTGGAACGTTTTACTTTGAAATGTTTTGTAGTTTCTGAGTTATTTAACTTAAATGCCCAATGCATTCTCTATGGCAATAGCACAAACTTTGGCATGCTACTAGTCCTACATACTTAACCCTACCAACCCCATTCTAGCCTACTTAGGTTTATCTTACGGTGGACATGTTTGCCTGAAAAGGAATCTTCGAAAGGTGTCATAGTTTTAGAAATATAGTGCTTTCAAATTTGAGACTTTTAACATGGGGCTCAATGGCAGATTTGGGCACGTCAAAAAATCACTTTCACCTAGAAACTCCATTCACACTTTTTATTATTCAGCTTACTGTGGAGACACATGCTGGAACGTTTTACTTTGAAATGTTTTGTAGTTTCTGAGTTATTTAACTTAAACGCCCAATGCATTCTCTATGGCAATAACACAAACTTTGGCATGCTACTAGTCCTACATACTTAAACCTACCAACCCCATTCTAGCCTACTTAGGTTCATCTTACGGTGGACATGTTTGCCTGAAAAGGAATCTTTGAAAGGTGTCATAGTTTTAGAAATATAGTGCTTTCAAATTTGAGACTTTTAACATGGGGCTCAATGGCAGATTTTGGCACGTCCAAAAATCACTTTCACCTAGAAACTCCATTCACACTTTTTATTATTCAGCTTACTGTGGAGACACATGCTGGAACGTTTTACTTTGAAATGTTTTGTAGTTTCTGAGTTATTTAACTTAAACGCCCAATGCATTCTCTATGGCAATAGCACAAACTTTGGCATGCTACTAGTCCTACATACTTAAACCTACCAACCCCATTCTAGCCTACTTAGGTTCATCTTACGGTGGACATGTTTGCCTGAAAAGGAATCTTTGAAAGGTGTCATAGTTTTAGAAATATAGTGCTTTCAAATTTGAGACTTTTAACATGGGGCTCAATGGCAGATTTTGGCACGTCCAAAAATCACTTCCACCTAGAAACTCCATTCACACTTTTTATTATTCAGCGTACTGTGGAGACACATGCTGGAACGTTTTACTTTGAAATGTTTTGTAGTTTCTGAGTTATTTAACTTAAACGCCCAATGCATTCTCTATGGCAATAGCAGAAACTTTGGCATGCTACTAGTCCTACATACTTAAACCTACCAACCCCATTCTAGCCTACTTAGGTTCATCTTACGGTGGACATGTTTGCCTGAAAAGGAATCTTCGAAAGGTGTCATAGATTTAGAAATATAGTGCGTTCAAATTTGAGACTTTTAACATGGGGCTCAATGGCAGATTTTGGCACGTCAAAAAATCACTTTCACCTACAAACTCCATTCACACTTTTTATTATTCAGCTTACTGTGGAGACACATGCTGGAACGTTTTACTTTGAAATGTTTTGTAGTTTCTGAGTTATTTAACTTAAACGCCCAATGCATTCTCTATGGCAATAGCACAAACTTTGGCATGCTACTAGTCCTACATACTTAAACCTACCAACCCCATTCTAGCCTACTTAGGTTCATCTTACGGTGGACATGTTTGACTGAAAAGGAATCTTTGAAATGTTTCATAGTTTTAGAAATATAGTGCTTTCAAATTTGAGAATTTTACAATGGGGCTCAATGGCAGAAATTGGCACGTCAAAAAAGCACTTTCACCTAGAAACTCCATTCACACTTTTTATTATTCAGCTTACTGTGGAGACACATGCTGAAACTTTTTACTTTTAAATGTTTTGTAGTTTCTGAGTTATTTAACTTAAACGCCCAATGCATTCTCTATGGCAATAGCACAAACTTTGGCATGCTACTAGTCCTACATACTTAAACCTAGCAACCCCATTCTAGCCTACTTAGGTTCATCTTACGGTGGACATGTTTGCCTGAAAAGGAATATTTGAAAGGTGTCATAGTTTTAGAAATATAGTGCTTTCAAATTTGAGACTTTTAACATGGGGCTCAATGGCAGATTTTGGCACGTCAAAAAATCACTTTCTCCTAGAAACTCCATTCACACTTTTTATTATTCAGCTTACTGTGGAGACACATGCTGGAACGTTTTACTTTGAAATGTTTTGTAGTTTCTGAGTTATTTAACTTAAACGCCCAATGCATTCTCTATGGCAATAGCACAAACTTTGGCATGCTACTAGTCCTACATACTTAAACCTACCAACCCCATTCTAGCCTACTTAGGTTTATCTTACGGTGGACATGTTTGCCTGAAAAGGAATCTTCGAAAGGTGTCATAGTTTTAGAAATATAGTGCTTTCAAATTTGAGACTTTTAACATGGGGCTCAATGGCAGATTTGGGCACGTCAAGAAATCACTTTCACCTAGAAACTCCATTCACACTTTTTATTATTCAGCTTACTGTGGAGACACATGCTGGAACGTTTTACTTTGAAATGTTTTGTAGTTTCTGAGTTATTTAACTTAAACGCCCAATGCATTCTCTATGGCAATAGCACAAACTTTGGCATGCTACTAATCCTACATACTTAAACCTAGCAACCCCATTCTAGCCTACTTAGGTTCATCTTACGGTGGACATGTTTGCCTGAAAAGGAATCTTTGAAAGGTGTCATAGTTTTAGAAATATAGTGCTTTCAAATTTGAGACTTTTAACATGGGGCTCAATGGCAGAAATTGGCACGTCAAAAAAGCACTTTCACCTAGAAACTCCATTCACACTTTTTATTATTCAGCTTACTGTGGAGACACATGCTGGAATGTTTTACTTTGAAATGTTTTGTAGTTTCTGAGTTATTTAACTTAAATGCCCAATGCATTCTCTATGGCAATAGCACAAACTTTGGCATGCTACTAGTCCTACATACTTAACCCTACCAACCCCATTCTAGCCTACTTAGGTTTATCTTACGGTGGACATGTTTGCCTGAAAAGGAATCTTCGAAAGGTGTCATAGTTTTAGAAATATAGTGCTTTCAAATTTGAGACTTTTAACATGGGGCTCAATGGCAGATTTGGGCACGTCAAAAAATCACTTTCACCTAGAAACTCCATTCACACTTTTTATTATTCAGCTTACTGTGGAGACACATGCTGGAACGTTTTACTTTGAAATGTTTTGTAGTTTCTGAGTTATTTAACTTAAATGCCCAATGCATTCTCTATGGCAATAGCACAAACTTTGGCATGCTACTAGTCCTACATACTTAACCCTACCAACCCCATTCTAGCCTACTTAGGTTTATCTTACGGTGGACATGTTTGCCTGAAAAGGAATCTTCGAAAGGTGTCATAGTTTTAGAAATATAGTGCTTTCAAATTTGAGACTTTTAACATGGGGCTCAATGGCAGATTTGGGCACGTCAAGAAATCACTTTCACCTAGAAACTCCATTCACACTTTTTATTATTCAGCTTACTGTGGAGACACATGCTGGAACGTTTTACTTTGAAATGTTTTGTAGTTTCTGAGTTATTTAACTTAAACGCCCAATGCATTCTCTATGGCAATAGCACAAACTTTGGCATGCTACTAATCCTACATACTTAAACCTAGCAACCCCATTCTAGCCTACTTAGGTTCATCTTACGGTGGACATGTTTGCCTGAAAAGGAATCTTTGAAAGGTGTCATAGTTTTAGAAATATAGTGCTTTCAAATTTGAGACTTTTAACATGGGGCTCAATGGCAGAAATTGGCACGTCAAAAAAGCACTTTCACCTAGAAACTCCATTCACACTTTTTATTATTCAGCTTACTGTGGAGACACATGCTGGAACGTTTTACTTTGAAATGTTTTGTAGTTTCTGAGTTATTTAACTTAAATGCCCAATGCATTCTCTATGGCAATAGCACAAACTTTGGCATGCTACTAGTCCTACATACTTAACCCTACCAACCCCATTCTAGCCTACTTAGGTTTATCTTACGGTGGACATGTTTGCCTGAAAAGGAATCTTCGAAAGGTGTCATAGTTTTAGAAATATAGTGCTTTCAAATTTGAGACTTTTAACATGGGGCTCAATGGCAGATTTGGGCACGTCAAAAAATCACTTTCACCTAGAAACTCCATTCACACTTTTTATTATTCAGCTTACTGTGGAGACACATGCTGGAACGTTTTACTTTGAAATGTTTTGTAGTTTCTGAGTTATTTAACTTAAATGCCCAATGCATTCTCTATGGCAATAGCACAAACTTTGGCATGCTACTAGTCCTACATACTTAACCCTACCAACCCCATTCTAGCCTACTTAGGTTTATCTTACGGTGGACATGTTTGCCTGAAAAGGAATCTTCGAAAGGTGTCATAGTTTTAGAAATATAGTGCTTTCAAATTTGAGACTTTTAACATGGGGCTCAATGGCAGATTTGGGCACGTCAAAAAATCACTTTCACCTAGAAACTCCATTCACACTTTTTATTATTCAGCTTACTGTGGAGACACATGCTGGAACGTTTTACTTTGAAATGTTTTGTAGTTTCTGAGTTATTTAACTTAAACGCCCAATGCATTCTCTATGGCAATAGCACAAACTTTGGCATGCTACTAGTCCTACATACTTAACCCTACCAACCCCATTCTAGCCTACTTAGGTTTATCTTACGGTGGACATGTTTGCCTGAAAAGGAATCTTCGAAAGGTGTCATAGTTTTAGAAATATAGTGCTTTCAAATTTGAGACTTTTAACATGGGGCTCAATGGCAGATTTGGGCACGTCAAAAAATCACTTTCACCTAGAAACTCCATTCACACTTTTTATTATTCAGCTTACTGTGGAGACACATGCTGGAACGTTTTACTTTGAAATGTTTTGTAGTTTCTGAGTTATTTAACTTAAACGCCCAATGCATTCTCTATGGCAATAGCACAAACTTTGGCATGCTACTAGTTCTACATACTTAAACCTACCAACCCCATTCTAGCCTACTTAGGTTCATCTTACGGTGGACATGTTTGCCTGAAAAGGAATCTTTGAAAGGTGTCATAGTTTTAGAAATATAGTGCTTTCAAATTTGAGACTTTTAACATGGGGCTCAATGGCAGATTTTGGCACGTCCAAAAATCACTTTCACCTAGAAACTCCATTCACACTTTTTATTATTCAGCTTACTGTGGAGACACATGCTGGAACGTTTTACTTTGAAATGTTTTGTAGTTTCTGAGTTATTTAACTTAAACGCCCAATGCATTCTCTATGGCAATAGCACAAACTTTGGCATGCTACTAGTCCTACATACTTAAACCTACCAACCCCATTCTAGCCTACTTAGGTTCATCTTACGGTGGACATGTTTGCCTGAAAAGGAATCTTTGAAAGGTGTCATAGTTTTAGAAATATAGTGCTTTCAAATTTGAGAATTTTACAATGGGGCTCAATGGCAGAAATTGGCACGTCAAAAAAGCACTTTCACCTAGAAACTCCATTCACACTTTTTATTATTCAGCTTACTGTGGAGACACATGCTGGAACGTTTTACTTTGAAATGTTTTGTAGTTTCTGAGTTATTTAACTTAAACGCCCAATGCATTCTCTATGGCAATAGCACAAACTTTGGCATGCTACTAGTCCTACATACTTAAACCTACCAACCCCATTCTAGCCTACTTAGGTTCATCTTACGGTGGACATGTTTGACTGAAAAGGAATCTTTGAAATGTTTCATAGTTTTAGAAATATAGTGCTTTCAAATTTGAGAATTTTACAATGGGGCTCAATGGCAGAAATTGGCACGTCAAAAAAGCACTTTCACCTAGAAACTCCATTCACACTTTTTATTATTCAGCTTACTGTGGAGACACATGCTGAAACTTTTTACTTTTAAATGTTTTGTAGTTTCTGAGTTATTTAACTTAAACGCCCAATGCATTCTCTATGGCAATAGCACAAACTTTGGCATGCTACTAGTCCTACATACTTAAACCTAGCAACCCCATTCTAGCCTACTTAGGTTCATCTTACGGTGGACATGTTTGCCTGAAAAGGAATCTTTGAAAGGTGTCATAGTTTTAGAAATATAGTGCTTTCAAATTTGAGACTTTTAACATGGGGCTCAATGGCAGATTTTGGCACGTCAAAAAATCACTTTCTCCTAGAAACTCCATTCACACTTTGTATTATTCAGCTTACTGTGGAGACACATGCTGAAACTTTTTACTTTGAAATGTTTTGTAGTTTCTGAGTTATTTAACTTAAACGCCCAATGCATTCTCTATGGCAATAGCACAAACTTTGGCATGCTACTAGTCCTACATACTTACACCTAGCAACCCCATTCTAGCCTACTTAGGTTCATCTTACGGTGGACATGTTTGACTGAAAAGGAATCTTTGAAATGTTTCATAGTTTTAGAAATATAGTGCTTTCAAATTTGAGACTTTTAACATGGGGCTCAATGGCAGAAATTGGCACGTCAAAAAAGCACTTTCACCTAGAAACTCCATTCACACTTTTTATTATTCAGCTTACTGTGGAGACACATGCTGGAACGTTTTACTTAGAAATGTTTTGTAGTTTCTGAGTTATTTAACTTAAATGCCCAATGCATTCTCTATGGCAATAGCACAAACTTTGGCATGCTACTAGTCCTACATACTTAACCCTACCAACCCCATTCTAGCCTACTTAGGTTTATCTTACGGTGGACATGTTTGCCTGAAAAGGAATCTTCGAAAGGTGTCATAGTTTTAGAAATATAGTGCTTTCAAATTTGAGACTTTTAACATGGGGCTCAATGGCAGATTTGGGCACGTAAAAAAATCACTTTCACCTAGAAACTCCATTCACACTTTTTATTATTCAGCTTACTGTGGAGACACATGCTGGAACGTTTTACTTTGAAATGTTTTGTAGTTTCTGAGTTATTTAACTTAAACGCCCAATGCATTCTCTATGGCAATAGCACAAACTTTGGCATGCTACTAGTCCTACATACTTAAACCTACCAACCCCATTCTAGCCTACTTAGGTTCATCTTACGGTGGACATGTTTGCCTGAAAAGGAATCTTTGAAAGGTGTCATAGTTTTAGAAATATAGTGCTTTCAAATTTGAGACTTTTAACATGGGGCTCAATGGCAGATTTTGGCACGTCCAAAAATCACTTTCACCTAGAAACTCCATTCACACTTTTTATTATTCAGCTTACTGTGGAGACACATGCTGGAACGTTTTACTTTGAAATGTTTTGTAGTTTCTGAGTTATTTAACTTAAACGCCCAATGCATTCTCTATGGCAATAGCACAAACTTTGGCATGCTACTAGTCCTACATACTTAAACCTACCAACCCCATTCTAGCCTACTTAGGTTCATCATACGGTGGACATGTTTGCCTGAAAAGGAATCTTTGAAAGGTGTCATAGTTTTAGAAATATAGTGCTTTCAAATTTGAGACTTTTAACATGGGGCTCAATGGCAGATTTTGGCACGTCCAAAAATCACTTCCACCTAGAAACTCCATTCACACTTTTTATTATTCAGCGTACTGTGGAGACACATGCTGGAACGTTTTACTTTGAAATGTTTTGTAGTTTCTGAGTTATTTAACTTAAACGCCCAATGCATTCTCTATGGCAATAGCAGAAACTTTGGCATGCTACTAGTCCTACATACTTAAACCTACCAACCCCATTCTAGCCTACTTAGGTTCATCTTACGGTGGACATGTTTGCCTGAAAAGGAATCTTCGAAAGGTGTCATAGATTTAGAAATATAGTGCGTTCAAATTTGAGACTTTTAACATGGGGCTCAATGGCAGATTTTGGCACGTCAAAAAATCACTTTCACCTAGAAACTCCATTCACACTTTTTATTATTCAGCTTACTGTGGAGACACATGCTGGAACGTTTTACTTTGAAATGTTTTGTAGTTTCTGAGTTATTTAACTTAAACGCCCAATGCATTCTCTATGGCAATAGCACAAACTTTGGCATGCTACTAGTCCTACATACTTAAACCTACCAACCCCATTCTAGCCTACTTAGGTTCATCTTACGGTGGACATGTTTGACTGAAAAGGAATCTTTGAAATGTTTCATAGTTTTAGAAATATAGTGCTTTCAAATTTGAGAATTTTACAATGGGGCTCAATGGCAGAAATTGGCACGTCAAAAAAGCACTTTCACCTAGAAACTCCATTCACACTTTTTATTATTCAGCTTACTGTGGAGACACATGCTGAAACTTTTTACTTTTAAATGTTTTGTAGTTTCTGAGTTATTTAACTTAAACGCCCAATGCATTCTCTATGGCAATAGCACAAACTTTGGCATGCTACTAGTCCTACATACTTAAACCTAGCAACCCCATTCTAGCCTACTTAGGTTCATCTTGCGGTGGACATGTTTGCCTGAAAAGGAATCTTTGAAAGGTGTCATAGTTTTAGAAATATAGTGCTTTCAAATTTGAGACTTTTAACATGGGGCTCAATGGCAGATTTTGGCACGTCAAAAAATCACTTTCTCCTAGAAACTCCATTCACACTTTTTATTATTCAGCTTACTGTGGAGACACATGCTGGAACGTTTTACTTTGAAATGTTTTGTAGTTTCTGAGTTATTTAACTTAAACGCCCAATGCATTCTCTATGGCAATAGCACAAACTTTGGCATGCTACTAGTCCTACATACTTAAACCTACCAACCCCATTCTAGCCTACTTAGGTTTATCTTACGGTGGACATGTTTGCCTGAAAAGGAATCTTCGAAAGGTGTCATAGTTTTAGAAATATAGTGCTTTCAAATTTGAGACTTTTAACATGGGGCTCAATGGCAGATTTGGGCACGTCAAGAAATCACTTTCACCTAGAAACTCCATTCACACTTTTTATTATTCAGCTTACTGTGGAGACACATGCTGGAACGTTTTACTTTGAAATGTTTTGTAGTTTCTGAGTTATTTAACTTAAACGCCCAATGCATTCTCTATGGCAATAGCACAAACTTTGGCATGCTACTAATCCTACATACTTAAACCTAGCAACCCCATTCTAGCCTACTTAGGTTCATCTTACGGTGGACATGTTTGCCTGAAAAGGAATCTTTGAAAGGTGTCATAGTTTTAGAAATATAGTGCTTTCAAATTTGAGACTTTTAACATGGGGCTCAATGGCAGATTTTGGCACGTCAAAAAATCACTTTCTCCTAGAAACTCCATTCACACTTTTTATTATTCAGCTTACTGTGGAGACACATGCTGGAACGTTTTACTTTGAAATGTTTTGTAGTTTCTGAGTTATTTAACTTAAACGCCCAATGCATTCTCTATGGCAATAGCACAAACTTTGGCATGCTACTAGTCCTACATACTTAAACCTACCAACCCCATTCTAGCCTACTTAGGTTCATCTTACGGTGGACATGTTTGACTGAAAAGGAATCTTTGAAATGTTTCATAGTTTTAGAAATATAGTGCTTTCAAATTTGAGACTTTTAACATGGGGCTCAATGGCAGAAATTGGCACGTCAAAAAAGCACTTTCACCTAGAAACTCCATTCACACTTTTTATTATTCAGCTTACTGTGGAGACACATGCTGGAACGTTTTACTTTGAAATGTTTTGTAGTTTCTGAGTTATTTAACTTAAATGCCCAATGCATTCTCTATGGCAATAGCACAAACTTTGGCATGCTACTAGTCCTACATACTTAACCCTACCAACCCCATTCTAGCCTACTTAGGTTTATCTTACGGTGGACATGTTTGCCTGAAAAGGAATCTTCGAAAGGTGTCATAGTTTTAGAAATATAGTGCTTTCAAATTTGAGACTTTTAACATGGGGCTCAATGGCAGATTTGGGCACGTCAAAAAATCACTTTCACCTAGAAACTCCATTCACACTTTTTATTATTCAGCTTACTGTGGAGACACATGCTGGAACGTTTTACTTTGAAATGTTTTGTAGTTTCTGAGTTATTTAACTTAAACGCCCAATGCATTCTCTATGGCAATAGCACAAACTTTGGCATGCTACTAGTCCTACATACTTAAACCTACCAACCCCATTCTAGCCTACTTAGGTTCATCTTACGGTGGACATGTTTGCCTGAAAAGGAATCTTTGAAAGGTGTCATAGTTTTAGAAATATAGTGCTTTCAAATTTGAGACTTTTAACATGGGGCTCAATGGCAGATTTTGGCACGTCCAAAAATCACTTTCACCTAGAAACTCCATTCACACTTTTTATTATTCAGCTTACTGTGGAGACACATGCTGGAACGTTTTACTTTGAAATGTTTTGTAGTTTCTGAGTTATTTAACTTAAACGCCCAATGCATTCTCTATGGCAATAGCACAAACTTTGGCATGCTACTAGTCCTACATACTTAAACCTACCAACCCCATTCTAGCCTACTTAGGTTCATCTTACGGTGGACATGTTTGCCTGAAAAGGAATCTTTGAAAGGTGTCATAGTTTTAGAAATATAGTGCTTTCAAATTTGAGACTTTTAACATGGGGCTCAATGGCAGATTTTGGCACGTCCAAAAATCACTTCCACCTAGAAACTCCATTCACACTTTTTATTATTCAGCGTACTGTGGAGACACATGCTGGAACGTTTTACTTTGAAATGTTTTGTAGTTTCTGAGTTATTTAACTTAAACGCCCAATGCATTCTCTATGGCAATAGCAGAAACTTTGGCATGCTACTAGTCCTACATACTTAAACCTACCAACCCCATTCTAGCCTACTTAGGTTCATCTTACGGTGGACATGTTTGACTGATAAGGAATCTTTGAAATGTTTCATAGTTTTAGAAATATAGTGCTTTCAAATTTGAGAATTTTACAATGGGGCTCAATGGCAGAAATTGGCACGTCAAAAAAGCACTTTCACCTAGAAACTCCATTCACACTTTTTATTATTCAGCTTACTGTGGAGACACATGCTGAAACTTTTTACTTTTAAATGTTTTGTAGTTTCTGAGTTATTTAACTTAAACGCCCAATGCATTCTCTATGGCAATAGCACAAACTTTGGCATGCTACTAGTCCTACATACTTAAACCTACCAACCCCATTCTAGCCTACTTAGGTTCATCTTACGGTGGACATGTTTGCCTGAAAAGGAATCTTTGAAAGGTGTCATAGTTTTAGAAATATAGTGCTTTCAAATTTGAGACTTTTAACATGGGGCTCAACGGCAGATTTTGGCACGTCCAAAAATCACTTCCACCTAGAAACTCCATTCACACTTTTTATTATTCAGCGTACTGTGGAGACACATGCTGGAACGTTTTACTTTGAAATGTTTTGTAGTTTCTGAGTTATTTAACTTAAACGCCCAATGCATTCTCTATGGCAATAGCAGAAACTTTGGCATGCTACTAGTCCTACATACTTAAACCTACCAACCCCATTCTAGCCTACTTAGGTTCATCTTACGGTGGACATGTTTGCCTGAAAAGGAATCTTCGAAAGGTGTCATAGATTTAGAAATATAGTGCGTTCAAATTTGAGACTTTTAACATGGGGCTCAATGGCAGATTTTGGCACGTCAAAAAATCACTTTCACCTAGAAACTCCATTCACACTTTTTATTATTCAGCTTACTGTGGAGACACATGCTGGAACGTTTTACTTTGAAATGTTTTGTAGTTTCTGAGTTATTTAACTTAAACGCCCAATGCATTCTCTATGGCAATAGCACAAACTTTGGCATGCTACTAGTCCTACATACTTAAACCTACCAACCCCATTCTAGCCTACTTAGGTTCATCTTACGGTGGACATGTTTGACTGAAAAGGAATCTTTGAAATGTTTCATAGTTTTAGAAATATAGTGCTTTCAAATTTGAGAATTTTACAATGGGGCTCAATGGCAGAAATTGGCACGTCAAAAAAGCACTTTCACCTAGAAACTCCATTCACACTTTTTATTATTCAGCTTACTGTGGAGACACATGCTGAAACTTTTTACTTTTAAATGTTTTGTAGTTTCTGAGTTATTTAACTTAAACGCCCAATGCATTCTCTATGGCAATAGCACAAACTTTGGCATGCTACTAGTCCTACATACTTAAACCTAGCAACCCCATTCTAGCCTACTTAGGTTCATCTTGCGGTGGACATGTTTGCCTGAAAAGGAATCTTTGAAAGGTGTCATAGTTTTAGAAATATAGTGCTTTCAAATTTGAGACTTTTAACATGGGGCTCAATGGCAGATTTTGGCACGTCAAAAAATCACTTTCTCCTAGAAACTCCATTCACACTTTTTATTATTCAGCTTACTGTGGAGACACATGCTGGAACGTTTTACTTTGAAATGTTTTGTAGTTTCTGAGTTATTTAACTTAAACGCCCAATGCATTCTCTATGGCAATAGCACAAACTTTGGCATGCTACTAGTCCTACATACTTAAACCTACCAACCCCATTCTAGCCTACTTAGGTTTATCTTACGGTGGACATGTTTGCCTGAAAAGGAATCTTCGAAAGGTGTCATAGTTTTAGAAATATAGTGCTTTCAAATTTGAGACTTTTAACATGGGGCTCAATGGCAGATTTGGGCACGTCAAAAAATCACTTTCACCTAGAAACTCCATTCACACTTTTTATTATTCAGCTTACTGTGGAGACACATGCTGGAACGTTTTACTTTGAAATGTTTTGTAGTTTCTGAGTTATTTAACTTAAACGCCCAATGCATTCTCTATGGCAATAGCACAAACTTTGGCATGCTACTAGTCCTACATACTTAAACCTACCAACCCCATTCTAGCCTACTTAGGTTCATCTTACGGTGGACATGTTTGCCTGAAAAGGAATCTTTGAAAGGTGTCATAGTTTTAGAAATATAGTGCTTTCAAATTTGAGACTTTTAACATGGGGCTCAATGGCAGATTTTGGCACGTCCAAAAATCACTTCCACCTAGAAACTCCATTCACACTTTTTATTATTCAGCGTACTGTGGAGACACATGCTGGAACGTTTTACTTTGAAATGTTTTGTAGTTTCTGAGTTATTTAACTTAAACGCCCAATGCATTCTCTATGGCAATAGCAGAAACTTTGGCATGCTACTAGTCCTACATACTTAAACCTACCAACCCCATTCTAGCCTACTTAGGTTCATCTTACGGTGGACATGTTTGCCTGAAAAGGAATCTTCGAAAGGTGTCATAGATTTAGAAATATAGTGCGTTCAAATTTGAGACTTTTAACATGGGGCTCAATGGCAGATTTTGGCACGTCAAAAAATCACTTTCACCTAGAAACTCCATTCACACTTTTTATTATTCAGCTTACTGTGGAGACACATGCTGGAACGTTTTACTTTGAAATGTTTTGTAGTTTCTGAGTTATTTAACTTAAACGCCCAATGCATTCTCTATGGCAATAGCACAAACTTTGGCATGCTACTAGTCCTACATACTTAAACCTACCAACCCCATTCTAGCCTACTTAGGTTCATCTTACGGTGGACATGTTTGACTGATAAGGAATCTTTGAAATGTTTCATAGTTTTAGAAATATAGTGCTTTCAAATTTGAGAATTTTACAATGGGGCTCAATGGCAGAAATTGGCACGTCAAAAAAGCACTTTCACCTAGAAACTCCATTCACACTTTTTATTATTCAGCTTACTGTGGAGACACATGCTGGAACGTTTTACTTTGAAATGTTTTGTAGTTTCTGAGTTATTTAACTTAAACGCCCAATGCATTCTCTATGGCAATAGCACAAACTTTGGCATGCTACTAGTCCTACATACTTAAACCTAGCAACCCCATTCTAGCCTACTTAGGTTCATCTTACGGTGGACATGTTTGCCTGAAAAGGAATCTTTGAAAGGTGTCATAGTTTTAGAAATATAGTGCTTTCAAATTTGAGACTTTTAACATGGGGCTCAATGGCAGATTTTGGCACGTCAAAAAATCACTTTCTCCTAGAAACTCCATTCACACTTTTTATTATTCAGCTTACTGTGGAGACACATGCTGGAACGTTTTACTTTGAAATGTTTTGTAGTTTCTGAGTTATTTAACTTAAATGCCCAATGCATTCTCTATGGCAATAGCACAAACTTTGGCATGCTACTAGTCCTACATACTTAAACCTACCAACCCCATTCTAGCCTACTTAGGTTTATCTTACGGTGGACATGTTTGCCTGAAAAGGAATCTTCGAAAGGTGTCATAGTTTTAGAAATATAGTGCTTTCAAATTTGAGACTTTTAACATGGGGCTCAATGGCAGATTTGGGCACGTCAAAAAATCACTTTCACCTAGAAACTCCATTCACACTTTTTATTATTCAGCTTACTGTGGAGACACATGCTGGAACGTTTTACTTTGAAATGTTTTGTAGTTTCTGAGTTATTTAACTTAAACGCCCAATGCATTCTCTATGGCAATAGCACAAACTTTGGCATGCTACTAGTCCTACATACTTAAACCTACCAACCCCATTCTAGCCTACTTAGGTTCATCTTACGGTGGACATGTTTGCCTGAAAAGGAATCTTCGAAAGGTGTCATAGATTTAGAAATATAGTGCGTTCAAATTTGAGACTTTTAACATGGGGCTCAATGGCAGATTTTGGCACGTCAAAAAATCACTTTCACCTAGAAACTCCATTCACACTTTTTATTATTCAGCTTACTGTGGAGACACATGCTGGAACGTTTTACTTTGAAATGTTTTGTAGTTTCTGAGTTATTTAACTTAAACGCCCAATGCATTCTCTATGGCAATAGCACAAACTTTGGCATGCTACTAGTCCTACATACTTAAACCTACCAACCCCATTCTAGCCTACTTAGGTTCATCTTACGGTGGACATGTTTGACTGATAAGGAATCTTTGAAATGTTTCATAGTTTTAGAAATATAGTGCTTTCAAATTTGAGAATTTTACAATGGGGCTCAATGGCAGAAATTGGCACGTCAAAAAAGCACTTTCACCTAGAAACTCCATTCACACTTTTTATTATTCAGCTTACTGTGGAGACACATGCTGGAACGTTTTACTTTGAAATGTTTTGTAGTTTCTGAGTTATTTAACTTAAACGCCCAATGCATTCTCTATGGCAATAGCACAAACTTTGGCATGCTACTAGTCCTACATACTTAAACCTAGCAACCCCATTCTAGCCTACTTAGGTTCATCTTACGGTGGACATGTTTGCCTGAAAAGGAATCTTTGAAAGGTGTCATAGTTTTAGAAATATAGTGCTTTCAAATTTGAGACTTTTAACATGGGGCTCAATGGCAGATTTTGGCACGTCAAAAAATCACTTTCTCCTAGAAACTCCATTCACACTTTTTATTATTCAGCTTACTGTGGAGACACATGCTGGAACGTTTTACTTTGAAATGTTTTGTAGTTTCTGAGTTATTTAACTTAAATGCCCAATGCATTCTCTATGGCAATAGCACAAACTTTGGCATGCTACTAGTCCTACATACTTAAACCTACCAACCCCATTCTAGCCTACTTAGGTTTATCTTACGGTGGACATGTTTGCCTGAAAAGGAATCTTCGAAAGGTGTCATAGTTTTAGAAATATAGTGCTTTCAAATTTGAGACTTTTAACATGGGGCTCAATGGCAGATTTGGGCACGTCAAAAAATCACATTCACCTAGAAACTCCATTCACACTTTTTATTATTCAGCTTACTGTGGAGACACATGCTGGAACGTTTTACTTTGAAATGTTTTGTAGTTTCTGAGTTATTTAACTTAAACGCCCAATGCATTCTCTATGGCAATAGCAGAAACTTTGGCATGCTACTAGTCCTACATACTTAAACCTACCAACCCCATTCTAGCCTACTTAGGTTCATCTTACGGTGGACATGTTTGCCTGAAAAGGAATCTTCGAAAGGTGTCATAGATTTAGAAATATAGTGCGTTCAAATTTGAGACTTTTAACATGGGGCTCAATGGCAGATTTTGGCACGTCAAAAAATCACTTTCACCTAGAAACTCCATTCACACTTTTTATTATTCAGCTTACTGTGGAGACACATGCTGGAACGTTTTACTTTGAAATGTTTTGTAGTTTCTGAGTTATTTAACTTAAACGCCCAATGCATTCTCTATGGCAATAGCACAAACTTTGGCATGCTACTAGTCCTACATACTTAAACCTACCAACCCCATTCTAGCCTACTTAGGTTCATCTTACGGTGGACATGTTTGACTGATAAGGAATCTTTGAAATGTTTCATAGTTTTAGAAATATAGTGCTTTCAAATTTGAGAATTTTACAATGGGGCTCAATGGCAGAAATTGGCACGTCAAAAAAGCACTTTCACCTAGAAACTCCATTCACACTTTTTATTATTCAGCTTACTGTGGAGACACATGCTGGAACGTTTTACTTTGAAATGTTTTGTAGTTTCTGAGTTATTTAACTTAAACGCCCAATGCATTCTCTATGGCAATAGCACAAACTTTGGCATGCTACTAGTCCTACATACTTAAACCTAGCAACCCCATTCTAGCCTACTTAGGTTCATCTTACGGTGGACATGTTTGCCTGAAAAGGAATCTTTGAAAGGTGTCATAGTTTTAGAAATATAGTGCTTTCAAATTTGAGACTTTTAACATGGGGCTCAATGGCAGATTTTGGCACGTCAAAAAATCACTTTCTCCTAGAAACTCCATTCACACTTTTTATTATTCAGCTTACTGTGGAGACACATGCTGGAACGTTTTACTTTGAAATGTTTTGTAGTTTCTGAGTTATTTAACTTAAATGCCCAATGCATTCTCTATGGCAATAGCACAAACTTTGGCATGCTACTAGTCCTACATACTTAAACCTACCAACCCCATTCTAGCCTACTTAGGTTTATCTTACGGTGGACATGTTTGCCTGAAAAGGAATCTTCGAAAGGTGTCATAGTTTTAGAAATATAGTGCTTTCAAATTTGAGACTTTTAACATGGGGCTCAATGGCAGATTTGGGCACGTCAAAAAATCACTTTCACCTAGAAACTCCATTCACACTTTTTATTATTCAGCTTACTGTGGAGACACATGCTGGAACGTTTTACTTTGAAATGTTTTGTAGTTTCTGAGTTATTTAACTTAAACGCCCAATGCATTCTCTATGGCAATAGCACAAACTTTGGCATGCTACTAGTCCTACATACTTAAACCTACCAACCCCATTCTAGCCTACTTAGGTTCATCTTACGGTGGACATGTTTGCCTGAAAAGGAATCTTTGAAAGGTGTCATAGTTTTAGAAATATAGTGCTTTCAAATTTGAGACTTTTAACATGGGGCTCAATGGCAGATTTTGGCACGTCCAAAAATCACTTTCACCTAGAAACTCCATTCACACTTTTTATTATTCAGCTTACTGTGGAGACACATGCTGGAACGTTTTACTTTGAAATGTTTTGTAGTTTCTGAGTTATTTAACTTAAACGCCCAATGCATTCTCTATGGCAATAGCACAAACTTTGGCATGCTACTAGTCCTACATACTTAAACCTACCAACCCCATTCTAGCCTACTTAGGTTCATCTTACGGTGGACATGTTTGCCTGAAAAGGAATCTTTGAAAGGTGTCATAGTTTTAGAAATATAGTGCTTTCAAATTTGAGACTTTTAACATGGGGCTCAACGGCAGATTTTGGCACGTCCAAAAATCACTTCCACCTAGAAACTCCATTCACACTTTTTATTATTCAGCGTACTGTGGAGACACATGCTGGAACGTTTTACTTTGAAATGTTTTGTAGTTTCTGAGTTATTTAACTTAAACGCCCAATGCATTCTCTATGGCAATAGCAGAAACTTTGGCATGCTACTAGTCCTACATACTTAAACCTACCAACCCCATTCTAGCCTACTTAGGTTCATCTTACGGTGGACATGTTTGCCTGAAAAGGAATCTTCGAAAGGTGTCATAGATTTAGAAATATAGTGCGTTCAAATTTGAGACTTTTAACATGGGGCTCAATGGCAGATTTTGGCACGTCAAAAAATCACTTTCACCTAGAAACTCCATTCACACTTTTTATTATTCAGCTTACTGTGGAGACACATGCTGGAACGTTTTACTTTGAAATGTTTTGTAGTTTCTGAGTTATTTAACTTAAACGCCCAATGCATTCTCTATGGCAATAGCACAAACTTTGGCATGCTACTAGTCCTACATACTTAAACCTACCAACCCCATTCTAGCCTACTTAGGTTCATCTTACGGTGGACATGTTTGACTGAAAAGGAATCTTTGAAATGTTTCATAGTTTTAGAAATATAGTGCTTTCAAATTTGAGAATTTTACAATGGGGCTCAATGGCAGAAATTGGCACGTCAAAAAAGCACTTTCACCTAGAAACTCCATTCACACTTTTTATTATTCAGCTTACTGTGGAGACACATGCTGAAACTTTTTACTTTTAAATGTTTTGTAGTTTCTGAGTTATTTAACTTAAACGCCCAATGCATTCTCTATGGCAATAGCACAAACTTTGGCATGCTACTAGTCCTACATACTTAAACCTAGCAACCCCATTCTAGCCTACTTAGGTTCATCTTGCGGTGGACATGTTTGCCTGAAAAGGAATCTTTGAAAGGTGTCATAGTTTTAGAAATATAGTGCTTTCAAATTTGAGACTTTTAACATGGGGCTCAATGGCAGATTTTGGCACGTCAAAAAATCACTTTCTCCTAGAAACTCCATTCACACTTTTTATTATTCAGCTTACTGTGGAGACACATGCTGGAACGTTTTACTTTGAAATGTTTTGTAGTTTCTGAGTTATTTAACTTAAACGCCCAATGCATTCTCTATGGCAATAGCACAAACTTTGGCATGCTACTAGTCCTACATACTTAAACCTACCAACCCCATTCTAGCCTACTTAGGTTTATCTTACGGTGGACATGTTTGCCTGAAAAGGAATCTTCGAAAGGTGTCATAGTTTTAGAAATATAGTGCTTTCAAATTTGAGACTTTTAACATGGGGCTCAATGGCAGATTTGGGCACGTCAAAAAATCACTTTCACCTAGAAACTCCATTCACACTTTTTATTATTCAGCTTACTGTGGAGACACATGCTGGAACGTTTTACTTTGAAATGTTTTGTAGTTTCTGAGTTATTTAACTTAAACGCCCAATGCATTCTCTATGGCAATAGCACAAACTTTGGCATGCTACTAGTCCTACATACTTAAACCTACCAACCCCATTCTAGCCTACTTAGGTTCATCTTACGGTGGACATGTTTGCCTGAAAAGGAATCTTTGAAAGGTGTCATAGTTTTAGAAATATAGTGCTTTCAAATTTGAGACTTTTAACATGGGGCTCAATGGCAGATTTTGGCACGTCCAAAAATCACTTCCACCTAGAAACTCCATTCACACTTTTTATTATTCAGCGTACTGTGGAGACACATGCTGGAACGTTTTACTTTGAAATGTTTTGTAGTTTCTGAGTTATTTAACTTAAACGCCCAATGCATTCTCTATGGCAATAGCAGAAACTTTGGCATGCTACTAGTCCTACATACTTAAACCTACCAACCCCATTCTAGCCTACTTAGGTTCATCTTACGGTGGACATGTTTGCCTGAAAAGGAATCTTCGAAAGGTGTCATAGATTTAGAAATATAGTGCGTTCAAATTTGAGACTTTTAACATGGGGCTCAATGGCAGATTTTGGCACGTCAAAAAATCACTTTCACCTAGAAACTCCATTCACACTTTTTATTATTCAGCTTACTGTGGAGACACATGCTGGAACGTTTTACTTTGAAATGTTTTGTAGTTTCTGAGTTATTTAACTTAAACGCCCAATGCATTCTCTATGGCAATAGCACAAACTTTGGCATGCTACTAGTCCTACATACTTAAACCTACCAACCCCATTCTAGCCTACTTAGGTTCATCTTACGGTGGACATGTTTGACTGATAAGGAATCTTTGAAATGTTTCATAGTTTTAGAAATATAGTGCTTTCAAATTTGAGAATTTTACAATGGGGCTCAATGGCAGAAATTGGCACGTCAAAAAAGCACTTTCACCTAGAAACTCCATTCACACTTTTTATTATTCAGCTTACTGTGGAGACACATGCTGGAACGTTTTACTTTGAAATGTTTTGTAGTTTCTGAGTTATTTAACTTAAACGCCCAATGCATTCTCTATGGCAATAGCACAAACTTTGGCATGCTACTAGTCCTACATACTTAAACCTAGCAACCCCATTCTAGCCTACTTAGGTTCATCTTACGGTGGACATGTTTGCCTGAAAAGGAATCTTTGAAAGGTGTCATAGTTTTAGAAATATAGTGCTTTCAAATTTGAGACTTTTAACATGGGGCTCAATGGCAGATTTTGGCACGTCAAAAAATCACTTTCTCCTAGAAACTCCATTCACACTTTTTATTATTCAGCTTACTGTGGAGACACATGCTGGAACGTTTTACTTTGAAATGTTTTGTAGTTTCTGAGTTATTTAACTTAAATGCCCAATGCATTCTCTATGGCAATAGCACAAACTTTGGCATGCTACTAGTCCTACATACTTAAACCTACCAACCCCATTCTAGCCTACTTAGGTTTATCTTACGGTGGACATGTTTGCCTGAAAAGGAATCTTCGAAAGGTGTCATAGTTTTAGAAATATAGTGCTTTCAAATTTGAGACTTTTAACATGGGGCTCAATGGCAGATTTGGGCACGTCAAAAAATCACTTTCACCTAGAAACTCCATTCACACTTTTTATTATTCAGCTTACTGTGGAGACACATGCTGGAACGTTTTACTTTGAAATGTTTTGTAGTTTCTGAGTTATTTAACTTAAACGCCCAATGCATTCTCTATGGCAATAGCACAAACTTTGGCATGCTACTAGTCCTACATACTTAAACCTACCAACCCCATTCTAGCCTACTTAGGTTCATCTTACGGTGGACATGTTTGCCTGAAAAGGAATCTTCGAAAGGTGTCATAGATTTAGAAATATAGTGCGTTCAAATTTGAGACTTTTAACATGGGGCTCAATGGCAGATTTTGGCACGTCAAAAAATCACTTTCACCTAGAAACTCCATTCACACTTTTTATTATTCAGCTTACTGTGGAGACACATGCTGGAACGTTTTACTTTGAAATGTTTTGTAGTTTCTGAGTTATTTAACTTAAACGCCCAATGCATTCTCTATGGCAATAGCACAAACTTTGGCATGCTACTAGTCCTACATACTTAAACCTACCAACCCCATTCTAGCCTACTTAGGTTCATCTTACGGTGGACATGTTTGACTGATAAGGAATCTTTGAAATGTTTCATAGTTTTAGAAATATAGTGCTTTCAAATTTGAGAATTTTACAATGGGGCTCAATGGCAGAAATTGGCACGTCAAAAAAGCACTTTCACCTAGAAACTCCATTCACACTTTTTATTATTCAGCTTACTGTGGAGACACATGCTGGAACGTTTTACTTTGAAATGTTTTGTAGTTTCTGAGTTATTTAACTTAAACGCCCAATGCATTCTCTATGGCAATAGCACAAACTTTGGCATGCTACTAGTCCTACATACTTAAACCTAGCAACCCCATTCTAGCCTACTTAGGTTCATCTTACGGTGGACATGTTTGCCTGAAAAGGAATCTTTGAAAGGTGTCATAGTTTTAGAAATATAGTGCTTTCAAATTTGAGACTTTTAACATGGGGCTCAATGGCAGATTTTGGCACGTCAAAAAATCACTTTCTCCTAGAAACTCCATTCACACTTTTTATTATTCAGCTTACTGTGGAGACACATGCTGGAACGTTTTACTTTGAAATGTTTTGTAGTTTCTGAGTTATTTAACTTAAATGCCCAATGCATTCTCTATGGCAATAGCACAAACTTTGGCATGCTACTAGTCCTACATACTTAAACCTACCAACCCCATTCTAGCCTACTTAGGTTTATCTTACGGTGGACATGTTTGCCTGAAAAGGAATCTTCGAAAGGTGTCATAGTTTTAGAAATATAGTGCTTTCAAATTTGAGACTTTTAACATGGGGCTCAATGGCAGATTTGGGCACGTCAAAAAATCACATTCACCTAGAAACTCCATTCACACTTTTTATTATTCAGCTTACTGTGGAGACACATGCTGGAACGTTTTACTTTGAAATGTTTTGTAGTTTCTGAGTTATTTAACTTAAACGCCCAATGCATTCTCTATGGCAATAGCAGAAACTTTGGCATGCTACTAGTCCTACATACTTAAACCTACCAACCCCATTCTAGCCTACTTAGGTTCATCTTACGGTGGACATGTTTGCCTGAAAAGGAATCTTCGAAAGGTGTCATAGATTTAGAAATATAGTGCGTTCAAATTTGAGACTTTTAACATGGGGCTCAATGGCAGATTTTGGCACGTCAAAAAATCACTTTCACCTAGAAACTCCATTCACACTTTTTATTATTCAGCTTACTGTGGAGACACATGCTGGAACGTTTTACTTTGAAATGTTTTGTAGTTTCTGAGTTATTTAACTTAAACGCCCAATGCATTCTCTATGGCAATAGCACAAACTTTGGCATGCTACTAGTCCTACATACTTAAACCTACCAACCCCATTCTAGCCTACTTAGGTTCATCTTACGGTGGACATGTTTGACTGATAAGGAATCTTTGAAATGTTTCATAGTTTTAGAAATATAGTGCTTTCAAATTTGAGAATTTTACAATGGGGCTCAATGGCAGAAATTGGCACGTCAAAAAAGCACTTTCACCTAGAAACTCCATTCACACTTTTTATTATTCAGCTTACTGTGGAGACACATGCTGGAACGTTTTACTTTGAAATGTTTTGTAGTTTCTGAGTTATTTAACTTAAACGCCCAATGCATTCTCTATGGCAATAGCACAAACTTTGGCATGCTACTAGTCCTACATACTTAAACCTAGCAACCCCATTCTAGCCTACTTAGGTTCATCTTACGGTGGACATGTTTGCCTGAAAAGGAATCTTTGAAAGGTGTCATAGTTTTAGAAATATAGTGCTTTCAAATTTGAGACTTTTAACATGGGGCTCAATGGCAGATTTTGGCACGTCAAAAAATCACTTTCTCCTAGAAACTCCATTCACACTTTTTATTATTCAGCTTACTGTGGAGACACATGCTGGAACGTTTTACTTTGAAATGTTTTGTAGTTTCTGAGTTATTTAACTTAAATGCCCAATGCATTCTCTATGGCAATAGCACAAACTTTGGCATGCTACTAGTCCTACATACTTAAACCTACCAACCCCATTCTAGCCTACTTAGGTTTATCTTACGGTGGACATGTTTGCCTGAAAAGGAATCTTCGAAAGGTGTCATAGTTTTAGAAATATAGTGCTTTCAAATTTGAGACTTTTAACATGGGGCTCAATGGCAGATTTGGGCACGTCAAAAAATCACATTCACCTAGAAACTCCATTCACACTTTTTATTATTCAGCTTACTGTGGAGACACATGCTGGAACGTTTTACTTTGAAATGTTTTGTAGTTTCTGAGTTATTTAACTTAAACGCCCAATGCATTCTCTATGGCAATAGCAGAAACTTTGGCATGCTACTAGTCCTACATACTTAAACCTACCAACCCCATTCTAGCCTACTTAGGTTCATCTTACGGTGGACATGTTTGCCTGAAAAGGAATCTTCGAAAGGTGTCATAGATTTAGAAATATAGTGCGTTCAAATTTGAGACTTTTAACATGGGGCTCAATGGCAGATTTTGGCACGTCAAAAAATCACTTTCACCTAGAAACTCCATTCACACTTTTTATTATTCAGCTTACTGTGGAGACACATGCTGGAACGTTTTACTTTGAAATGTTTTGTAGTTTCTGAGTTATTTAACTTAAACGCCCAATGCATTCTCTATGGCAATAGCACAAACTTTGGCATGCTACTAGTCCTACATACTTAAACCTACCAACCCCATTCTAGCCTACTTAGGTTCATCTTACGGTGGACATGTTTGACTGATAAGGAATCTTTGAAATGTTTCATAGTTTTAGAAATATAGTGCTTTCAAATTTGAGAATTTTACAATGGGGCTCAATGGCAGAAATTGGCACGTCAAAAAAGCACTTTCACCTAGAAACTCCATTCACACTTTTTATTATTCAGCTTACTGTGGAGACACATGCTGGAACGTTTTACTTTGAAATGTTTTGTAGTTTCTGAGTTATTTAACTTAAACGCCCAATGCATTCTCTATGGCAATAGCACAAACTTTGGCATGCTACTAGTCCTACATACTTAAACCTAGCAACCCCATTCTAGCCTACTTAGGTTCATCTTACGGTGGACATGTTTGCCTGAAAAGGAATCTTTGAAAGGTGTCATAGTTTTAGAAATATAGTGCTTTCAAATTTGAGACTTTTAACATGGGGCTCAATGGCAGATTTTGGCACGTCAAAAAATCACTTTCTCCTAGAAACTCCATTCACACTTTTTATTATTCAGCTTACTGTGGAGACACATGCTGGAACGTTTTACTTTGAAATGTTTTGTAGTTTCTGAGTTATTTAACTTAAATGCCCAATGCATTCTCTATGGCAATAGCACAAACTTTGGCATGCTACTAGTCCTACATACTTAAACCTACCAACCCCATTCTAGCCTACTTAGGTTTATCTTACGGTGGACATGTTTGCCTGAAAAGGAATCTTCGAAAGGTGTCATAGTTTTAGAAATATAGTGCTTTCAAATTTGAGACTTTTAACATGGGGCTCAATGGCAGATTTGGGCACGTCAAAAAATCACTTTCACCTAGAAACTCCATTCACACTTTTTATTATTCAGCTTACTGTGGAGACACATGCTGGAACGTTTTACTTTGAAATGTTTTGTAGTTTCTGAGTTATTTAACTTAAACGCCCAATGCATTCTCTATGGCAATAGCACAAACTTTGGCATGCTACTAGTCCTACATACTTAAACCTACCAACCCCATTCTAGCCTACTTAGGTTCATCTTACGGTGGACATGTTTGCCTGAAAAGGAATCTTTGAAAGGTGTCATAGTTTTAGAAATATAGTGCTTTCAAATTTGAGACTTTTAACATGGGGCTCAATGGCAGATTTTGGCACGTCCAAAAATCACTTTCACCTAGAAACTCCATTCACACTTTTTATTATTCAGCTTACTGTGGAGACACATGCTGGAACGTTTTACTTTGAAATGTTTTGTAGTTTCTGAGTTATTTAACTTAAACGCCCAATGCATTCTCTATGGCAATAGCACAAACTTTGGCATGCTACTAGTCCTACATACTTAAACCTACCAACCCCATTCTAGCCTACTTAGGTTCATCTTACGGTGGACATGTTTGCCTGAAAAGGAATCTTTGAAAGGTGTCATAGTTTTAGAAATATAGTGCTTTCAAATTTGAGACTTTTAACATGGGGCTCAACGGCAGATTTTGGCACGTCCAAAAATCACTTCCACCTAGAAACTCCATTCACACTTTTTATTATTCAGCGTACTGTGGAGACACATGCTGGAACGTTTTACTTTGAAATGTTTTGTAGTTTCTGAGTTATTTAACTTAAACGCCCAATGCATTCTCTATGGCAATAGCAGAAACTTTGGCATGCTACTAGTCCTACATACTTAAACCTACCAACCCCATTCTAGCCTACTTAGGTTCATCTTACGGTGGACATGTTTGCCTGAAAAGGAATCTTCGAAAGGTGTCATAGATTTAGAAATATAGTGCGTTCAAATTTGAGACTTTTAACATGGGGCTCAATGGCAGATTTTGGCACGTCAAAAAATCACTTTCACCTAGAAACTCCATTCACACTTTTTATTATTCAGCTTACTGTGGAGACACATGCTGGAACGTTTTACTTTGAAATGTTTTGTAGTTTCTGAGTTATTTAACTTAAACGCCCAATGCATTCTCTATGGCAATAGCACAAACTTTGGCATGCTACTAGTCCTACATACTTAAACCTACCAACCCCATTCTAGCCTACTTAGGTTCATCTTACGGTGGACATGTTTGACTGAAAAGGAATCTTTGAAATGTTTCATAGTTTTAGAAATATAGTGCTTTCAAATTTGAGAATTTTACAATGGGGCTCAATGGCAGAAATTGGCACGTCAAAAAAGCACTTTCACCTAGAAACTCCATTCACACTTTTTATTATTCAGCTTACTGTGGAGACACATGCTGAAACTTTTTACTTTTAAATGTTTTGTAGTTTCTGAGTTATTTAACTTAAACGCCCAATGCATTCTCTATGGCAATAGCACAAACTTTGGCATGCTACTAGTCCTACATACTTAAACCTAGCAACCCCATTCTAGCCTACTTAGGTTCATCTTGCGGTGGACATGTTTGCCTGAAAAGGAATCTTTGAAAGGTGTCATAGTTTTAGAAATATAGTGCTTTCAAATTTGAGACTTTTAACATGGGGCTCAATGGCAGATTTTGGCACGTCAAAAAATCACTTTCTCCTAGAAACTCCATTCACACTTTTTATTATTCAGCTTACTGTGGAGACACATGCTGGAACGTTTTACTTTGAAATGTTTTGTAGTTTCTGAGTTATTTAACTTAAACGCCCAATGCATTCTCTATGGCAATAGCACAAACTTTGGCATGCTACTAGTCCTACATACTTAAACCTACCAACCCCATTCTAGCCTACTTAGGTTTATCTTACGGTGGACATGTTTGCCTGAAAAGGAATCTTCGAAAGGTGTCATAGTTTTAGAAATATAGTGCTTTCAAATTTGAGACTTTTAACATGGGGCTCAATGGCAGATTTGGGCACGTCAAAAAATCACTTTCACCTAGAAACTCCATTCACACTTTTTATTATTCAGCTTACTGTGGAGACACATGCTGGAACGTTTTACTTTGAAATGTTTTGTAGTTTCTGAGTTATTTAACTTAAACGCCCAATGCATTCTCTATGGCAATAGCACAAACTTTGGCATGCTACTAGTCCTACATACTTAAACCTACCAACCCCATTCTAGCCTACTTAGGTTCATCTTACGGTGGACATGTTTGCCTGAAAAGGAATCTTTGAAAGGTGTCATAGTTTTAGAAATATAGTGCTTTCAAATTTGAGACTTTTAACATGGGGCTCAATGGCAGATTTTGGCACGTCCAAAAATCACTTCCACCTAGAAACTCCATTCACACTTTTTATTATTCAGCGTACTGTGGAGACACATGCTGGAACGTTTTACTTTGAAATGTTTTGTAGTTTCTGAGTTATTTAACTTAAACGCCCAATGCATTCTCTATGGCAATAGCAGAAACTTTGGCATGCTACTAGTCCTACATACTTAAACCTACCAACCCCATTCTAGCCTACTTAGGTTCATCTTACGGTGGACATGTTTGCCTGAAAAGGAATCTTCGAAAGGTGTCATAGATTTAGAAATATAGTGCGTTCAAATTTGAGACTTTTAACATGGGGCTCAATGGCAGATTTTGGCACGTCAAAAAATCACTTTCACCTAGAAACTCCATTCACACTTTTTATTATTCAGCTTACTGTGGAGACACATGCTGGAACGTTTTACTTTGAAATGTTTTGTAGTTTCTGAGTTATTTAACTTAAACGCCCAATGCATTCTCTATGGCAATAGCACAAACTTTGGCATGCTACTAGTCCTACATACTTAAACCTACCAACCCCATTCTAGCCTACTTAGGTTCATCTTACGGTGGACATGTTTGACTGATAAGGAATCTTTGAAATGTTTCATAGTTTTAGAAATATAGTGCTTTCAAATTTGAGAATTTTACAATGGGGCTCAATGGCAGAAATTGGCACGTCAAAAAAGCACTTTCACCTAGAAACTCCATTCACACTTTTTATTATTCAGCTTACTGTGGAGACACATGCTGGAACGTTTTACTTTGAAATGTTTTGTAGTTTCTGAGTTATTTAACTTAAACGCCCAATGCATTCTCTATGGCAATAGCACAAACTTTGGCATGCTACTAGTCCTACATACTTAAACCTAGCAACCCCATTCTAGCCTACTTAGGTTCATCTTACGGTGGACATGTTTGCCTGAAAAGGAATCTTTGAAAGGTGTCATAGTTTTAGAAATATAGTGCTTTCAAATTTGAGACTTTTAACATGGGGCTCAATGGCAGATTTTGGCACGTCAAAAAATCACTTTCTCCTAGAAACTCCATTCACACTTTTTATTATTCAGCTTACTGTGGAGACACATGCTGGAACGTTTTACTTTGAAATGTTTTGTAGTTTCTGAGTTATTTAACTTAAATG
Organism: Protomyctophum parallelum; assembly: GCF_964188405.1. Classification (NCBI taxonomy): domain Eukaryota; kingdom Metazoa; phylum Chordata; class Actinopteri; order Myctophiformes; family Myctophidae; genus Protomyctophum; species Protomyctophum parallelum. The sequence goes on from NC_139719.1 coordinate 6,755,115, forward strand.
CCCAATGCATTCTCTATGGCAATAGCACAAACTTTGGCATGCTACTAGTCCTACATACTTAAACCTACCAACCCCATTCTAGCCTACTTAGGTTTATCTTACGGTGGACATGTTTGCCTGAAAAGGAATCTTCGAAAGGTGTCATAGTTTTAGAAATATAGTGCTTTCAAATTTGAGACTTTTAACATGGGGCTCAATGGCAGATTTGGGCACGTCAAAAAATCACTTTCACCTAGAAACTCCATTCACACTTTTTATTATTCAGCTTACTGTGGAGACACATGCTGGAACGTTTTACTTTGAAATGTTTTGTAGTTTCTGAGTTATTTAACTTAAACGCCCAATGCATTCTCTATGGCAATAGCACAAACTTTGGCATGCTACTAGTCCTACATACTTAAACCTACCAACCCCATTCTAGCCTACTTAGGTTCATCTTACGGTGGACATGTTTGCCTGAAAAGGAATCTTCGAAAGGTGTCATAGATTTAGAAATATAGTGCGTTCAAATTTGAGACTTTTAACATGGGGCTCAATGGCAGATTTTGGCACGTCAAAAAATCACTTTCACCTAGAAACTCCATTCACACTTTTTATTATTCAGCTTACTGTGGAGACACATGCTGGAACGTTTTACTTTGAAATGTTTTGTAGTTTCTGAGTTATTTAACTTAAACGCCCAATGCATTCTCTATGGCAATAGCACAAACTTTGGCATGCTACTAGTCCTACATACTTAAACCTACCAACCCCATTCTAGCCTACTTAGGTTCATCTTACGGTGGACATGTTTGACTGATAAGGAATCTTTGAAATGTTTCATAGTTTTAGAAATATAGTGCTTTCAAATTTGAGAATTTTACAATGGGGCTCAATGGCAGAAATTGGCACGTCAAAAAAGCACTTTCACCTAGAAACTCCATTCACACTTTTTATTATTCAGCTTACTGTGGAGACACATGCTGGAACGTTTTACTTTGAAATGTTTTGTAGTTTCTGAGTTATTTAACTTAAACGCCCAATGCATTCTCTATGGCAATAGCACAAACTTTGGCATGCTACTAGTCCTACATACTTAAACCTAGCAACCCCATTCTAGCCTACTTAGGTTCATCTTACGGTGGACATGTTTGCCTGAAAAGGAATCTTTGAAAGGTGTCATAGTTTTAGAAATATAGTGCTTTCAAATTTGAGACTTTTAACATGGGGCTCAATGGCAGATTTTGGCACGTCAAAAAATCACTTTCTCCTAGAAACTCCATTCACACTTTTTATTATTCAGCTTACTGTGGAGACACATGCTGGAACGTTTTACTTTGAAATGTTTTGTAGTTTCTGAGTTATTTAACTTAAATGCCCAATGCATTCTCTATGGCAATAGCACAAACTTTGGCATGCTACTAGTCCTACATACTTAAACCTACCAACCCCATTCTAGCCTACTTAGGTTTATCTTACGGTGGACATGTTTGCCTGAAAAGGAATCTTCGAAAGGTGTCATAGTTTTAGAAATATAGTGCTTTCAAATTTGAGACTTTTAACATGGGGCTCAATGGCAGATTTGGGCACGTCAAAAAATCACATTCACCTAGAAACTCCATTCACACTTTTTATTATTCAGCTTACTGTGGAGACACATGCTGGAACGTTTTACTTTGAAATGTTTTGTAGTTTCTGAGTTATTTAACTTAAACGCCCAATGCATTCTCTATGGCAATAGCAGAAACTTTGGCATGCTACTAGTCCTACATACTTAAACCTACCAACCCCATTCTAGCCTACTTAGGTTCATCTTACGGTGGACATGTTTGCCTGAAAAGGAATCTTCGAAAGGTGTCATAGATTTAGAAATATAGTGCGTTCAAATTTGAGACTTTTAACATGGGGCTCAATGGCAGATTTTGGCACGTCAAAAAATCACTTTCACCTAGAAACTCCATTCACACTTTTTATTATTCAGCTTACTGTGGAGACACATGCTGGAACGTTTTACTTTGAAATGTTTTGTAGTTTCTGAGTTATTTAACTTAAACGCCCAATGCATTCTCTATGGCAATAGCACAAACTTTGGCATGCTACTAGTCCTACATACTTAAACCTACCAACCCCATTCTAGCCTACTTAGGTTCATCTTACGGTGGACATGTTTGACTGATAAGGAATCTTTGAAATGTTTCATAGTTTTAGAAATATAGTGCTTTCAAATTTGAGAATTTTACAATGGGGCTCAATGGCAGAAATTGGCACGTCAAAAAAGCACTTTCACCTAGAAACTCCATTCACACTTTTTATTATTCAGCTTACTGTGGAGACACATGCTGGAACGTTTTACTTTGAAATGTTTTGTAGTTTCTGAGTTATTTAACTTAAACGCCCAATGCATTCTCTATGGCAATAGCACAAACTTTGGCATGCTACTAGTCCTACATACTTAAACCTAGCAACCCCATTCTAGCCTACTTAGGTTCATCTTACGGTGGACATGTTTGCCTGAAAAGGAATCTTTGAAAGGTGTCATAGTTTTAGAAATATAGTGCTTTCAAATTTGAGACTTTTAACATGGGGCTCAATGGCAGATTTTGGCACGTCAAAAAATCACTTTCTCCTAGAAACTCCATTCACACTTTTTATTATTCAGCTTACTGTGGAGACACATGCTGGAACGTTTTACTTTGAAATGTTTTGTAGTTTCTGAGTTATTTAACTTAAATGCCCAATGCATTCTCTATGGCAATAGCACAAACTTTGGCATGCTACTAGTCCTACATACTTAAACCTACCAACCCCATTCTAGCCTACTTAGGTTTATCTTACGGTGGACATGTTTGCCTGAAAAGGAATCTTCGAAAGGTGTCATAGTTTTAGAAATATAGTGCTTTCAAATTTGAGACTTTTAACATGGGGCTCAATGGCAGATTTGGGCATGTCAAAAAATCACTTTCACCTAGAAACTCCATTCACACTTTTTATTATTCAGCTTACTGTGGAGACACATGCTGGAACGTTTTACTTTGAAATGTTTTGTAGTTTCTGAGTTATTTAACTTAAACGCCCAATGCATTCTCTATGGCAATAGCACAAACTTTGGCATGCTACTAGTCCTACATACTTAAACCTACCAACCCCATTCTAGCCTACTTAGGTTCATCTTACGGTGGACATGTTTGCCTGAAAAGGAATCTTTGAAAGGTGTCATAGTTTTAGAAATATAGTGCTTTCAAATTTGAGACTTTTAACATGGGGCTCAATGGCAGATTTTGGCACGTCCAAAAATCACTTTCACCTAGAAACTCCATTCACACTTTTTATTATTCAGCTTACTGTGGAGACACATGCTGGAACGTTTTACTTTGAAATGTTTTGTAGTTTCTGAGTTATTTAACTTAAACGCCCAATGCATTCTCTATGGCAATAGCACAAACTTTGGCATGCTACTAGTCCTACATACTTAAACCTACCAACCCCATTCTAGCCTACTTAGGTTCATCTTACGGTGGACATGTTTGCCTGAAAAGGAATCTTTGAAAGGTGTCATAGTTTTAGAAATATAGTGCTTTCAAATTTGAGACTTTTAACATGGGGCTCAATGGCAGATTTTGGCACGTCCAAAAATCACTTTCACCTAGAAACTCCATTCACACTTTTTATTATTCAGCTTACTGTGGAGACACATGCTGGAACGTTTTACTTTGAAATGTTTTGTAGTTTCTGAGTTATTTAACTTAAACGCCCAATGCATTCTCTATGGCAATAGCACAAACTTTGGCATGCTACTAGTCCTACATACTTAAACCTACCAACCCCATTCTAGCCTACTTAGGTTCATCTTACGGTGGACATGTTTGCCTGAAAAGGAATCTTTGAAAGGTGTCATAGTTTTAGAAATATAGTGCTTTCAAATTTGAGACTTTTAACATGGGGCTCAATGGCAGATTTTGGCACGTCAAAAAAATCACTTTCACCTAGAAACTCCATTCACACTTTTTATTATTCAGCTTACTGTGGAGACACATGCTGGAACGTTTTACTTTGAAATGTTTTGTAGTTTCTGAGTTATTTAACTTAAACAGTGCTTTCAAATTTTGAGAAATATATAATGGGGCTCAATGGCCGATATTGGCACATCGAAAAATCACTTTCACCTAGAAACACCATCGAAAAGCACGTTATTTTTATCATCAAAAACCATGAAAACACAACATACTATACACTATGTCAAAAAAACGGCATACATTGTGGTGGAAATTTAGAATGCCACAGTAGAGACAATTATCCAAGTGACTGACAGCTGTCAATCTGACCGCTGCCACCATGTTTTGTATAGACCACTGTAGCTGTGTACCTATTCTAGAAATAGGAACAAGCACGTATAGGTTATACGTCATTCCCTCTCTCTAGGGGGTAGCCCATGGAGTGCGTGACCCACAGCTGTCACTTCCACCATGTTCAACTAGACCACTGTATTTGTGTAGCTATCTCATTTAGAATAGGACCAGCTCCTGCCTATAGATCCTAGTAGGGACACATATACCTTGCCATCTCCTCCCACAACCCTTGCTCTATCCTCCCACAACCAAGGAAGGACATGTTTGAGTATGACCACCTGTTACTGACTGTCGATGCTATTTGTTGTAACTGGGTTGGGAGGGGATAAAATGAGAAAGGTTTGCATTGATTGGGAGGGACGGGGATGCAATGATGCTGTTGCGTTTGCTGTAAACTGACTGGAAACATGTGAATAAAGAAAGATGCCTGAACGATTGAGATGAGTCCTGTGTCTTGATACTTCATCCTGCTTGAGATCCTGAGACCATTTTCTCCCCTTACAACATGTTGTCGAAAAGCATTATTTTCATCTTTTTTGTAACAAGACAATTAAGGACAAGACGAGGAGTTTTATTGTTATTCCATACAGTACAGAACAAAATGTGTTTACCCAGGTCCTGGTCAGGCTATAAAGCCACACCTAAACATTTCCTAAATACACTAAACTTTGCATAAGGACTAAAAACCTGAAGTGCAAAGAAGCAATTGCACTACCCATTGAGATTGCACGTGCCCATTAAAAGCAGCAACATACAAAAACAGCATTAAAAATAAACAGTTAATGTGTCACAGTTCAGTTCATAATGCAGAGTTCATGTGTAATCATTATCTCACAGATCACTAGTGCAAAGGTCACAGTTTAAGACTAGAGTTAGATAGTGTCGAAGTGTCCTTGAGCAAGACGCTGAACACCTAATTGCTCCTGATGTGCAGGTTGATGCCTTGTATGGTTTCCTCTGCCATCGTTTGGGAATGGGTGAATGTATAAGGCACAATCTATGTAAAGTGCCTTGGATAAATGTGCACTCCCAGGTACTTGAAACTGGGAACCACCTCCACAGCATCTCCACCGATGTAGAGGGAGCTGAAGGGGGGCCACTCTTTCTAAAGTCCACAATGAGTATATTACTATAGTATGTCGTCAAAAAGCATGATTTATTTTTTAATCGCTGAAAACCATGCATGGAAACAACACAGTATTAGTATGACAGGGAAAAGCATGATTTTCATCTTTTTTTTATCATTGAAAACCAATGAATGGTAGACTGTATCTATGCATCTGCCCATGTGATTCTGTGAACACCACATTAGGATTTAGAACAAGTGGCCATCTACAAGTTCATCACTTCGAGCCACATAGTGTTTAAAAAATGTTGAAGTGGTTCAGCCAAAATGCCAAATATATATCATTTTGGTCTAGAAGAATTTGAGAACTTTAGAAGGCATTTGTAGAATTGGCCTCAGGTCTTAATGGGTCTTAATTTACCTCCAAATATTAATACAAATATCTAATTGATGTAGATGTTTGGTCAGGTCAGTGACCACTGCTGCACCATCCGTTCTTATTGTTATCAAGTTGTGAAGGGTTGTGTGTCGGGGTTGTGTGTCGGGGTTGTGTGTCGTGCGTGCGTGCATGTGTGTGCACGCACGCACATGCACGCACGCACGCACGCACTTACACACACTAAGGCCTGACTCACACCTTTCGATCTAGCATACAACATTGATGCATGCTAGATATATGAGACTTGTTTACTAGAGCTGGGACTCGATTAAAAAAAATAATCTAATTAATCAGAGGCTTTGCGATTAATTAATCTAGATTAATCGCATTTTAATCGCATATCATTATTTGACCCGAGAACAGTGAGAAAGCAATTTTTTCAAATGGATTTTGGTATACTAGTGAATCAATGAATAGTGAATACATAAGTTTAAGCAATAAAACATTGTTTTTGTAGTAATAGGGGTAATAATTATTTATTGAATAATTGCACACAACTGTGCTGTAATCCACGCTACCATCGGATAGCCTTTTAAATCCTATTTCCAATCCACGGGGACAAGCAAAGTGATCTCAGCGGCTTCCCCCAGTCTGGTGAACTGTCTGGTGGTGTTATTGTCTGAAGAGGACACGGACACTTGGTGCGCAGGTCCGTCTGAAAACTGTCCAGTGACAACGTTCCGCGGTGAAGAAAATAGTGCGATTAAAATGCGTTAATTTTTTTAATGCATTCATTTTTCTGTAGTTAATTAATCGTAATTAATCGCAATTAGTCCCGGCCCTATTGTTTACTGATGCAAGCTCCCAATGCATTTCCAATGGAAGTCACATGGTTTGACACAACATTTTTGTTGTACGGCTTTCGGCTCTGTTTCGACTGCCCCCCTCCCCCTCGTACAACAAAAATGTTGTGTCAAACCATGTGACTCCCATTGGAAATGCATTGCGAGCTTGCATCAGTCAATAAGTCTCATGCATCAGCTATACATCAATCTGTTGTGAAGGTGTGAGTCAGGCCTAACACACAGGCAATACAATAGTGTTTTTGGCCCCCTCAGGCATTACAATAGTGTTTCTCAATTATGGGCGTTCAGAGAACATTGAGGGTCGCTGGAAGCAATTATATTTTAATCAACTTGTCCCCCGGCCTTGAGTGAAATGTATTTATTTCAAAAATGAATAAAAAATAGAACTATTATATTAGCCAAGGATCCTTTTAAAGGAAATCTGACTTTAGGGAGTGTGTGCATGCTCCACGTCTGCATGCAGCAGACATGGAGGTGAATATCACGTCTGCATGCAGCAGACATGGAGGTGAATATCACGTCTGCATGCAGCAGACATGGAGGTGAATATCAATGGGTTTTTAAAGAGCTTTGATCATTCCCTGCACAGCCTTTGCGTGAAGTCAATTAAAAATGAATGGCTTTGTTTAATGCCGCAGCATTTAAAGAGTTACAGGATGAGGTCAAATTAAATGTGAATGTGTATAAAGTAACTAAGTACATGCACTCAAGTATGGTACTTGAATTAGTATTTGCAATTACAATACTGCCTGCCTACTCGACTACATCCCAGGGACAAATATTGCACTTTTTTACTCAGTTATTTGAATGCTTTTATAGTTACTTTGTAGATTGATATCATTATTACAAAACATGCATAACCGTGTCAGCCTGTATATACTGTATATACTGTATATACTTTGGCTATTTTCAAAAGATTTTTACACATCCGAAACCTATGTATAATTTTGATGCCAACACGTTTGTTCTTTTAGTCATGTCAATTTGGAATACCAGATATTACTTGTAACAGAATATTTCTACATTGAGTGCATTGATACTTTTACTTAACTCCTTTGTGGCCAAGGCTACGTCAAGCCCATAGACTGCCATGTTAATTGAAGTAGTAAATCAACAAATCCCTCCAAGCCAATGACGTTATCTGCGTAGTAGACGTACTGCCCTGTCAGTACGTCTTTTTATAACAAAATATTGCAATTGTTTGACATTTTTTAAATTATTTTTATGTAATCTACCAAAAACCGGCCGAAACACGCGCGATCGTGCACTATCGTGCACGCGCGCCGTCTCTATGTGATCCGCGGCAAAAAAATATATATTTTGGGATGTTCCTGGCCGTTTTTAAGCTTAATCTGACTAAGTTATGACAAAGCTAATGTTAGTTTAGCAATCCGGACGGCCAAGCTATAAGCTAGGGGTCAAATTAGCTTCCTTTGTTTACCTCGTTTGACAGGAAGTGATTTAGCCAGATTTAACACTTTTGTCAAAATCAGAATAATGGAACGTTCCTGCCATCAGGTGGAACTTCTGGGTATTACTTTGAAATCGAAAGTAAAACTTGATGTATTGTATTTAGATCGCTGATCCCTCTTATTGCATTAAAATGACGAATTAAGAAATGGGGCATTGGCCAGCATTGGCCAGATTTGGCGACTTTTTGAATGGCAATCGAAAAATGTGAGATATGACCACAATGTCACGAAATGTCTCATTTTATAGCTCCAAGTCACTACTTTACAATGAAAAAATAATTATGATTATAGCTTGTTCCATCGTTTACTTATAAGCTTTTTAGTAGACCTTGGTTTCAGTGATAAGTCAAACCAAGGTGTACTAAAGTGCTTATAAGTAAACGAAGGAACATGCTAGGAACATATTTTGTTTTTCGGTGTAAACTAGAGATGTGCAGCTTTAAAATGAGATATTTCGTGACATTGTGGTCATATCGCACATTATTCTATTGTCATTCAAAAAGTCAGCCAAAGCTGGCCTAAGGCACAATAAGATGTTATTAAGGTTGGCAACTTGGCCATTAGTGGGTTAAGTAAAAAGAAAATGAGTATACTTTGCCCATATGAACATGGCCTGCACGCTTTTAAAAGGCATAACAAAAGTATCTGATGGTGACACAAACATGCCGTTAATCTGCGTTTGGTAATGACTTTGGTCTGATGATTAGAGACCGTGGACTAATTAACGTTGTAAAAGATTAGACTCTAATCTTTTAAGACGTTAATTAATTGTCAATTAAGCAACATATGAGACAATGAAAGTTTCCCCAAGGTAACATTTTGCGCTCAGTTTACGATTCAAATAGTCGACGAACAAGCTCAAAAGATGTTGCAATGCAACGCTGTCTGAGATCGGTAGATCTGCTATTGTTGTATTTCTACAATAAAATCTTTCTTTCGGGTTTGTTTTGCAATGCGTGTCAGCTTTGCAATGCGTGTCAGCTTTGCAATGCGTGTCAGTTTTGTCCGCGAACACATCCTATTAAAATTGGCTACTGGGAGGGCCGGACGGACCACGGTCACATCACTCTGACTCAGACATATAAGCATAAACAAACCCGATACGCCCATGCATAGGCAGGACCAAAACATGTCCAACAATTTTAAGATTTTCAAGAAAAACGTGTAAATAGCTAATCTATAAAAGCTGTAAATGGGCTGGAGGCTATTGACAAATTAAAATCATGAATAACTGGTGTGACCCTCACATTCTCATGTAACAAACTTTCCTATCAAATACATATAATGAGTAATTGTAACAGTAAAGTATGAATGACGTCTGCTTTTTTATTATTATTCTCCAGTCAGCACACCATAATTATGACAATAACAATAACAGTCAGGTATAAGGGACATGGGGGTTGGGCCCCTCATACGTAGCTTCACATCAGTACCACGCGTGCCCGTATTTTTGTTTCCTTTGTAAAAAGCGCTCAATAAATACATTATGTCTATTTACATAAACATGTTTAATATAAACAAATTCACCTTCGTACAATTTGCACTTGGTCATGTGGCTACGACACTATAGCCCAGCATTAGACACATTGTAGACAGTAACGCCGACAGAATACCTTTCCAATGTTCAAAACAAATGTGATACAAGTGATACAATGAACACTATTATGGAAAATAATAAACGCCTTAATGGAGAACTTCAACCTTGTCTCCATTTTCAACCATGTCTCCATAAAATTGGTCCTATTATAAGATGCCACCATTTCTGTCTAGTCTACTCAGTCTGTCTCAGAGGAGGTTAAAAAACCGCTGAGGAAGGCCATACAGGCCGAAACGTTTTTCACTCCCATCAGAGGTAAATAAAATCATGCAAAAGGACATACAATGAGTGCTGGCATTTTCTTCACCTCGACTGTGGTGCGGGTTGTCTGCTACGGCAGTACTTCTTTCTGAGGTTAAAAAACCCACCTACCAGTGATCATTGGTATCATTGGTAGGCGCATTTGGACATTTTAAACTTTATTTTTGTTATTTAAGGGTTGCGTGCACGCATCAGCCTGGGTGACAGCAGACTGCTGGGCGAGTGCTGGCGCTTTGGCATGGGTGGTCAGATCAACATATAGAATGAATTCTGTACTGGCCATATGGAGTGTGTCTTGAGTGTACAGGGTTTAATGAGGTCAGATCAACATATGGAATGTCAGAACAGGTCAGCTCCATATATGGAGGTCTAAGGGTGGCAGCGTCTTGAGTGTACAGGGTTTGATGAGGGCCCAGGTAGGGCAGGGCCTTAATTTTCGGGCCTGTTGAGAACTCTAGTTTTCTAGTGATGGCACCCTGGGGGTGACTGACTGACTGACTGGAAATTTCACGATTTCATAGTAAATGCGACCTGTAGTCGCAATTATTATTATTATTTTAACAATGGAAGTTCTTGGCTTCTATTTCAGCAAGCTAACTTTCCAGGGAGAGAAAGGCTGTAGTTTCTATTAGCTTGGATGCATTCCCCATCGATGATGTCACTGGTAGGCAGGTTTCTGAACTGTCCAACAGTGAGACCCAGAGTGAGCAGACGGAAATGGTGCCATATTATAATGAGCATTAGGTGAGGACCAATTATGTGAAGATACGGTTGAGAATGGGTCACATGCTCTTTAAAGCAGAGAGACTGTGTTGCCCACTGTGTAAATCTTAGGCTCTATGCACAGCATCCATATTGGAAAGCCATATTGGGCCTTCACAGGTAATTCAAGGTACCATGAGGGTTCCTGGACCACACTTTGAGACCCACTGGTGTAGCAGAGTGTTTCCCACAATTCCCAGTGAGCCAATGGCACATTGGCTTCATTAGTATCATTGGTAACACCTAGAAAGTGGAGGAAGCTAAGAGGCCCAATTTCTTTCCAATAATGCCTGTGGTGCAAGCAGCCTATTTAAACACCTACAGTAATTGTACAATACTGAATCTGTGCTACTTTGCACTGCCTTAATTAGCAACTGCAGTAACTACCAACATGACTATTTAAAAAAAAGAATGAATCAGAAACCTTAGGTCAGGCCCCTGAAGACGTTCCCAGATTCAGCATCAGGCATCAATGGGTTAGGAAGTATGCAGGTGCGTTGTCTATCTGTGTCACACTGTCACCTAGCTACCTGGCATGAACACGAAGGCGTTTTCAATCACTTTTTCACTCAGAAGTTTCAGGGTTGGTCCTTAAACGTGGGGCTTGAGCCGATTCATCTCAAAGTGGCAATCCAGCATCCTTCAGGGTTCCTCGAGGGGGTTCCAAATGGACCCGTAAGTCTGTAACTCTGAGAGTGTACAAATGGAACCAAATGGACCCTTTGCACACGCTCAGTTACACGAGGTCCTTGAAATAAAAAAGAGCCACTGCAACAACACAATAAGTCTTAAGCCCATACCACAACGGCAGGGACTCCTTGGGACAAAACCGTTTGAAGGTCAACCACACCAATGCAACTCATTGCAGCTCAATGAATTGCATTGGTGTGGTTGACCTTAAAAACCATCTTGTCCCGTCTCGACCCTTTGGTGTGGTTTGGGCGTTTACAGGTGTGACTCGGACGGTGACAGCTTTCTGTTCAGGCTGCAGTCGCTGCTGTGGTGCAGCCCTTCGCAGTCCGACCACGTCCCCCCGCCTCCTCCTCCGGGCTCCTCCAGGCCCAGGGAGGTGCAGGTGTCGGTCCGGGCGAAAGCCCCGCCGCCACCTCCCCTGCGGGCACCAGGGCACCGCGTCAGGTCGCAGGTGCTGACCACCACGTGCAGCCGGTAGTCTGCCTGCCCGGACCCGCAGCACAGCAGCCGCTGGAAGGCCCTGCGGAAGTCCGGGCTGCGGCAGTAGATGATGGGGTTGAATGCCGAGTTGACGTAGCCCAGCCAGTTGAGGGCCACGAACAGGTTCTTGTCCACCTGCTCGGCGCGGAAGACGCGCACCACGTTGACGATGAAGAAGGGCAGCCAGCAGAGCGTGAAAGTGCCCATGATGATGCCCAGCGTCTTCAGCGCCTTCTGCTCCTTCATGAAGAGGATCTTGGCGGGCCGCTTCTTGCATTTGGAGGCCACGCCGTTCGGGCTGGGGTGGTGGAACCTGCACGGCAACATGAAAGGAAGTACCAGTTTACTTGTGTGTTTAAATCATGTGTTCTGGACTTCACTTGCATTTTTTGGACTTTCCACTTTGTTTCAAAGTCAAATATTGTTCAGAATCTTTGACTCCACTACATTGCTAGGAGGGGAACAAGTACATTATAAGCCCTATTTCAGATCTGCTAATGCCATTATTATTGATATATTTTTGAAAAGTTCTGGAAACTGTAATTTGCACGGTTTTAAAAAGAAAAGTACTCCAGTACTTAAATACGTTTGGAGCGGCTATTCCCACTATTAAAGATTTTTCAAAATGTAAAGTTATTCAATTAATACAGTATGTAGGCTAAGTTATTAAAGCCTAAAAGCCAAACAGAAATTTGGCTTTTGATTAATTGTAAATGTTATTCATAATGTTACAATAATGTTCAATGACAGAAGAAATAATTTAATTGTTAATCACAATTATTTCAGTGACATTTAACCACTCAAATGCCATATCGTTGACGGGACTCAGGGCTCTATAGAGCGTCGCAGTCCCGCCCGGCGCCCCCGGCGAGAGGCCCGGAAAATAATTCCCTGTTCATTTTCGCCATAGGGGTCCCCAGGGGTCCCTCTACTGCACTGTACTGTACCACCCCAAATCATTATATATGCCGTTAATGTGTGTGTGTGTGTGTGTGTGTGTGTGTGTGTGTGTGTGTGTGTGTGTGTGTGTGTGTGTGTGTGTGTGTGTGTGTGTGTGTGTGTGTGTGTGTGTGTGTTGTGCAGTGCAACAGTGACACTTGGTTGTGAAAACCAACCAACGCTATTTTCGTGCTCGGACAGACAGACCCACTGACCCAGGGACACACATAGCTGTCTATAGACGAATTCAGAAACGGGTCTCATGGTCGCAGCTTACGTATTTCCTGTAGGCGGAGCCGACATAACTGCGGGGTAAACCTGCCTCTTAAAAAAACCTCTTCTACTAAGGTGAATGGTAGAGTGACTGATGTACAGTCTGCCTCAAACGTTACCTGCTTTTTACTAACACTAACATTACAAGGCTGCTCTACTTTATACCTCATACTAAGCATTTAAAGTATGAGGTATAAAGTACAGCAGCATTGTGTTCATAAAAGATTGGGTATTGGGTAAGACTGACGTTATGTATCTTTCAGGACCTTACACTGCTTCGTCTCAACCATTACTCTATGGCTCTGCTCTCAGCCACCGCGGTGAATATTTTGACATTCCGTTTTTTTTTTTTTTTTTTTTATGTTGCCACTACTGTTGGAGCAGCCATAAACTACACAGGTTCATCCCGATGTTCTGGGCATCTTTGTAATGTTAGTGTTAGTAAAAAGCAGGTAAAAGAGTAACGTTTGAGGCAGACTAAACATCCGTCACTCTACCATTCACTTTAGTAGAAGAGGTTTTTTAAGAGGCAGGTTAACCCCACAGTTGGCCCCCGCCTACAGGAAATATGTAAGCTGCGACCATGAGACCCGTTTCTGAATTCGTCTATAGGAGTGGTTGCACCACTCAAAAAGGCAGGGTACTTTTTGTTTTGTTTTTCTTCTTACTATTTATTTGATCAGCCCAAAACATTGTGTTTATTGTCATGATTTGTCACGAGCCAAATTGGCTTTTAAATATATACTTTTTGAAAAGTCTATGGGGAAAATAAACAGGGAATTCTCTTCCAGGGCTCTCGTCGTCATGAAAGGGGGCGGGACTGTGACGCTCTATACGAGTGACTTTTCTGTTCTGTTATTGTGGGGAATAGCTGGGAGGGTATTCATAAAGATTGTGCACTAGTTTTCAATTTTTTTTGTAGTTTAGTAATAGGTAGGGCGTAAGCAGTTTTCAAAAACCATCACAAACGAGTTGGGCTCGCCCCCTAGTGGTCAGTTTACAATGAATCCAATAGTAGATAGGTCAGACTCAGTACATGGTTAATCTCAGTTCCCAGTCGCCCATCCTGTCGGACATGGTTGGCACCCCAAATAATTGAAGAATGTTTTCAAAGGATTCTGTTATGATTGGGTATGCCTATCTATAAATAACGTACTAAAGATTTAAGAAAAAACTTCTGGAAAGGCATCATTTTTCCAAGATGGCGTCCACGATCGGCTGGGTTGTTTAATTGGTTGATCGTCAATTAAAGTTCCATAACTGTTATGCAACACTGACCTGCCCTCGCACTTGTCGATCTTCATCATCTGCTTCTTGGCCTCGCAGTAGACGCGAGCGTACACGAATATCATGATGACAAGCGGGATGTAGAAGGAGATGACGGAGGAGGAGATGGCGTACGCGCGGTTGGCAACGAAGTCGCAGCAGTGCGGGTCCCTGTAGCAGGCGGTGTCCTCGGGGTCCCGGGACCAGTGCATGAGGATGGGGAGGAAGGACACCAGGGCGCTGATGGCCCACACGCCACACACCACCGCACGGGCCCGAGGCTTGGTCAGCAGGCTCTGGTATCTGCAAACAATGGGGTGTGTGGAAGAAAGAATAACTTTGATTGTTTTTATACGTAGCCCATTAAGACCTGATGAGGCCGATTCTAACCCCCTAAATGAGAGCCTGCTGTCTATGTATTTACTAATAGAGCCGGCCTGCTTGCTCAGTGGATGAATTGAATCTTGACCATCTTGATATTAGTGTCAGATCCTGTTTCTAGGTGAGACATGACCTTTGACCCGATCTAAATGTCTCAATAGAACAGCAGGGAGATGGGGCACGGTGGCACAGTTGGTAGTGCTGTCGCCTCACAGCTAGAAGGTCCTGGGTTCGATTCCCGCTCGGGACGCTGTGGGTGCTGGCGGCGTGTTTCCTCCTCCGCGTCATTAGTGCCCATACCCGAGGCGGGGTTGGCGAAAGGGCCTTTCTGTGTGGAGTTTGCATGTTCTCCCCGTGTCCCCTAGGGTAGGTACCCTCACAAAAAACATGCAGTAATCCTGGTCACTAAACTGCCTCCCCCTGGCCAGCCGGGGCGCCTGATGGAGGGGAAAGGAACTGGTTGGAATAATGTGTTCCTTCCACGCGCTACGTCCAACCAGGGAAAATCCCCCCCTGTCAGGTGTAAAGGAGCGACTTGGACACTCAGGCATGAAGGAAGCAACATGAGTTCAAGTCCGTTGCTCTCCCCTTGTCCCCCATATATGGGGACTAGGTTGGTGGAGGGTGTGTAGAGCTCAGGATCACATTAGATAATTGACACAGGGGTGAAAAATGGGTTACAAATTTATTTATTTATAAATTTAAGAAAAAAGAACAGCAGGGAGACATAATAACCCATTGTATAAGTTTTATAGGCTATATTGTATTTAACTACCATCAGACTGGACTACCATACAGAAAGCATACTTTTATTCTTTACATTTTCACATTAAAAGCATAAAAATACTATTTCACATTGAGGTGCACAGGTGGTCAGTCTGGGAATGATGTATCCTTACTCACAGTGGTGTAAAGTAACTAAGTTCATGTACTCAAGCATAATTTTGATTTAGATTGTTTTAATTATTTTTAACTTTCTTCAGTATTTACAATTTTCTATAGGTCTACTTTTACTAAATATTGTACTTTTATTTCACTAAATACATGAAAACTTTAGTTACTGCTTATTTTGGTTTATACAAAACAAATTAACCTATATATATCGGATATTTGAGAAAAGCTTGCACTAGGTCTGCTCATTTCAAAAGATTTTCATACGTTTTGAACTAGTCAAAAGGGACATTCTGCACAATGAGTATAGGCACTTTCAGTTGCGACCGAAGGTATGATGTGTGTCGGCCTGTCGGGCACCATATGGTGAAGGTACGATGTGTGTCGGCCCGTCAGGCACCATATGGTGAAGGTACGATGTGTGTCGGCCTGTCGGGCACCATAGGGTGAAGGTACGATGTGTGTCGGCCCGTCGGGCACCATATGGTGAAGGTACGATGTGTGTCGGCCTGTCGGGCACCATATGGTGAAGGTACGATGTGTGTCGGCCTGTCGGGCACCATATGGTGAAGGTACGATGTGTGTCGGCCTGTCGGGCACCATATGGTGAAGGTACGATGTGTGTCGGCCTGTCGGGCACCATATGGTGAAGGTACGATGTGTGTCGGCCCGTCAGGCACCATATGGTGAAGGTACGATGTGTGTCGGCCTGTCGGGCACCATATGGTGAAGGTACGATGTGTGTCGGCCTGTCGGGCACCATATGGTGCCCAGGTCTCGTGACATCATGTGACATCATCAGGCCCAGGGACCCTGATGTCATAGTAAAGCGACCTGCCGTCGCAGTTAAGCCCCTGATGCCATCAATATTGGCCAGCGACGCTACATCTGACCTCAAACCTCAAACCCATAGATCTCCATTATGGATATGTGTCAGAACCTTTTCTGACATTCCATATGTTGATCCTTCACCATCCATCCGTCCTCTTCCATGTCTGCCGTTAACGAGGCTCATGAGACCCTTTAGGTCGCTCCTCGCCCTCAGGCGTCTTACTGGTACAGTATAAGTATACTTTGATGCCAATACTTTTGTGCTCAAGTATCCTACATTTTATAGCCTACAGGACTTCTACTTGTAACAGAGTAGGCCTATATCTACATAATTGCAATATTGATGCCAAAACAGATGTACAGGTCAAGTGAACAATTGTCTATTTTGTAGCAATTGTAGAAATAGAAATATTCGACCTTAGTTATCGAATGTTTATGCAATGATCATGTGTAGCCTATACTTTATTTTACTTGAGACCATATTTCAAATATTTTACTTTTAACAGTTTGGACAAAATAGCCAATTTTACATCTGTCCAAGGTGAGGTGCCCACTTGACCTGTTAGCCCTACTGCTAAAGCATGTGAGTAGCCTACTTCTTCCATAAGTTCCATCAATGTTAATTGCTTCTAGCATAGGCTAATTATGTCTAATGATGTAGGCCAGTGACTCCCAAACGTTTTAGCTCAAGACCCAAAAGGGATGTTATTAGACGTTTGCGATTGCGCAGGACCAAACAGTGAAAACACCTACAAGCCTACAAGCTCACAACTGTATATAGGTCCACACGCTTCGTGAGCTTGTAGATCGGATATTTTCACTACTTCTTTGGTTCGTGACCGTGACCCCATGTGATGTGTACCTGGACTGCTGACCGAGTGTTTGGGAAGCAATATAGGGCAGGCTATCTTTAAATGTCTCGATGAATTGGGTTTTTTTATGATATCCTCTTCAGACCTCTTAGCAATCGTATGGTACTGTTATAGGATGAATTTAATCAATCAACCAACCAACCAACCAACCAACCAATCAATCACCTCACCACGCACTATGACTGCTGACCTGAAGGGCGAAGTGATGGCCACGTAGCGGTCTATGGCGATCACGCACAGCGTCTCGATGCTGGCGGTCACGCACAGCACGTCCACGGAGATCCAGAACTCGCAGAAGAAGTCTCCGTAGAGCCAGGCGCCGCGCACCTCCAGCGCGGCGCCGAACGGCACCACCAGCACGCCCATGATCAGGTCGGCGCACGCCAGCGACATGATGAACACGTTAGTGAGCGTCTGGAGCCGCTGGGTGCGCGCGATCGCCGCGATCACCAGGATGTTCCCGAGGACGACGGTGGCGACGATCAGCGCCATCACCACGCTCATCCCCGCCGCCCACTGGTGCCCGAGCGCCGGCGCGGAGCCGGAGGAGCCCGCCGCATCCCCGCCGCTGTCCGTGTCGTTCACCCCCGGCAGGCTGGATGCTGACGCGCCGCTGCTGTCGCCGACCATGTCCCCATCCATGCTTCTATTATGAGGAACAGCAGCAGCAGCAGCAGCAGCCGGCGCCGTCCCGGTTTGTCCCCCGGGAGTGTCCCCGTTCCAAGCTGTCTGTCCTCCCGCCGCCGAGTCCTCCCGACGAATGTCTGTGAAACATTTAAAGAAAATAAATGTCCCGATTTTCAACCGACCACTGCCAAAAGACTGTCCCGCTGTTCTTCTCACCACAGTTAAAATATAGCCAAATTCATGTCACCATATGTGACTGTCTTAGGCCTATTATCAAAGCACTTCATGTCCCTTATCCTGTTCAATGCTCCGGAACAATCCGGATGGAAAGCCACACGCAAAAAAGTCGAACATAGCAGATCTAGGTCAACTATTTTCGAATGTCCAAAGTAGGAAATATCCTATTGTCTAAAATGGTAAAAAGAGAGAGGAGGAAAATGTGGTTAATAAGTCCAGTTATTGTGGTCCACAGAACTCCTATAACGCTATGGACCAGTGCTACGCAAGCAGAGTGCTGCTATAACCTACTTCCATCTGCTCTCTGCTTCTTGGCACGCTGGCAGCGCACTGTGTGTGCCCAACAACACTGATGAAGCGTGCGTAATGCTCGGGCTGAGGGGGGCACGTTGACATCACTGCCCTGCCTCAGCCAATGGTTGGAAGAAGTATAGGACTCTTTTTTTTTTATTGTATTCATGTATTTGTTTTGCTTTTACTTAGCTTTACTTGCTTTAAGTTTATCATATATTTTTTTTTAATAGGCTACTACAGCCTATACTTACTTACAGTATAGTATAGGTCTACTACTCAAAGTAGACCTACTGCGGTTGAGTTCTTTGTCCCACTGACCAGAGCCAAAATGTCTCCCATTGCTCAAAACAAGGCAACATTCATTCAGCTCATTCGTGGTAGGCCTACACGTAATCTGAGTTCCCAGAAGTTTTATTTTTCGTGGTACACGTCACGTGACTATAGTAAGAACATGAAAACGTTGAATCTGCAACACAATTTGCATTTCATGCGTATGTACCAGTGTATTACAAAAATCACACCCTTGTGAAGTGAGTGGTGCAACTCCGTGTGGGGGAAGTGTCAGACCCACTCGAACGCGGCCAGGGTGCCGGCCCGGTTCCGGCGAGCCGCCCAGCATCTGAAACGGTGGAGAAATGACAGAGTTACCGTGTGGGGGTCCCCGGTTGTGAAAACCAACCAAACGCTATTTTCGTGCTTGGACAGACCCAGCCAGACAGGGACCCATGCAGGCAGAGACCCAGGCATCAGGGACACATAGCTGTCTATAGGAGTGGTTGCACCACTAAAGAATAGCAGTACCTATAAGGCCTGTCACAATTATTACATAATTGCCAATGGTTTTTGTTTTAAAAAGTGGTTAAATGTCTGAGAGTATATACATTAAGATGAATCCAAAATATTAAAAGAGAATTTCAGAGTAGAAGGCTTTCTTATACCTTTATTTGTAGTAAACCAAAGAGGTCCAGGTGTTATTTTGTGCAAAAGCGCATTATTGGCTATTTCCCCTACCATAAGACCTCAATTAATTGAATTGAATTGAATTGAATTGAATTGAATTGAATTGAATTTAATTTAATTGGGTTGTTGTGCTAATTTGCTTATTTCCATCGCTCAAAAATCATTTTTTTGGTATCCTCTCTTCATAATGTAAATAGTATCCCAAGCGGCACACTTTACTATTTATTTCGATGGAAATAAGCGAATTTGCACAAAAACCCAACCTCCATTGAGGGCTTATATTAGGGGAAATAGCCAATAATGCACTTTTGCACAAAATAACACCTGGACCACTTGGGGGGGACGTAACAACTACAAATAAAGGTAAGAAAGCCTTCTAGCATGGAATTATCCTTTAAAGGGATTGTGACATTAAAAAAAAGGTTTTGGAATTGTTCTTATTTTTTTTAGGTTTACTAATCTCAATTGCACCCAAAAAACATGAACTTTTAACATGCAGTAGATTTTCTGTGATCTGGGGTTTTCTGGCTCAAACAGGTGCTCTGATTTGCCGGCAGTAAGTGACATCACTTACTGCAAATCCCATATATGTCAATGGGATTTGCCAGCAGATGCCACTGTTTCACTGTGTTGCCTGTTTTCATTGTAGCTCAAAAGTAGCTCCAAACCCCAAAGAAAACTTCAGACCACAGAAAATCCACTGAATGTTCAAAGTTCAGGTTTTTTGGGTGTAATTGAGGTCATAAAACCTAAAAGAAAAAAGAAAAAGAAAAATAAATGAAAATGAATGTCATAAAACCTTTAATAGTAGAGACGAAACAAAACATGACACAACACTGATGAGAAACAAGTCTATGAAGCTATCTATGAATCTGAAAAAGTTCAATCTGCAAGATAATTATTTCATACAATGTTTGGTAGGGGTCCCCGCTTCACCTCTTTCTCAGCTTGGTGGGGGTCCCTGCTTCACCTCTTTCTCAGCTTGGTGGGGGTCCCTGCTTCACCTCTTTCTCAGCTTGGTGGGGGTCCCTGCTTCACCTCTTTCTCAGCTTGGTGGGGGTCCCCGCTTCACCTCTTTCTCAGCTTGGTGGGGGTCCCTGCTTCACCTCTTTCTCAGCTTGGTGGGGGTCCCTGCTTCACCTCTTTCTCAGCTAGGGGCCCTTGGCCTGAAAAGCGTTTAAGACCACTGGGAACTAAACTAAACTAAAGTAAAAATGTATTTTGAGAATTACATATGCTGTCCACTTTGCACACCCACAGACAAAGTAACATGTAAGTAAAGTAGGCCTACTGTACTTAAGTAAAACTTTGACATAGGCCTATTTCAACTTTACCTGAGTATTTCGAATTGTTGGTACTTCAACTCCACTACATCTAAGAGTCAAATATTGTACTTTTACACCGCTACAATTATTTGAGCACTTTAGTTACTATAGTTACTTCGTAGATTTTGATTATGATTAACGAAAATATACATTTGCACTTCAGCCCTATATACATTTCAGCCATTTGAAAATAGCCGATCTACAAGCAATGTGTCGCGATGCAAGTCTTGAAAATAACCTACCGGTAGATAATAATCTACAAGCTCATAACACGTTGAGTTGCGACACATTGTGAGCTTAGATCTGTTTTTATATATTGAATATTTTCAAAATATTTGTATGCATTTGAAAACGTGTGCTAATGGGACAATCTGAATAAGTACTTTCTACTTAAAGTACATTTGACGCCAACACATTTGTACATTTTGAATTCTGGAGTTTTACTCGTAACAGAGTATTTCTATATTACTGTATTGTTACTTTTACTTAAGTAAAACAATGGGAGTACTTTTGTCACCACTGGCTGCGCTCATAGTTGAGCTCATAGGAGCGCTACAGTGTTTCCATTGACCTGGCAGGGAGGCTAAATAAAGAATACGTGTTCTTTATGTAAGAACACGGGCCTGCTCAGCAACAAACACACACACACACACACACACACACACACACACACACACAAACACACACACACACTACTTGTGAGCACGTCAACATCAACAACAAGAACAGTGATTTTATGGGTCCAACCCTCTTTAACATAATACATCAATGAATTGGCAAAAACACTATAGGACAAGTCAACAACACCAGGCACCCCGCTGGCAGACACAGACTGTCAAATGCCAGTACAAATATTATGTAGAGTAAGTGTACAGTAAGGGGCTTTGACTTTATTTTTATACTGTAAGTTGCTGTACTCTGTCGTCTACCCTAAGCCATCCCAACCTGTCAAATTAGTAGTGGTAAGGTGCATGAGTTGTAGGAGTCAGGCCAAGTAGCCTGACCAGTTTGTTTCATGTGGCCTTGTTTTTAGGGCCTTTGAGGTGCTGTACGTGGTACCATGAGGTGCATGCACAGTCGAAGAAACCTTGAATGAGGCCTACTGTTAGAGTATTCTTACTGACCAGTGAGGAGATTCTGTACAAAAATCCTGTTCTTTGATTGACTTTTTTGATACATTAGTTATTTAGTTGCCATTTTATCACTAGAAAGATTTGTCTCTAAGATGGGACCCACGTAGGTAATTTCATATTTTCTTGTGACCCACTTTAAAGCAGTCAGCTTTTTATTTGACCTTCAGTTTTACCCAGGTGTAATGATAGTATGTTATCAGTGAGCCAGTTCACTGAGTTCTACTACTGAGTTCAGAGCGTTGGGCTTTCTTCAACCTGCACTGTCCGAGAACAGCAGAGCCAAGTCATTCGCAAACAAGAACAAATTGCAGTCACAAGTTGATGTCATGTCGTTATATATATATTATGAACAGTAAAGTCCCTAGTATGCTTATTTGCGGGGAAAAAAAGGAGAATTACATATGCTGTCCACTTTGCACACCCACAGACCTCATCCTCAGAGTTTGTTTTTAGAACATCTTGTTGCCTGAACATACAAACAAACAAACAAAAACACATTATCAGTGGAGGGAGGAGCGTGGCACCGCGTGAAACCGGCAACCCAGACATCGTGTCCCGTGGCCGTGGGGGCCCTGTGAGAGCTGTGAGCAGTGGTGTAAAGTAACATGTAAGTAAAGTAGGCCTACTGTACGTTGACATAGGCCTATTTCAACTTCACCTGAGTATTTCCAATTGTTGGTACTTTTACTTCAACTCCATTACGTCTAAGAGTCAAATATTGTACTTTTACTCTGCTACAATTATTTGAGCACTTTAGTTACTATAGTTACTTTGTAGATTTTGATTATGATCATACAAAATATACATTTGCACTTCAGCCCTATATACATTTCGGCCATTTGAAAATAGCCGATCTACAAGCAATGTGTCGCGATGCAAGTCTTGAAAATAACCTACCGTTAGATAATAATCTACAAGCTCATAACACGTTGCGTTACGTCACTAAAACACCAAGCTGATACTCTGCACGCAGAACTCTGCAAATCCATCCTTCGCACCCAACGGAAAACAACAAACAATGCTTGCAGGGCAGAATTAGGATGATACCCACTCATAATCAAAGTGAAGAAGACCACCTAAAAGAAAGTAACCCAAACATAACATGTAGGCCTCATAGAGAAAACCTATAAGGATGTCCTTAGCTGGTCCAGGGACACTGTGCATAAACGCAAGCACAACTACCAGACGGAAAACCCATTGGATATAACCAGATTATAAGTAAACAAAAATAAAGCTATGTGACAACTGGAAAGAGACAACCAAAAACCAAAGCTAAATGGAATGCTATCTATCACTAATTAATATGAGAATATACATTGGCTGAATAGATGAGCTTGTTAAACCAGGGGTTTTCAACAGGTGGTCCGTTGACCACTGGTGGTCCGTGAAGGTATTGCATGTGGTCCCTGACCATGCATTTAGTAATGTAGCAAAGTGAAGAGTTTGTATTTTCTTCCACGGAACAGTGCACTAAACCTTTTGTGCACTGTTCCGTGGAAGTGTGTCAATGTTGTCAGAATTACTGGGAAGTCTGAGGTTAAGAAATTCCACAGAAAAGGGAGATAGAATCTCAAGAAGGGTGAAGTGGTGAAGGGTGAAGCTTGCCTGATTGAGTCATCATTATTAGGAAATGTGCCCATTTAATCATGTCATCATATATCTTGCACGTATTTGCCATTTTTACTAATATATATATATCTATTACTATTACTATTATTAAAATGGTTCAAATAGCCTCATAATGTGTGGATGTAGATCGGCTAGTTGAACTATTTTAAAAATATATTTCAAGATAGTAAAATATGGCAAAAAAGTTTAGGGATAAAGGTTAAGGCATGCCCAAGATAGGGCCACATGTGTCAGTACTGTATATCAGTTAAGTCCGTGGACCATCTTTTAGAAACAGCATTCCATAGCAAGTATTACGAAAGCACTACTCTTAGCCCATAATCCAGTGGTCCCCAGGTTGATTCTTAATCAAGGTGGTGGTCCCTGGTTCACAATCAGTTGAAAACCCCTGTGTTAAACGATCCAAAATGGAATGCCTTTGTTAAAGGACAACTTTAGTTTTTTTCAACCAAGGTTCATGTTTTAGTTTCTAATTAGAGAAAGTAAAAGATGAGTGTTATTTTTTTTCCATTTGCTGCTTTCTTTCGTTTTAGGGATTTTAGCTGTTTTGTACAGGGGGGCGGGGGCATTCGAGCATGGGGCTAAATATGTATTTCTTTACAAAATATTATGGAGATTTATTTTTTTATTATTTACTATAGCCCCAATAAACCCCAGGAAATTACATCTGGCCACAAATAAATCACAGGATCTACTGAATGTGAAGGTAGCCTACTGGGGGGAAGCCACACTGTGTGTCATAGGCTCAATGTCAGTTTGACACATTCAGTAGATCTCGTGATGTTTTGTGGCCAGATGAAATTTCCAGGGGTTTATTAGGACTATAGTAAATAATTAAAAAATAAATCGCTATAAAATGTTGTAAAAAAATACATATTTAGCCCCATGCTCGAATGCCCCCGCCCCCCTGTCAAAAACAGCTAAAATCCCTAAAACGAAAGAAAGCAGCAAATGAAAAAAAAAGAACACTCATCTTTTAGTTTCTCTAATAACAAACTAAAACATGAACCTTGGTTGAAAAAAACTAAAGTTGTCCTTTAAGGGCCAAGGTCAAAAGAGAAATAAAAAAATTGCCGATCTACAGTGCATGACACCAGCATGCAAGTCATTTTAAATCATGGTATAACTCTAATCGGAACTCCTAAAACGTACCGCAACCTGGAACTAGTCCTAATTGTAAGCGTAAGTCTCCAGATCTGGTTTAACAATTTAATTTAACAAACAAGCATTTCTCTTAGGAAAGTATAGGAAAACATTCCTCATAAATAGTCTATTTTTCAAAACATACTACATAGGCCATACTGTCTGTATCTCACTCTCTCACACACACACACACACACACACACACACACACACACACACACACACACACACACACACACACACACACACACACACACACACACACACACACACACACACACACACACACACACACACACACACACACACACACACACACACACACACAGTATTACAGAGAACACATCACACCACTGTTGTTCAGTAATGTAATGTACAGCTGGGTATGACCCTGATTTTGACGACTTTAGTTTTAGTCATATTTTAGTATGTATCAAAAGTTTTAGTCTAGTTTAAGCCGACTAAATATCGTACGATTATAGTCAACTAAATCCAGTTGATTTTGTCGACAAAAATGTATTTCGGTGGGCCTTGATGGCGTCGTAATGCCCGATTATACACTTGGTTGCATGCTGAAAATAGCCGATCTACAAGCTCACAACGTGTCACACTTGCGTGCCCCTTCCACCTAAAAACTGTGGCCTCTGCAGACACTCTCACCTATTCAGACAGGCTTTTTCATAGACATATTTTGATTGCATATCTTGGGTTGTAACATAATCCTGTGTTCCTTTGTTCAATTTCACCGGCTTGGTTAAATGCTGATCGTTTTATTTGTATTTAAGTTTTGTCTCATTTCATTATTGACGCTCTACTTTTATTGTCACTTTGTGACTGTGATTTTCTGTGAAAGCTACAAATAAACTTTCACAGAAATCTCTAATTAAATGTGTAACAGAAATGTGTTGGGTGGCCCTGGTTCCACTCCCCTCTAACTGACTGGTGTGTGCTGGAATTTAAATCATGCCGCTCAATGTCTCTCCCAGTAGCACTCTACTCTAAATTACCCCTATCACCATCTAAATTGACCCAAAACCCAGTAGTGATTGCCACCATTAAGATTTGGTCACAGTTGCGCTCCCACTTTAAATTTAAGGATGGCTCTCTAAATTGTCCCATACTTAAAAATCACCTATTCATTCCCTCCCTCTATGTCAGACTTAGCTTTCAAACAGTGGAAAGATAAAGGTCTTCTTGATGAATGGTGGGATGGGGCTATTTATCGAGTCAACAAATCAACATCATGTGCTAGACTAGGCCTCATTCAATTCAAAGTCTTTCATAGACTTCATTATTGCAAATCTAAACTTGCTGCAATATATCCTGGAATTGATGATAAATGTGATAGATGTGCTCTCTCACCAGCTAATCACACACACATGTTCTGGTCTTGCCCGAAGCTGGTACATTAGTCTAATATGGTAGCATTTGAACTTCTAACCCAGAAACAGTCTAATATGGTAGCATTTGAACTTCTAACCCAGAAACAGTCTAATATGGTAGCATTTGCCACACTGATAGCAAGACGTAGAATATTGTTGGGATGGAAATCCCCAACTTCCCCTTCTATAGCTATGTGGCTTAAGGATATTATGGGATTTTTTAAATTGGAAAAAATAAAGTTTACAATTAGAGGTTCAACAGAAAGGTTCTTTTCTAGCTGGCAAACATTTATTACCTACTTTGAGAATCTGAGAGTACTTCCGACAGACTAATTGAACCAATACTATGTGTGTTTTTCTTGCTTTCTCATAATGATAGAACTGTGTATAGAGGGTGATGTATGACAACGTTCCGAACACAATCTTTTCCAACATAACTTGTGACTGACTATCTCTTGAACTCGAATAACCCCACTCGTAATTGTATTTATTTTGTTTTATTTTATTTAATTTTTTGTTATTTATATTGTTTTTGTTATCTGTGCTTTAATTATAATTTTTGTATCGTACTGTTTATACTTTATATCATATGTCTGTTTGTTTTTGTATGTCTGTACTAAATTATTAATGTTATTTTTTATATTGTTTTAATGATGACGATAACTGGGGGGAGGGATGGGGTGAGGGAGAAAAAAAGATTGTATGTTCAAACTGTACTAAATTGTTGAAACCTATTAACAAAAAACATATATTAAAAAAAAAAAAAAAATCGAATGGCCCCATCAGAGTTATTTAGAGTGTCCGGGACAGTCCTGTCAATATTGTGCTGAATTCCTCACCCTCCAATCTATATACCTGTCTAGTCTTGCACAAAGCATGAATTCCGTTTGTGTCCAAGCATAGGCATGGTAACGCCCCGCCTGCCTGTGATTGGTCTACTGACACTGCCTGTCTTGACTGTCCTCCGAGACGCGAGGTTACTCCGTGGTGAGATTGAGAAATAAATAATACAACAAGAGAATGACAGCTTGGCACGCACGACCAAATGCAGCCCTGTAACTAACTTGTACATTTTATTTTTGTAGAAGAGGCAAACTTATTGTTTGTGCCTGCCGTTTGCTTTGATTGAATACGTATGTTGTACTATGATTTGATTTGGGTAAATAAAGTGTTAGTGTTGATTATCGTGTATTAATCTAATTATAGTAAACTAATACTATATTACACTAAAACCTCGGACGGAGCTCGGAGGACAGTAGGCCAATCACAGGCAGGCGGGGCTTTACCATGCCTATGCTCGGACACAAACGGAATTCACGCTTGAACAAAGTCAAGGGTCCAGAAGATGTCAAATCAGCAGAGTGAAAATGCAGGACCACAATGGAAACAAGCCTCAGTGCTTTCTTGGGGTTTTTCATAATCCTCTTAGCAGACCTTGTATTGAACTGTGCTTTTCTGTGCTTATTCTACAAACTGTTAATACAGTTTTCAATCAATCAAACAAACAAATTGAACCAGGAGTGTATTAAACACATTCCACAGTCACATCACTCCTCTGTGGTATAGTTTATTGTGCTTTTGATTGATTGATGGAATACTTAACCCCTTTTGGTGTTGAGCTATTGAAAAATAGCAGATCTACAAGCTCATAGCGCGCTTCGAGCTTGTAGGTCTGCTATTTTGGAAAAATCGAAGAACGACTGACATAGAAACATAGCTTTTTCAGAAAACTGTCAGGATGTAGAAGACATTTTTAGAATCTGATCTCAGGTCAAAATGGGTTAACACAATGCCAATACAATACATGGTAAGGCGGGTCTAACCTAGTGGGATTCATAATCACACGTCAGGCCATTCCAGTAGAATGCGAGGTTTCCCATGTTTGTTCTACATTTGGGGAGAACCAGGTCATGGCCACTCCCTCTGGTGTTGTGGCTTTGGGACGGTGACAATCACTTTTTTGAAGTAATAGTATGAGTAATAGTATGAGAGCATCTGGGAAAAAAACAGACCCATTGATACAGTCCACTGGTCTATGCTGTGCACACGCTGCAAAGCCAATCCATTCACAACGCCATTTTAAAGGAGCGATGACTTCAAAGGACTCGGGGTCATTTGCGTGCCCTTTTGTCCACGCTGCTGCTAAACGGATGACACACTTCTGGCTCGATGTCCTGCGTGCGTATTGCGTAATGGCCATGGGCAGTGGCTGACCCTAAAGGTCACAGCTGAGACTGAACTCTCAACCAGGCTGAAAAGAGACAGGTGCATGTTTTTCTCTGATGATCTCTTTTGGAGAAATGTGAATCCTTAGGCTATGTTACAATTTAGGCATTTAGTAGACAATCTTATCGAGTGCGACTTACAATAAGCAAGGTAAAAACGTACATCGAATGCAGAGAGATGGTGTAGTGCCTCAAGAAACTATGATCGTTGTAGCCTACTGTAAACCAAGAATCAATCAATTTCCCTTTGAGGATAATTAATAAAGTATGTCTCTTCTCATCAAACCTTTGATCAGACTAAACCAGTGGTTCCCAAACATTTCAGGGCGAGAGATTAGACGTAAAAGGGAAAATAGCAGATCAAGAACACATGTCGCTTTGCGTTGTGTTGCGAGATTGTTGGATAATGACTAAATACGGAGGGCATGTTGAGTATGAAATGAGGTCATGATAAACAGAAAATGAAAAACAATTAAACATGTGTGGCTCAAGAGGAAAAGTGAGAAAGCAGTCTGTCTTTATCACACTGGGCCACTCGTTGTTCTGAAAGGGGGAGGGACTGCGACGCTCTATAGACAACACAGGCCCCCAACAGCAAATAATAATAATATAAAATACATTATGTAAACTGATTGATACAAATCAGACTTGTAATGTACCACATTCCTAGGCTGAAATGCGATCCAATTATTTGTCATAATCAGACAAATGTTTCTCCAGGAGTGTGCAAATGGACCCTATACACAGTATATGTCATATTAGGGGTCCTTGAAATAAAGAATAAAGAGTCTGAAAACCTAGCCTGGGTTATGTCCCGCAGCACCCTGCAAAGGAACCGTGGACTGTCACTATCTAGTATCTACAGGCACACAGTACACACTGGACTTATTTGCATTTGTTTTATGGGCTTTGGCAAGCAGACGAAAATACATTGTGATTTATCGTTTAAAATGTTGACCGGCTGAGGGGGGGCGATACAGTAAATCGCCTTTCATTTCAAGTCGAGCTGACATTCATGCCGCCATAAGGCTTAGCGCCATTGTTGTGACACATGTCATTATTATAAGTAAATTAGAAGTATTTCATTGGATATATCTTATTAGACACAGAGCACATAGGGTAACTAGAAAAAGTGCCCTTCCGGGCACAGGTCTCCACCAGGTTATCCACAGATCCGTGCAGTTAGAGGTAAAAACACTTTTGGGCCAGTTATAGCGCCACCTTGAGGCTGAGTTGAAATTGTTCATGTGGCATTTCGTCCTCGGCCTAGTGGGAATGTGGGTGCACGATTTAACGGAAATCACGCGATGTGTTCATGATTTGCAGCATTTTGTTTGAAACTGAGCACTCCTGTGAACTTTGGAAGCCAATCTTAACCAATCAGGATGGAGTCTGATAAATCTGAAAGACCCGTTTCGTTGAATGGCTCTAGAGAGACTGTGTACCAATTTGCGTGATGTTTGGACAAAATCTGTAGGTGTACTGTGCAAAAACTTGTTTTGCACAAAGCGGCCTCCTGGTGGCGCTATAACAGGCCGTTCTGGAAAGTTTGGGGCAGAGGTTCATGGTTGGCATCCAGGGAGTGTGTGTGCAAAATATGGCATCGACCGGGTTAACGGTGGCCGAGATTAGCTGTTCACGGACACACGGACGGACACACGGACGGACGGACACGCGGACGGACGGAGTGCAAAACATACTCTCCCCACATGCCTTCGGCCTGGTGGAGACAATGAGAGCATGACATGTACTTGGGTCATGAGCGCGCGTGTGTGTGTGTGAGGGGAGGGGGGGAAGGAGAGAGATATAGTACAGTGTGTGCTTTCTTTGTTAGGTTTTGTGTATTGGAGCTGTGTGTGTGGGGCTGGGAGCTGATGGGTGTAGATTTACTGTGTGTGTGTGTGTGTGTGTGTGTGTGTGTCAACTTGCCTTGCGATGCAGTCTGAATAACGGCCCTCATTCATCATTCTGTCCTTATTGCCTTGCCTCAAGCACACATCACACAATCGTTTGCCATACTTGAGCTTTTGAACCGTAAAGCTGAAAAATAGATGAGGGGTACCATCTCTGGCGGTAAAAAACTATATGTGACTCTTTTTGATACAGAGACAGTCATGGCGGCAAGACATAAGGTCCCTGCACACAGAGCGTGTTTTTCAGAAAACAGAATGAACTAGAAAAAGTGCCCTTCTGGGCACAGGTCTCCACCAGGATTCTTCCTCAGCCTAGTGGGAATATGCGTGCACAGTTTCATCGCAATCGGACGCTGCGTTGAGGAGTTGTGGCGATTTGTACAAAGCGGGCTACTCCTGAAAACTGTAGGAGCCAATCGTGGCCAATCAGGATGGAATATGAGAAATCAAACAAACCTGTCTTGATCACATGACTATGAAGATCATGTGTACCGATTTGCGTGAAATTTGGATAAAATCTGAAGGAGTAATAATAGAAAATGTGTTTTACATATGTCGGCCTCCTGGTGGCGCTATAAAGAGCAGATGTGAAAAATTCCAGACAAAGGTTTTTCCTTGGCCTCTAGGGATTTGGCATACAAAGTTATCCACAGATCAGTTAGAGGTAAAAACACTTTTCGGCCAGTTATAGCGCCACCTTGAGGCTGAGTTGAAATTGTTCATGTGGCATTTCGTCCTCGGCCTAGTGGGAATGTGGGTGCACAATTTCACGGAAATCACGCGATGTGTTCATGATTTGCAGCATTTTGTTTGAAACTGAGCACTCCTGTGAACTTTGGAAGCCAATCTTAACCAATCAGGATGGAGTGTGAGAAATCTGAAAGACCGGTTTCGTTGAATGGCTCTAGAGAGACTGTGTACCAATTTGCGTGATGTTTGGACAAAATCTGTAGGTGTACTGTGCAAAAACTTGTTTTGCACAAAGCGGCCTCCTGGTGGCGCTATAACAGGCCGTTCTGGAAAGTTTGGGGCAGAGGTTCATCGTTGGCATCCAGGGAGTGCATGTACAAAATTTGGCATCGACCGGGTTAACGGTGGCCGAGATTAGCTGCTCACGGACACACGGACGGACACACACACACACACACACACACACACACGGACGGACGGACGGACGGAGTGCAAAACATACTCTCCCCCCATGCCTTCGGCCTGGTGGAGACAAAAACTCAGTTGGTTTTCCGAAAAACGCGCCCAGTGTGCAACCACCTTAACTTTTCATAAAAAACGTTTTTTTAATCCAAAATGAGTCAATAGCACAGGCAGTCTCTTCAGTCTTCACATAGTAGAGCATGTCTGAAATAAATGTCAGAGGTGAAATTGACATGTAAATATGAAATAAATGCTTAAATGTGTAGGTGTAATGTTACTGTTAGAGTCCACAGAATTTAACCTTTCAAGCCTGTTTTCTCAACTCACCGTTTTCTGCAAGACATTACTCTATAAGCCATATCTCCATAACTGGGTGGGTCAAACTGAACAACCAATATGTCAATTTGAAGCTATGATTCCCTGCAAAAAAAAAAGTAAGACGCCAAAGGGCGAGGTCGCGTGCACGCATCCGCCTGGGTGACAGCAGACTGCTGGGCGAGCACTGGTGCTTTGGAATGGGGGGTCAGATCAACATATCCGCCTAGGTGACAGCAGACTGCTGGGCGAGCACTGGTGCTTTGGAATGGGGGGTCAGATCAACATATCCGCCTAGGTGACAGCAGACTGCTGGGCGAGCACTGGTGCTTTGGAATGGGGGGTCAGATCAACATATCCGCCTAGGTGACAGGCAGCAGACTGCTGGGCGAGCACTGGTGCTTTGGCATGGGGGTAAGATCTTCATTTCCGGGCCTGTTGAGAACTCTAGTTTTCGCTGGCTGCCGGGCGCAGCTGCACTAATAACGTTGGGGCAGGCCCGTCTAGAGTTGAAATGGACAGATCAGTCAAAAGGGAGACATCGAAGAGGAAGGATGGATGGGGAAGGATCAACATATGGAATGTCAGAACAGGTAAGCTCCATATTGCTGGCCAATATTGATGGGATCAGGGATGTCACGTGCCCAACGGGAAATGCCCGTTCGTTAGTACCAGGAAAATTGGCCTCGCATTGATGGTGGTATGGTGTATTCATTCATACTTGGCCAGAATTCCGTATTCTACTACTAGTTTTGGGTCATCTGGCCCTCACAAGCACACACGCAGACACTAAGGGCCGATTCATACTCCTATTTTACCGCTGTTTCGGCGCTGTAGTGCCGAAATTATTTAGAAGAGCCGACTTTAGGACGGTACCCCCCCCCCCCCCCCCCCCCCCTAACCTCAAATGACGTCACATTGTAGGCTCTACAGCGCCGAACCGACTTTTATTCGGCTCTAGAATAGGAGTATGGATTGGCCCATAGCACACACGCAGACACATCTGTTTTGGGGTCTGAGAGGCTAAATCTCATCAAATGGTGGTCGATCCGTGCATGGCTCAAATGCCAAATAAATAATGGGCCTCGATATGGAAAAGGTTGAAAACTGCTGGCGTAGATCGCCAATTTGTGGAACAGTTTAACAATGTCCTTGACATCAAAATATTTGAGAACCACTGGTACGGAGCTTAAACAGTTCAGCTCTACTAGTCTTGCATCATGGCCAGAGTAAGACACAGACCTGAATGATTCCGCTCTGGCTTCCTGAATTCCTGTGGTGAGTGGTTTCAAGGTCCATTATTTATTTGGCATTTAGCCTCTCAGACCCAAAACTAAAGAATATTTTGTTGTCGTTGGATAAACTTTTGTCCACAATTCCATGCTGCATTGATGTGGTACCCTAGGAGAGACAGCAGGTGTAGTGATTTGCAGGAGCGGGGACTGAACCCCAGTCTCCTACTCGCCAGACGGACACAAAACCTATCGTGCCAATAGGGCTGAGCCCGATTGGCAGGGCTGTTGTGGGCTTGGCTGGGTGCTACAAAGGCAAATGTTAATCGACATAATAATTGTTTTACATTCTCTAATTTTGTAGACTTCTTGAAAATTAAGTAATGCAGATGTTTAACAATAATTGAACTCCAAATAATTTAACCAAATGGACCTGCTTTCATTGTACGCTCTCAAGAGTTCTAAGATCTACTGTATAAGGGTTTGATTACAAACTCCATCATTTAGCTGGGGACCACCTGGAACGCCCTCAAGGACCCCGGACCACTGAATGAGAACCACTGCTATAGCCAATATACAAGCAGATTTACAAGCTCACAATGCCTCGCATAGTTATGCTTTGTGAGCTTGTAGACTTGCTATTTCCGGCACGGATTGGAGCAACGGTGCACCCAGGGGCCCCC
This sequence comes from Protomyctophum parallelum, assembly GCF_964188405.1. Taxonomy (NCBI): domain Eukaryota; kingdom Metazoa; phylum Chordata; class Actinopteri; order Myctophiformes; family Myctophidae; genus Protomyctophum; species Protomyctophum parallelum. Next base: position 6,788,719 of record NC_139719.1, read on the forward strand.
CAGGGGGTCGACCAACCCTCTAGACCACTTTAATATAGGATAATGACATTCTCAAAATAGGAGTGCTATAAATGTGGCTCATAGAACCCAGATGGACCCCTTGAGTTTGGGGTTGTTAAAAAGTCATTGCCTGCCGAGGACGAGGTAAACAAGTTTTTAGTTTTATATTGAATTACGTTTGTTCGCTCTCCTCATCAGCGTCCGAATAGGTCTCTGTTGCTATAGGCAATCGAAACAAAGGCAGTGAACTGGAATTGAAAATGTCAGGCTCCGCCTGCTTCAATAACTGTATTTTGAAAACACTTTATCTCTGATTATTTTCCCAGGTTGCGTTTTTGATCAAAACGAGGATAAGTAAAGGCTCGCTAGTCGCTGGTCACGGTTACACAATTCATGCCTTCATAGCAGATCCACAAGCTCAGAATGCATCGCACTGTGAGCTTGTAGATCTGCTATTTTCAAGAATTGTTGAGTGGTGCAACCACTCCAAGGAACAGCTTTGTCCCTATGTGACTATGTTACTATGGGACTATGTTACTATGTTTAGGATTACCAATAGGGGGTGCTGTTGCACCACTCGCTTCAGACTGGTCTGATTTCTTTAATAAAATAGGGCTGAAGTGGTTAACACCACGAACGCCTGGGGTGTTAACCAGGACCATTAAATCAGAGTGCCCGCGATTTACAGCAACTGCTTAGAATTGGATGGAATGATTTAGATCAAGAGTTATTCATGTTTTAAGATTTTCGGTCTCATCCGCTAAAATGGGGGGGGGGGGGGGGGGGGACATTTTCAATGACGTCCCAACTGGAAATGACATTGAATGTTGCGCAACAGACGCTCCAAGCCTGTGAAGCGATGCAATCGGTTTTGATATCAATAAATCTCCGTCCTTTTATTAAGCTCCGTCCTGAGCGCTGGGAGTTACTATTTGATAGGACGGAGAACTCTGTTTATGCCGCTCGGGGTGTTAATGTATGTTTTGTAATAATAATGAAAATCAGCAAATTTTCTAGTAACTAAAGTTGTCAAATAATTGTAGTGGAGTAAAAACATGTGCCTCTGAGATGTAGTGGAATAGAAGTACAAGTATTGAAAATTGGTACTTTGTACTGGTAAATTGTACTTAAGTACGGTTAGTTACTTTCCACCACTGCTTCTACTGTAAGTCACTCTGGATAAGAGCATCTGCTAAATGCCTAAATTGTAAACTGCAATGCGTTGCATCATGAGCTTTTAGCTCTGCTATTTGGTGCTGCGTTGGTATACAAGCACCCTATACTGTCGTCCAACATGCAGAAGCATGTGAAGAAAACGCTGACACGATCGATCAATGAGATTGGCCATTCAATCACCGTTTATCAGAAGCACACCACTACGGGGTCAAATGAAACTCACCATTCCAGGGAAATAAATGAGGAAATATTGATACATTTTCCATCGTACAGTACACAACATTGTTTATTGCTCAGGAGGATACTATTAACCCATTCTGACCAGGCACCCACTTTGGTGTCGGCATCATGTTATGCTTTAGCTATTGAAAAATAGCAGATCTACAAGCTCATATCGCGCCACCGAGTGGCGCGATACGAGCTTGTAGGTCTGCTATTTTTGAAAAAAATCGAAGAGCGACTGACATTTTTAGAATCTGATCTCAGGTCAGAATGGGTTCATCAGACCAGTGTGTGTCCAGCGGAAACCTCGTATGAATCTGATCTCAGGTCAGAATGGGTTAACGCGTCACCGTTTTCCACCATCAAACAGAAGCTTACGAAAAGATTATAATGTGAATATTAGGCTTTTTTAATCTCTCCCCAGAACACCTCAGCCATTTACCAAGTAAACAAAAAAAAACACAACAGGGTCTCGATCCAATTTGAGAGCTATATTAATGTAATATCCATTATCCAACAAAATACACAGCTCATTACAGGACCCCTGCATCTAGTATAAGTCTGATCGATTGTCTGATCAAAAACTGTCTGATCGATTCTTTTTTTTTTAAACATTACACCTCGAAAATAAATCTATTGTCTCAAGCTTATGGCAACAACTGCAGTCGTTTGTCATTTTGTAAAGGGTCTTTCGTGAAAGGCGCTATAAGAATTCAAGCTATTATCATAATTATTATTATACAGTTTGTTTTTAAAGCTCCGAATGGTTTTCCCAGGCAGGTTGGATGTGGATATCAACAGATCATCAGGATATGTGAGACTATGGCAGAGGTGACACTGCAGTGATGTGCTTATCATTCACACCTCACACAGTGCAGACTGCATGCTACGGTGCACACAACGGATGCTGGGGGACAGCTTCCGTCATCAATTGCTTTCTCCATCTGTTCATGGCTTTTGCACATGCTCAGAGTTACAAGTATTTTACAATTTAAAACGGAGACACCGTGCAAGGCACCTTGTTCATTGTTTCTGCATATCGTCGCTGTCCGGTGGACACTTTCGCGCAAATGCACAAAAAGAAGCCGTTGTTCTAATGGATCCAATGCAGTTATTATTTAGTCACAAGCTCTTATTAATACTTTTCATCAGTTCAACATTTATAAAACGTACGCACACAGTGAAAATGTTTCGAACGATTCATTCGCCATTCGTTTACTTTAAAACATTCGTAAGATGATGAAATGTGGAGATTACAAGGGTTCAGCCTGATAGCAATAATTTGGCGAAGGACGTATACATTTGGCTGTATCAGTCAAAAAGGACCAGGACGTACACAATCTCTGAATATCACCGATTTACATTAATTATTGCAAACAATATAAACCATTCTCTGACACATAATTTTTGTGCACAATCCTTTGTGAAAGCCTATATATGTTCTGACTTAATGTAAACATTATCATGAACCCACACGAGGGCTGGGCAAAAAACCCAACTTAATGAACACGGAGGTTAATCTTATAACATTTCTTACCAACAAATCGACGTTGATTTGTTGGTAATGCAACAAAATGTTGTATAATCCACTAAATCTATTTAAATATTTATTATACTTTGCTGTGAAATGGTGGCGTAAAACATAGCCGATTTAAACGTTAACATAATGACATAAAGACAATACGATAAATATTAGAAAATATAAATAGTCTCTATTGGGTGGAAACCTCAAAACCTGCATAAATAGCAGATCGACAAGCTCAAAACGAACTTGGGGACCTGCTACTTTTGACGCTTTTGTGTGACGCTGTAGTATCAAGTAGGGTGATAATTTATTATACAGTATAACATTTGTTTCTCAAATATAGAGATAAGAGGTTTCTGCCTGACAGCAATGTGTGTGCATAGATAAAACACCTCTATCCAGTATAGAACAGACATGCTTGCAGTCTCATACATTACTGGCATCAGTGTGGACACAGGGCAACACCCACATGGTCACAATATGCTCCCCCCTCCATCTCCTGAGGTGTCCGATGGGGGACATTGTTGTGCCTGCTCTGTAGGAGCCGCATCCATCTACAAGAGGAGTGCGTGTGTGTGCGTGTGTGTGTGTGTGTGTGTGTGTGTGTGTGTGTGTGTGTGTGTGTGCAGGGCTAATCTCCTAAACCGCTGGAAATCTCCTTGAAAGATATAACTTATTATTATTTAGTTACATCATAATATTTTGAAAATAGTTTAGTTAATATTTAGCTAATATTTACTACCGTTGCCAATGGTAACCCTTGGCTACCATCAGCACAGATGTGTAGTTACAGTGTACAACCACTACATGTTTGACAGTCAACAGCATTTTACGTCCGGCTTCGGTCTTACCGCATGAGAGTTACAAAATAAAGTTGCAGAACTACAAGCTCACGAAGAGTCGCAACACGACAGCTTGTGAGCTTTTAGATCTGCTATTTAGAGCGAGAAAAAGTACAGTTGTTGTAACTCTGTTTTGCAAGGAATAGTAAGGGAAGCATCTGTGTCATTTTTAGATTTTTGCATTGGCTAGTCAAAAATAGCAGATGTACAAGTTCACACAGCGTGACACTTTCCGCTGCACTGCAAGCTTGTGCATCTGCTATTTGTAAGTGTTACAAAATAGTTTCAGTAATACTGAATTATAAGGCATTTGTAGAATAGGTCTTAAATGGTTAGATGTTAGGCCACTCCAATCCACATGATTACGATTTACATTTTGGACCGGCTTCGCTTGGGACACCAATTGGTAACAGATACCCCTTTTCCATCTCACCCCACTACTCAGCTGTAAATAACAAACATAATTTATGTTTGTGATTATATAAAAGGTATTATCATATTAATTTATCATTGTTAAGTTCACTCTGTATATCCATGGGCATAATAGCATGATGATGCCATTACAAAACATGGGCTACATGGAATAAATGTGTTTAATACAACGAAATGAACTGCTAGAAGGTCCTAAATTAACTTAATTAAGCAGTCACCGTCTCTGTCTCAGATCGACTACTATACAATCAAATCAGTATAAAAGATAATTTCAGATTCCAGAGAGGGAGGGAAATACTGAATTAACTGCATTAACACTTTTCACGGGGGCGAGTTGGTAAATGGTCGAGTCGTTTGGTATTGCACCAATTCAGCCTCGAGTAGGGATGGGGATCATTGACCGTTATCGATTTGGATCACCTTATCAATCCTGCTTATCAATACCATTATTATACTCGGTCTCTGTCACTTTCATTTAATTTCTGCAGACTATCAAAAGCAAAGTTCTTCCACTGATGCGCAACATTGAAGCGATATGCGCATGCAAGCCATTCAATTCATGTTCCATAACTTCCTTAATTAGAATGAAATGTTTGTGTCAGTGATTTGATATCAATGACGTGACGTCATATCAGGTCCCGCTAGAATTGTTAAGTTGATTTATTATTCTCAAAAAACGTCGTAATCGATTCTGTGATCAATTCTCGATCCCCATCCCTAACCTTGAGAGATTATTGTTTTTAGTTGGCGACACTGTGAGAAATGGCAAGGACGTCTTTTTCAGGTGAGTCGCCCCGGTTGGTGTGTGGTCTTGAGGTCAGGTTTAGGCATAATTTCTGTGAAGCTTAGGTTAGGCTTAGCGACAGGCATATACAACCACGCCCACATGGGCAAAAACACTAAAGAAAGAGTGAGAAATGTCTGGTGAAGTACTTTCAGGGTTCGCGACGTGGCAGGCTTCAGAAGGCGTGGGCCATCTCCACGGTAACCTCGGCTTCCTGCGCGGCCCCAGGGTTGCCGAAGCGGAGCGGCTGGGAGAAGGAGGCGGCTTTCATCATGCAGGTCCCGCCCCCGGCCAGGCAGCAGTACACCCACACGCTGAGCGTCAGCGACGGGGCGGGGTCCGAGGAGGCAGCCTCGAGGACCGACGGGAGTTTGGTCGAGACGGAAAGGGGCTCCGATAGGCTCGCGATGTCCCCGGTGACCACACCCCCGCTCTCCAGCAGCCAACTGTTGCCTGGGGTGAAATGTTTTACAAAGAGCACAGGATCATTGGTATCACGCAATCTGATCTTAATGGGTTAAAGCCGTTGTGAAATGGAAAGATATGCGTTTCAGGCATTGTAAGAGCGGTGGTTTTTATGTCAAGGACCCCCAATTTGATATATATTTGGCCACGGACCCCCCATCTGAAAATATCGTGCCAGTGACCACAAAAGGAAAGATTTGTGATTTTACAAAAAAAAAAAGAACCCAAAAAAGTAGATCCAACTCACATCCAACTCAGGATGAAGTCCAGATGGTGCATTACGTCAGATAAATATTTATCTGAAAACATAATGAGGTGAGAAATAGGCAAGGCGGTAACTTAAACCGCCTTGCCTCAGCAGCACTGGCTCTCTGTGCCTCACTGCATGACGAGACACACAAAGAATAACAGCTGCGCTGCTGAGCTGCGGGAGTAGATGCCATCAATCCCAGAGGAAAAGTGAAAGCAAGGAAAAAGCCCATTTCATGATGTCTCTAAAGACCTGGTGAAATGGCTTTTTTTTGATCATTTTATTTTCAAGTTTCAATCTGAAACCAGTCAGAAGGTTTTGTTCCCTCAAGCTATGGAAACGCTGGAGTCTCTCACTCCACTTGCAGCTGTGCAAAAGTAGGCTAGCGTTCGTGTAGCCTGTCACTCACGCAGCCCAAGAGAGAGAGAGAGAGAGTTGCCGGAGACATTTTCAGGCATTAAATTTTTCACTGAAAGTCTCTTAAAGCAGAGGCTCTCAAAGTGGGGTCCGGGGAGGCGGGGACACCCAGGGGCCCTTGGGGGAGGGGGGGGTTCAATGGGGTCCGTAGCAAAAGTAGCTGATACAGCATCACAATCATTTTAACCACATTGACTATTAAAAAATAGCAGATCTACAAGCTTGCGGTGCTGCATAAAGTGACGGGCTGTGAGCTTTTCTCCTCTTCTGGGGGTCCCTGGCACATATTTTCAGATGAGGGTCTGTGGCCAAATACATATACATTTATCTTGGGCACAAAAAGTTTGCGAACCACTCTCTTAAAGGGGAGGTATTTAAGCTGAGCGATTGCAAATTTAAAAAGAGAAAGCGGCATCGACAGCGGTTTAGGCCCGTCATGCTCCACCAGCCTGATCCATTAACATTCCTGCCTGCGATGGCGATCAGAGCACAATGTCAATGTAAGCCACTGCAGTGCAGAGGCTAAATTACATTACAGTCCATCTCCTCTTATCAAAATGTTTCTAAAATTAGACCTGCAGCGATTAACCCCCTCCCCAGACCTGGAAACATTTGCGTGCACAACAAGGCAGCACAAACTCCTCCTGGACATCATTCACAGCTGCAAAGCTTCGGCTCTATCAGACAAATGCTACTCGAATAGTTGATTTTCACAACTATTGTAGGGCTGCCAAATATAGATTATTTTCTATTATTCTATTGAAAAATCGCTAACATTATGAAGTACATCTTTGTGATGTACTTCATAATTCTAGGCTACACAGAATGGGGGGGGACTTTTTATTATTTCCACACAACTCCTAAGGTATATTAATGGCATAGTAAAATGTTGAAAATGAGTGGTATTCCCCTTTAAGTTTCTTTGTTTGTTTTAAAATGTACGACATTATTTATTTATTTTTATTAAAAAAAAAAAATCTTTTGAGATGACCAAGACAATTGAGCTCACAATCTCTATTTCCCAAATCCTACTACATTTGACCCTCACAATAGTTTCTGACACTTAGATAACTTAGATTGCATTTTATGTAGACATAGCACTCTATAGTGTATACCAGGGGTCGGCAACCCAAGATGTTGAAAGAGCCATTTTCGACCAAAAATAAATTCAAAATCTATCTGGAGCCGCAAAGAAAATGTACGCATTATAATGCAGCTTGCCAAACTTTATTATCTCCCGGGTTGCAACGAAACTAGCAGAATTTAGCATGCTTTCCCTGGAAATGTCTTTCAACGTTCCTTTTTTTGTTGTTTGATAGCTTCTCACTGCAGATTTAACATACAGGCAGTCAATCTGCATTGGCTGTGAAGGCAAAAGCCTCTGTCCACGAACTGTTAAATCCTCTGTTTTTCGTCGGCTATCTTTATTTCTCTCCCTGTAGAAGCCGTAGTAGCGTAGCAGGCAGCAGCCTCACACACCCACCGGTTTGTTTATAATAGACACCTGGCTGGCACGGCACTGAGTGAGTGTGTCGCATGCTATGACGCAAATTTTAGTTTAGTTAAGTTTTCCAATTTTGTAAAAATGTGTAGAATAAATATTAAGAATGCTTGTCACGTTTGGCCTCCTACAGAAACCATAAATGAAAAATAATGTATTGCTACTTTTAATGCTACAGGGAGCCACTATGGGTGTGCTCTAGAGCCGCATGCGGCTCTAGAGCCGCCTGTTGCAGACCCCTGGTGTATACGCAGAGTGTCATTATATCTGATATTCCACCGTTAGGTTCTTCGCTTATGTATGATTCTTGATGACTATCTATTTTTAAGTATTTGATGTATTGCCACATTTTGTTCTTGCTTACTGTAAATAGCTCTAGATTAAGAACATCTGTTAAATGCCTAAATTGTCGCGCGCACGCACACGCACACGCACACGCACACACACACACACACACACACACACACACACACACACACACACACACACACACACACACACACACACACACACACACACACACACACAGACTTCTAGCAGATGGCTAATGATCATGGTAATAATACTACTAATGTGTTCCGGGCCGATGAACTAAATGTCACTTCTCATCCAGACACTATAGTCCGGCAGCCGACAGGCTTCAAGGTTCAAGGTTATCTTTATTTGTCTCCCTTGGGAGAAATGTGTCTTGGAGACAGAGTCACAGCTGCATACGAATAACAGACACGTTCACATAGGAAAAGGAAAAACACCATGAAACACCCACATACACAAAACAGAGATATTGCACACATTCCCTTGATAAGGTGCAACTATAGTCATTAAAGTGCATTCGGCAATCTCTGATCGAGCATTTTGATTGACAGGGGAACAAAAGAGTGTTTAAATCTATTATATACACATCGTGGAGTTCTATACCTCCTACCGGATGGCATTAGCTCGTACTCTCGGTATAATACATGCAAGGGGTCAGATACAATATTCCGAGCCTGTCTCACCACTGCTTGTTCAAAGATGGCCTGGGGAGTGATGGGTGGGGTGGACACGCCCATGATCTTCCCAGCCATGTTTGCTAGCCTACTTACTTGAGACTTGTATTTCACAGTTAGATTGCCTGTAGCTCTGTAAAAGGTCAACATGATATTTCTACTGACTCCAAAAAGCCTAAGTCTTCTGAGAAAGTGTTTGAAAGGCTTCTTTTGTTTAAAGTGGGACATTTGGTATATAGTCTTTTTTATTGGCCTGAATCCACTTGCTGACCGGCTGTCGGTATTGGGCTGTCTTTTTTAAAGGGTTTTCTTGTGACCGTACCATTAACAGCCTATGGTAGGCAAAAAATGTCAAACTTTACGTTTGCTTTAAGCAGCATGTGACATTTTCATGATTCTGAATTCATTCCAAGCATTAGTTTTGCACAAAATACACTCCTTGGGCTAAAAACAGCCATAGCCACTTGCCCAAAATGTGCTGACCTCATCACATTTGTCATGACGTTTTTTTTAGCCCAAGAAGTGTATTTTGTGCAAAACTAATGCTTGGAATGGATTCAGAATCATGAAAACCCGCTAATTTGACATGTCACATGCTACTTAAAGCAAAAGTTTGACAGTTTTGCCTGCCATAGTAGGGTCACAAGAAACCCCTATAAAAATAAATCCCAATACCGACAGCCGGTTCAGCAAGTGGATTCATGAATATTATAGACAATATTGTATATAGACGATATTTTAGGCCGATAAAAAAAAGACTATATATAACAAATTTCCCACCCGTCCACCTCGGCTACTATATAGATGTACCATGTTCATTCATCCAGACACTATATAGATGAACCATGTTCATTTATTCAGACACTATATACAGTAGATGTACCATGTTCATTCATCCAGACACTATATAGATGAACCATGTTCATTTATTCAGACACTATATAGATGAACCATGTTCATTTATTCAGACACTATATAGATGAACCATGTTCATTCATCCAGACACTATATAGATGAACCATGTTCATTCATCCAGACACTATATAGATGAACCATGTTCATTTATTCAGACACTATATACAGTAGATGTACCATGTTCATTCATCCAGACACTATATAGATGAACCATGTTCATTTATTCAGACACTATTATACAGTAGATGTACCATGTTCATTCATCCAGACACTATATACAGTAGATGTACCATGTTCATTCATCCAGACACTATATACAGTAGATGTACCATGTTCATTCATCCAGACACTATATAGATGTACCATGTTCATTCATCCAGACACTATATAGATGTACCATGTTCATTCATCCAGACACTATATAGATGAACCATGTTCATTCATTCAGACACTATATAGATGTACCATGTTCATTCATCCAGACACTATATACAGTAGATGTACCATGTTCATTCATTCAGACACTATATACAGTAGATGTACCATGTTCATTCATCCATACACTATATAGATGTACCATGTTCATTCATCCAGACACTATATAGATGAACCATGTTCATTCATTCAGACACTATATAGATGTACCATGTTCATTCATCCAGACACTATATACAGTAGATGTACCATGTTCATTTATTCAGACACTATTATACAGTAGATGTACCATGTTCATTCATCCAGACACTATATAGATGAACCATGTTCATTCATCCAGACACTATATACAGTAGATGTACCATGTTCATTCATCCAGACACTATATAGATGTACCATGTTCATTCATCCAGACACTATATACAGTAGATGTACCATGTTCATTCATCCAGACACTATATAGATGAACCATGTTCATTCATCCAGACACTATATACAGTAGATGTACCATGTTCATTTATTCAGACACTATTATACAGTAGATGTACCATGTTCATTTATCCATACACTATATAGATGAACCATGTTCATTCATCCAGACACTATATACAGTAGATGTACCATGTTCATTTATTCAGACACTATATAGATGTACCATGTTCATTCATCCAGACACTATATACAGTAGATGTACCATGTTCATTTATTCAGACACTATATACAGTAGATGTACCATGTTCATTTATTCAGACACTATATAGATGTACCATGTTCATTCATCCAGACACTATATACAGTAGATGTACCATGTTCATTTATTCAGACACTATTATACAGTAGATGTACCATGTTCATTTATTCAGACACTATTATACAGTAGATGTACCATGTTCATTTATCCATACACTATATAGATGAACCATGTTCATTCATCCAGACACTATATACAGTAGATGTACCATGTTCATTCATCCAGACACTATATAGATGAACCATGTTCATTCATCCAGACACTATATAGATGTACCATGTTCATTCATCCAGACACTATATACAGTAGATGTACCATGTTCATTCATCCAGACACTATATACAGTAGATGTACCATGTTCATTCATCCAGACACTATATACAGTAGATGTACCATGTTCATTCATCCAGACACTATATACAGTAGATGTACCATGTTCATTCATCCAGACACTATATACAGTAGATGTACCATGTTCATTCATCCAGACACTATATACAGTAGATGTACCATGTTCATTCATCCAGACACTATATACAGTAGATGTACCATGTTCATTCATCCAGACACTATATACAGTAGATGTACCATGTTCATTCATTCAGACACTATATACAGTAGATGTACCATGTTCATTCATCCATACACTATATAGATGTACCATGTTCATTCATCCAGACACTATATAGATGTACCATGTTCATTCATCCAGACACTATATACAGTAGATGTACCATGTTCATTCATCCAGACACTATATACAGTAGATGTACCATGTTCATTCATCCAGACACTATATACAGTAGATGTACCATGTTCATTCATCCAGACACTATATACAGTAGATGTACCATGTTCATTCATCCAGACACCATTTAGGGACTAGTGGAGAAGAGATCCAGTAGTAGTCATTTTTAGCTTGGCTGCGTGTGGGTGTTGTGCAAAAGCACAAAATCAGGTCGGGAGATTACGACGCCATGGCCTCGCGTAGCCAGACAACTATTCTACAATATAGAGTCTGGAACTACAGCTCCCGAAACAAATCAATTTGGGGGTCCTCGACAGGAAAAGCCGTTCTCCTCTTACCTTCAGCGGACAGGGCCCAGAAGCTGGGAGCCTCGGAGGTGAGCTTGGTGTCCGGAGGAAGGGTCAGCTTCAGGGCCATGGTGACCTTTTGACCCGGTGTCACGCACAGCGGGGACATCTCCACCCTGGCGGCCGACCTGGGCAAAGTGGGAAGTCTGGCGTTGGCCCTGCGCTGGGTCTGGCTGGGCGGCCCGTCTATGCAATCAGCGGCAATGACTGGAAACTGGACAGAATGAATACAACATATATCTCAATTAACCCACTACCCACTAGGATCAATTAATACCGGTACATTCACCTTGTACTGCCAGGATTTTCCCCTGTTCAACCCTTATTTTGAAGAAAAGAATCTGCGACGGGATGTTATGTTGTCCAACTAGTGTGTGTGTTGTTGCATATCACTTCCGGTATTGCCATCAGGGCAGAGAAACCATCATCGCGAGGATCACAGCATCGGCTATGGGCCATGGAATAAACCTTTTTATTTTTATGTTTTATTTTATATCTTTCACAGAGGGACAGATAGTAGGCCGACATGGGGGAGAGAGATGGGGCGGTGACATGCAGTAAAGGCCACCAGGATCGGGAGTCGAACCCGCGGCACACTGCCAGACCGGCCAAGGTGCCTGGCCCAGGCCAAAAATGCCATCTGGGACAAGGAATTTGAGATAAATGAGATAGAAAGAAACGGATGGCTGCGGGTGCGGGTGCACGAGGCGATCAAGATGGCGTGTTGTTGACGTCATCACCTAGCAACCCCATGCTAACGTGAGTAGCATCACGACTTGATCGACCCAGTATGCATGCACACACACAAACACACACACGCACCTTGGAGACGGTGTGTGTTTCCAGGTCGAGGACTTTGATGTGGTGGTTGTTGGTGTCGGCGACGTAGAGCAGCCGTCCCCCGGGGGCCACAGAGAGACCCCCAGGCTCACTGAAGCAGGACTCCGTGAAGCCGGGCCCCGGGGCGGCGTCACCCGCCTGGCCTGTCCCCGCTAGCGTCCTGCACTGCTTGCTCTTTGGGTCGACCACCTTGATCTGAACACACAATACATAATATACAGCGTCAAGCATGATTTCTAGGGATCGAACGATTATTGGCTTGGCCGATAATTTAATTTAATTAAACACACACACACACACACACACACACACACACACACACACACACACACACACACACACACACACACACACACACACACACACACACACACACACACACACACACACACACACACAATTATTTTAATTGTATGTATTATTACCAGTAATATAATAACCAAGTGAGTAAAGTCAAATAATAGAACACCTAGAATGCTCAGGTAAAGGTCACAAAAGTACACACGTTTCTTATCATATCGTATCACAATAATATGATGTCCAAAATCCCAGACGTTATCTACTGTAGTCTCATATCACTACATTGATATAACATCCTGCTACCCTAATAGACAGGGGGTACACGAGCACATGGCTGTTTATCCGCCGTCTATCTCCGACCGAACCACACTTTTACCACACATCTCTCTATGCAAAATAATTTCTGCACGCTCCCAGAATTAACATAGGCTACATTTCACCCACCAAAATGTCTTATTTACTGTACAAATATTACTTTTGTGAAACACGCTGTTGTTGCTCAAGCTCAACAGCCTACGTCAAAATCGTCATGTTGGAGTCTACTAGGCCAACTAAGTTCACTTAATGGGGCCAGTCCTTCACAGTGACACATGCGTTACATGAACCACGCAACCGGGATGGTTTCTTACCCCTTAATGTCGTGAATTCACGGCGCCCTTCTATGCCTGCGCCACGCCTACTCTACACTGCTTGCAGCAGCAGCAGTACAGCTGGGCATAGAGCAGGGAGCTGGGTCTGGCTCCTTCCAGACAGGAGCAGAAAAATATTTTGCGCTGCCGACAGAAAAAGCTGTGACGTCGTGTGCGCAGCTGTTTTTAGACAGCTGGTGGATGGGAATTAAGCTCCACCTCCGCCGACGATGGAAGCTGGGGAGAGCGTCAGATGTAAGCTGGCCGTCGCGGAAGTCGTCCGCGGAAGTGGAGCATTTTCTCCATCCACCAGCTGTCTAAAAACCCGTTTTTTCGGCAGCCGACAGCCGAAACTGTCGGCAGCGCAAAACGGGTTTCCGCTCTGGTGTGGCAGTACCCTCTGCATAGTGGCCAGGAGGCGGCCGTGTGTGTGTGTGTGTGTGTGTGTGTGTGCGCGTGCGTGCATGTGTATGTGAGGAGGAGGAGCAGCCACGCATATCCTTATAGTGGCCAGGAGGCGGCCGTGTGTGTGTGCGTGCGTGCGTGCATGTGAGGAGGAGGAGCAGCCACGCATATCCTTCTGGGAAACTTGCGCTAAATACTGTTATTCATGACAGCAGCAGCTGCTGCAGCCTCTGATAGCTACTGTGCTAAAGATGCTAAAGCAACAAAAAAAACATCCATGCGTAAACCAAAACAAACCAGGGTTGCCACATATCGTGGATTTGAGAGTGAAATAAGCAACCAGGTCTATAAAAATGTTAATAGGCCAGTTCAAAGTAGGTAAATCAGAAATGGTCCGAAAATTTGTCTTAAAATAATCAATTATAGTGCTGACTGTCAAACTTCGTTGTCTAATGTTGTTTTAGAGCAGTGGAACTCAAACATTTCCATGTCAAGGACTACCAATATTTGAAAGCAACTTTACAGATAAACAAGTCCAAAGTAGCTTATAATGAACAGACTTGGCAACACTGTCTCTAGGTTCAACGTTCTACTTTACAAGCTCACACATATGAAATATATTGTTGTATTGTTATTTATTATCCATAATTTGAATCTTCAAACTCAGATATATTTTATGATAATACTGTTAGCACAGTCATCATACTCCAACAGCATACAAATGGAACCAAATGGACCCTGATTTTCAGAGTTAAATTAACACTGATGATAGTGTACTCCCAGAGAGCAAATGGTATCAAATGGGGGTCTGTAGCCTAATGCATTTCAAACTGGGGGTTCTTGGTATTATATTGTCTGCATATCTTATCAACTTGGGGTGAATATTTCACCAGAATACTTTACTGAATATTTCACAAGAATATAACAGTCAAATGTACGGTCAAATGTAATCACAATATAGGCTACAGATGTAAATATATTTATGACACAGTAAAATGTCGAAAATTAGTGCTATTCCCCACACACACACACACACACACGACAGGCAAGGCTGTTGTTTGCATCGTTAGCAGGCAGCAGCTAGCTTGGCACTGCTCTCTGTGACTGTAGTTGTTTCACCATGTTTGCGCATAAATGAGAAATAAAAAACACTAATCTGGAAATTATTTCGGGTACCCCCTGGCTATGCGTTATAATAATAATAATAATAATAACAACAATAACAACACTAATAACAGTACAGTACAGTACAGTACAGTACAGTACAGTACAGTACAGTACAGTACAGTACAGTACAGTACAGTACAGTACAGTACAGTACAGTACAGTACAGTACAGTACAGTACAGTACAGTACAGTAGTGTGGTTTGGTAGGAGAAGACGGCCAAAGGATGGGGTGTTGCGCTGTCTATTAGTGTGGCAGGATAACAATAATATTAATAATAACAATAATAATAAGAAGAACAACAACAACAATAACAACACTAATAACAGTACAGTACAGTACAGTACAGTACAGTACAGTACAGTACAGTACAGTACAGTACAGTACAGTACAGTACAGTACAGTACAGTGCAGAGGACAACATTACAGTACAGTGCAATACTAAGTGCAGTACAGTACAAAGGGGTACAGTACAACATGTGAGCTAAAAGGTGTACCCATGTCGTATCATACATGGTCACCTGTAAACTCACTCATTTACAAACAAGCTCACATCACAACAATAATCCATGTAATAATCACAACAACAATACTAATACTAATAATAATAATCATAATCATAACAATAAGCTTATTTGTAAACTCACTCATTTACAAACAAGCCTCACATCAGAACAATAATCCATGTAATAATAACAATAACAACAACAATAATAATAATAATCATTGTAAGAAGAAGAACAACAATAACAACACCAACAGTACAGTACAGTACAGTACAGTACAGTACAGCACAGCACAGGACTACAGTACAGTACAGTACAGTACAGTACAGTACAGTACAGTACAGTACAGTACAGTACAGTACAGTACAGTACAGTACAGTACAGTACAGTACAGTACAGTACAGTACAGTACAGTACAGCACAGGACTACAGTACAGTACAGTACAGAGGACAACATTACAGTGCAATACTAAGGAGTGCAGTACAGTACAAAGGGGTACAGTACAGCACTCGCATCGCCCTCCCGCTATTGCCTTCTTCCCATTTGCCACACATCAAATGGCGCTAGGATATTATATTATATCTAGTATAATCAATACATGAGCCCTAAATCCAAATAACTGTCACTGATGAGTGTAAGGGTGTGTGTACCTTGTGGTTGTAGGAGTCAGCCACATACAACAGGTTGTGTTCAGGAGACCAGGCCACGCCCAGTGGATGCTGGAGCTTAGCGTCCACCCCCTTCCCATCCACGTCCCCGAACGCAAACAGATTCTGATCAAGAATAAAAATAACAACATCAATACATCACTGAAAATAATACTACGGAAATATACAAAACATCACCAATAAAAGAATACTACAGAAATATACAGAGGATCATCCATCTTTTACAGTAATATTACAGAGATATACAAAATAATACATCAATTAAATAATACTACAGTATGAACACACTACGGTTTAAGCGCTTTCACCCTGGTATCCCAATTTCTGGAGTATCATCAACATTGCTTTAGAAACATATTCGAAAATAGTGCAAACACTTGATCTACAGTAACTACAAGCTCACAACGTGTGAGCTAACTAAATAGTGTTGTGAGCTTTATAGATTGTCTATTTTGGTGAACAGATTTGGTGTAGGGGGAAAATAAAACGGACCAGGTACAGAAACAACCTTGGTCAACTAAATATTAGTTCACTACAGTAAAGTTTAAGTGGTCAAGATATGTACAGTACAGTATTAAAATATGACCACGCAAAACTTAATACAGCCCAGAGTATGCACTGAAAAGATTGTGGCAGTGACTAAATAATTAATTCATGGATAAGCTACCTGGCAGTCAATGAGTTTTAACCCATTCTGACCGGGCACCCATTTTGGTGTTGGCATCATGTCGTGCTTTAGCTATTGAAAAATAGCAGATCTACAAGCTCATATCGCGCCACCGAGTGGCGCGATACGAGCTTGTAGGTCTGCTATTTTTGAAAAAAATCGAAGAACAACTGACATTTTTAGAATCTGATCTCAGGTCAGAATGGGTTCATCAGACCAGTGTGTGTCTGGCGGAAACCTCGTATGAATCTGATCTCAGGTCAGAATGGGTTAAGATGTAGCATGGCCAACTCACCAGGGGGTCTCTCTCCCCTCCCACCAGCAGCTTAACGGCCCCGTCCTTCAGGGCCAGGGTCCGGATGGTGCTGCTCTCGCTGTCGGCCACAAACAGGCAGCCCCAGGGCTCCTCGGGGGCCCAGGCCAGGCCAGAGGGCTGCGCAAAGCCTGCCTTGTGAGGGTAGGAGTTGTTGCGGTTCTCCTCGCTGCCGCTGCCCGCCCAGCGCACGCACACACCTGCTCTGCACTCACTGCAAGGAGAGGGGCGAGAGGACGGACGATTGCTGCTACACCACAATGGAAGAGACAGCGGGGACGCTCGGGTGGTGCAGTGGTGAAGTGCCTGCCCACAACCACCGCGGAGGTTGTGGGTTCGAACTACCGTGGTGCATCCAGCTTTGTCGAGCGTCTATATATGTTCAGGGCAGGGAAGCCAGGCGGGGAGAATGATATTTGTCACTATAAGTACTCTTACAGGCTGGGTTGCGGAGCCAGTGAGAAAGATAAACAACGTGTTGCATTGTGAGCTTGGTTTAAGTAATGTTGTTCCTGCAGTTCTACATATCACCAACCAGGTGAAACGGGTTTCCATACTGTATCTAATACAATTAGGGCTTCATGGAAAATGCTTCGAAACATGACTGAGGGAGTCACCCTGATGAAGGCAGTTGTGCCACAACAAACGTTTTAGTGTTGCAATGCATTAGCGACTTATTACAGGCTTTTTTACAAGAGCGCCGCTCTTGGTCTCATCCTTTTGTTCATGTTTCTAAACATGCTAGTTTGACCACTGCAAATTTTAACCGAAACGTAACCAAAAATAGCCAATCTACTAGATCTCACCAGATCCAGTGTGACTGCAGCTGTTGTAAACAACAATATCGCTTGTGTCTGACACTTGCAGTGTGTCATAAGGCTTTATACTAGTACAACCAAGGTGCTTATGGTTAATAGATTGTACAATATGGTAATATGGTTAGGGTAACATCTCACCTTCCTTTAGGCAGCTTCCCATCCGCTAGGAACAGAGCCCAGATCTGATGGGTCCCAGCCATGGCTATCCACAGAACATTATCCTCATCACCACCTGCATGCACGCACACACAACACACACACACACACACACACACACACACACACACACACACACACACACACACGTATTGACGTCCACTTAAAGGACAGCGTACAAGGACACAAATATTATATATGTGCACGTGCAGTAAGGTTACATTCACAAACTCATGGCATATGTCTTCATACAATAAGCATGTCACTCAGTACTCTATGGGTATAAGGAGGAGCAGTGTGTCCACCATATGCGGTGGCTGGCAATTATGGCAGAGACAGCACAATACTCTGCCAGCCTTTTTGGGAATCCCACGTTGAGCCTGTGGGTATGTCCTCGGCTGCCAACCGCGCACGTGCGCACACACACACACACACACACACACACACACACACACACACACACACACACACACACACACACACACACACACACACACACACACACACACACACACACACACACACACACACACACACACACACACACACACACACACACACACACACACGCACAAAGCCTATAAAATGGCTCTAATTTAGTTATTTAGTCACAAGCTCATGTTAATACTTTTCATTGGCTCAATATTTGAAGAAGAATGGCAATTTGAATAAAGAATGCCATTAATGTATGAAAAAAATAAAACGAAAAAAGTTGCAAACATGATCGAGTGTACACTAATGACGCTCACCTGCAGAACCGAGACAAACATCCCAAGGGGAGCTGATTGGCTGCTGGGGTCCCATTGCCCCGCCCTCTTTGTCTGTCCCTTGAACTCCGACCCCAGCTAGAGTACTGACCTGCCCCGACGACAGGTCAATCTAACACACACACACACACACACACACACACACACACACACACACACACACACACACACACACACACACACACACACACACACACACACACACACACACACACACACACACACACACTAAATCTCTGGTTTCTCTCAAGACTGGCCTGAATAAGCCCAGGAAATAAAGAAACTACAGAGATAGATTAATTTAAATGAGGGGATTCTTTTTGGTAAATATAGCCATTTGTATTTGTTGATGACATGTATTAATATTCCAATACTCTTTTGATGAATTGAATGCATAGGACCACAATGGAAAACAAGTCGCCGGGATGTTGTTTGTGTTAACCTTGTACCTTTACTGTAACTTTGCGCTGTCTCATTTATTTTGACTAATAAAGTATTCAATCAATCAATAGTAATAAAACATATATATACACATCATCTCTGTTGTGAAACCTTATTATGTCCAAAACTGTTTAAAACTTTACAGGATTTAAATAAAGAAATTGCATAAGCAACAGATTGACGAGCTCAAAACATGACGCTTTTCAATGTTGTGGTTCTGCTACCTACAAAAGAAAAGCATCAACGGGCGTTAATTCACAAAAACACAAGAGACCAAAGGCCCGACAGCGACGACATATTAAGTTGAATTATTCACGTACCTTTCGGATGAGATGGTTCTCCGTGTCGGCCACGTACACAACGTCGTCTTTTATGGCCACGCCCTGCGGCGAGAAAAATGAGGCTTGTGATAGGTCGCCGTCTCGCCTGCCGCTCTCAGGCCCTGTGACATCATGGAGAACGCCATGATGAGCTCATCATGAGATAATAATAATAATAATAAGTGTGTAAATATTTGCAATTTGTCCTGTAACGTTTTTGTTTTAATAAATGTTTAAAATGTTGTCCAATTTGTATGGTAGAGTACTGCATGTTAATACTTTTTTTTCTCTCGATTGTGTCAAAGGTCATGTCTCACCTAGACACAGGATTTGACACGAATCTTGACCATGAAACATGAAGCAGTTCTTCTGAACTGGATTCACTCCATGATGGATCGCACCTTTAATAAGCTACTCAATCGCTAAAAAGGTCATCTCATTCTGTGTGGGTGAAATGCTGACTCGGCAGACTGCGGTTGCTTCAGTGGAGGAATGCTTAGCTGGCTCCCTGTCATGTTCATGTCAAACTAGACAAAGTGCCAATCGGCACAGGTCTCCACCAGGGCAGGTCAGGTTGTGGCCTCATGGTGGCGCTATAACAGGCTGTTGAGGAAGATTTGGGTAGGAGGTTCGTGTTGGAGGGATGCAGGTACAATGTTTTTCCATGTGTGCATACATAAGTTGTATACAGATCGATGCAGTTATAGCTAAAAACAGGAATTGGAAAATGGAAAATTTGGGGCAGAGGTTCATCGTTGGCATCCAGGGAGTGTGTGTGCAAAATTTGGCATCGAGCGGGTTAACGGTGGCCGAGATTAGCTGCTCAAGGACGGACGGACACACACACACACACACACACACACACACACGGACGGACACACGGACGGACGGAGTGCAAAACATACTCTCCCCCCATGCCTTCGGCCTGGTGGAGACAATTAATTACTTTTAACGTGTGTTTCTGAGTTCTATTTAATCCTACCGTAGTCGAGGCCCTGATGAAGGCTACAGCTGCCAAACGGCCTTCTTTGTGAACCTCAATGAACCCTGTCGAATATTTGGTGAGATCTATAAGCTCATAATGCATGGCAATATTTTTTTAATCAACTTTTGTTTTGTATTGTTCCCCCGGACTACCTCATAAGAAAACTTAAACTAACACTAAAACTAATAGAAAATAAACTAAAACTAAGCCATTTTCAAAAATATGATCTAAAATGAATCAAATCAAATCAAATAAAACGAAAAATAGCAAATCTACAAGCACACACCTACTGTATCAAATTGGGGGTCCTTGACACGAAAACGTTTGAGAACCACTGGGTTAAAATGTTTAACTTAAAACATATTGTATTCTTAGACTGTCAATTCTAAATAACAATTTATAGGGACATTTTGATAAATGCTGTGGTCAAATCTGTCAAGTGTGGCTTGTTCCCTTTCAAACATTTATATTCATTACTCTCTTTTACATCCTACCTCGACTCAATTAATCAACGCTGCGTTTAATTAAAGTGACTGTTCAGTTGCAATACCAGGCAGTTTCTTTTTCTGTATCCTGATGAATGCCGTGCACAAAACAAATTTTCGAAAGGACAAATAAAGTATATATCTATTTATCTATCCATCTATCTAGCAAATGTACAGAAAAATCACACAACTGAAAAGTTTTGTTGGGCTGTCATATTCATGTCTTCAGTCATATTCAAGGGCTTTAGGGGGAAAATTAAACTAACTCCAGTTGGCCCCTTCCTGGTTAGATCATTTTTTGCAACGCTCATATTTCTCTTCCTGTATCGTTCCACTTTTGGCGCAACCACGATTACATTTTCAATGGGTTTCTTTTTTCTTTTCTTTCATGCGCTCGCGCAGGGAATGGCTGCGTTGCCATTCGGTCCTGGGTGCCATCATAGTTCGTTTTTTTGGTTGATTGATTGATCGATCTTACCTCCTATGATGTGCAGTATGTGTCCGGTGGACGTCACCACCAGAACGCGGTGATGTCCCGTGTCGGCGATGGCCAGCCTCTTGGAGGCTCCCCGGTCCACGGCCACCTTCCCGGGGAAAGAGAGCAGGGTGGGCGGCAGAGAGTCTCTGTACAGCTTGGTTTCCACGCCGTGCGCCTTCAGGAGACCTCGTTCCTCCCGCCCGTAGAAGCGTAGGGCCTCGGCAGTGAACAGCGCCAGCCGCTCGCGGTGGCCCTCGCCGACCTAATGTGGGGTTGGGGGAGGGGAATCGGTGATAGATTCGTCGACTTGTCTTTTTTTCATTTCTGGTCTAGACGGGCGGATTCAAATTTCCCAGCGAAAACAGCAGGTCGATTCTATTGGTTCACCGGTCTGTGTGCCGCTAAATAAAAATTTGCTGTCAAAATTAATTAACAATTAATTATGTTAAATTAACACTCATCATAATGAATAATGAATTGCATTTTTATAGCGCTTTTCCAAGTGCTCAAAGCGCTTTACAATGGTTCATTCATTCATACATTGGGAGGTGAAGCGGCGAACAGTCGACGCCAGCGTCCTCACTTCCCACATTCACACACCAATGGTGGCAAGCTCACACCGACCAACTCATTGGAGGCAATGTAGGGTTGAGTGTCTTGCCCAAGGACACTTCGACATATGGCCAGGAGGAGCCGGAATTCGAACCGCCGACCCAGGGACCATTGGACGACCTGCTCTACCTCCTGAGCCACAGCCGCCCTAACATTTTAGTTGATGATAAATTGTAGAAATAACTTGTATTAATAATGTTTTGGAGTTGAACATTACATTTATTTCATTTAGGCCTGGGCTACACCTATATGGATCTTTTTCAAAAGAAAATCCCT
Organism: Protomyctophum parallelum; assembly: GCF_964188405.1. Taxonomy (NCBI): domain Eukaryota; kingdom Metazoa; phylum Chordata; class Actinopteri; order Myctophiformes; family Myctophidae; genus Protomyctophum; species Protomyctophum parallelum. The sequence goes on from NC_139719.1 coordinate 6,811,350, forward strand.
GCCCATACGGCAAAGATATCCGAGTCCACACACAAACGCGGAAACACATTGGACACAGGAGAAAATCACTGCAGTAGCAGGTTTCAATTGTAGGCTATATTATATTTGATTTTATATTTACACTTATGAGCTATGAGGTGCCAAATGCATAGGCCTATCATATTTTTTAATGAAGGAATAAGTAGGCCACCTAAATTGTGAGTGGAAGTAGAACATGTTTCTTGCATTGTCTGTCAGCATGTCACGCTATGTGCGAAAATCTCCAAATTCCGACACAAGATTGCATTCACACCTCTCTCTATCTCTCCCCGGAGTACGAAATACGGCATGTCTACAGTCTACTCTACTCTATCCTTTGACAAAACATTATAATGAAACAATATGACCATTATGTTTCATCGTCGTAGGGGGTGTCACAATAGGCGAGGAAATGCATGATTCTCACATCCATGGACCATGTCGTGTGCGCTGGTGTAGCTGTCGAGAATTTATTTTATATGGCTATGCACACGCCACGCATTATCCACAGTTTATCTGTAGGTCCGCAATTAACCTATTATTCAAGCTCCGCCCTCCGCACTACCATACCATACCATACCATACCATATGGTCCACTGGTGGCCACCGTGGACTGGACTAGTAGGCTGATTATTATTGGATGCAGCATACAGAGCATGCTTGCTGCTGACGTGGTGCAGTTGATGCAACAATGATAAGTTATTAACACAGTGATATAAAAACATGAACAATCGGATAGATATCCATGTAGTTTCCAGGCACAAGCTGCATTTCTCACCTATATTATAGTAAAAACTATATGCGCTAATCGTCATCGTTTCTCAAAAGCTCCGTTTCGCATGACTACACAGATCCACTGATCCGGATATTTTGGAAAATTTGGAAAACGTATTTATCAGTTTAAAAAAACCTCCCTTTGCGTGTGCCTGAAAGGCCCAAACGCACAAATAAATGTACGTTTTGAAAAAGATCCAGATACAGTAGGTGTAACCCAGGCCTTAGTTTGCCTTTTTAGGGTTTGTGAACACAACATTGGACATTAACCTAAATATACAAAGACATGCCTAGGCCTGTCACGATTACAAATTTAAGCTGATGATTAATTGTCACACAAAAAATTGCAATTAACGATTTAATTGGGATTTATTTAACAATGGTATGTTACAATTAGAATTTCTGTTTTTTAGGCTTTGTAGGCTTCGACAAATAATCACTGACACATTTAATACAGTTTAATAATGGTTTCTTTCCAAGAAATAGCAGAAACAGTTGATCTAGTAGCTATTTCTGCTATTTTTGAAAGATATTTGCAAATATATGGACATTTTTCAACATGGAAACAATTGACGATTATGCTAAAATAATTGTGATTATCTCAAATAATTGTGATTAGGCGATTATGTCATAATTGTGACAGACCTAGACATGACTTGACAATGACATGGGTACTAATAATCAAATTAAATAAAATACACCCACAGGCAATGCAAGTGATAACTGTATAATTTCAAAACCTGATCTTCTAGTATGACATGCCATTTGAAATTTTGAAGGATGGTACATATATAACATATTTCTTTGTGGTGTGACAATCTGAGAATACTGATTACTAGTCCAGAGTTTGGGCTATGCGCTGTACACAGTATACTGCATCAGGGGTTGATAGTAACTTTGTACTTGGTACCTGCAACAGTTCCAACACACACGCAAATCCCGTCACATCATCGCAGACCCACAGCGAACACACGCACATGCAAACGCTCGCACAGCACCAGGGGCCTGTTTCACGAAACTTGGATTAACTAATGCAGGATTTAGGCCAAAACCAGGCTTTTTAAATCCTGATCTTTACAGCCTGGTTTATTCCGTTCCACTAAAGCCAAGCGAGGCTCAGAATTGGTGGATTTGGCGAGCCGGGATCAGCAAGCCAGGCTTAATAGACAGTCTGGCTTTTTGTCTCTAGACCCCTTATGTGGATCACAGATTTACTGATCCTTCTTCTTCATGCGGTATTAAGGCAGTTTGCATCCTTAATAGTTGCATTACAGCCCCCTTCTGTATATCTCATTATCTTTACTAATCTATTCAAGACTTATTGATAAAAGGACTTAAGCTTCTAAAATAAATACTGCTGCTGTAATTAAAGAGAGAACATACTCTCAATAGTGGATAGACTGAATGATTAACTACCCCAAAAATATAGTTTACATTTTACCACTACTATTAACTTAAAACAGAATTCTTAATATTGTAAGCATAATGATATTGTCGCATTGTGATATTTGGCCATAACTCCCTCCTCTGAGGGAGCTACCTTTGGAGAAGGGGGTTGTGGTCCAGACAGGGCCGGGTCATGGTTCATGTAGCATGCCAAAGTGTGTGCTATTGCCATTGAGAATGCATTGGGCGTTTAAGTTCAATAACTCAGAAACTACAAAACATTTCAAAGTAAAAAGTTCCAGCATGTGTCTCCACAGTAAGCTGAATTGTACAAAGTGTGAATGGAGTTTCTAGGTGAAAGTGATTTTTTTAAGTGCCACTATCTGCCTATAAATGTCTCAAATTTGAAAGCACTATATTTCTAAAACTATGAAACATTTCAAAGATTCCCTTTCAGGCACACATGTCCACCGTAGGATGAACCTAAATAGGTTTGAATGGGGTTTCTAGGTGTAAGTATGTAGGACTAGTAGTGGGTGAAACGTTACAATGGTAATATGTTGTAAAACAATGAGTAATGGTAATATTTAGTGGTTTTCACTTTTACAAAAAAATAATAATAATAATATAATATAATAATTCTTCTTAACCGTGCACTTGCACGACAGCAAACCTATTCATGGGGATCATTCACCAAAAGCAGCTGATCTACAAGCTCACAAGCTGTCATGATGTTGTGCAGCCTGAATATTTTGGTTATTTTATATAGTGCTTAAATTAGTCCTTTAATGCAGACCGATACAAATAAGGCAACATAAAACCATAATAATTGAATAAATCTGGAAAACATCATTGGTTTGTGATCAGTTTGACTGCTTAATGAACAGTAAAGACATCAGGATTAGGTTAAACCTGGCTGTTAGCCTGGTCCGGAGCAGGCTAAGTCCAAAGCATTAGTTTCCATGGTAACTTATGTAGCATCACTTTCATGAAACCGAATCAAGCCTCAACATATCCAGGTTAACTGGTTAAGTTAATCTGGCAAGATCAACCAGCTTTCATGAAACCGGTTAAGCACTGATCCAGGATATGTTAAGCCAGGATATGTGTTAAAGCCCGGCTTAATCTCTAATCCAAGTTTCGTGAAATAGGCCCCAGGTTGTGTTAATAACACAACCTGGATTATCGATCGTTTATCAATAATCGATAACAAAAACATCTATATGTTTGATGGGTTTGTTGCAGCCCTAACGGGAATATCCAGGTTAACTGGTTAAGTTAATCTGGCAAGATCAACCAGCTTTCATGAAACCGGTTAAGCACTGATCCAGGATATGTTAAGCCAGGATATGTGTTAAAGCCCGTCTTAATCTCTAATCCAAGTTTCGTGAAATAGGCCCCAGGTTGTGTTAATAACACAACCTGGATTATCGATCGTTTATCAATAATCGATAACAAAAACATCTATATGTTTGATGGGTTTGTTGCAGCCCTAACGGGAATGGATAAAATCCTAATGACAGGTGATAGATAAATACCCACCAGAGAGAAGAGCAGGTTGCCGCGCGGGCCCAGCAGTACCATCGTTGGCCAGCAGGACACCTCTAGAGCATGCCAGAGGCGTGCCTCGCCGTCGTTCACCACTGGGTGGCATATGTCGTAGCGGAGCACAGCGCTGCGCACGTGATCCACTACCTGCAAAACATGTGGATATCTATATCTATATGTGGACTTCTTCCTTCATCATATATATATACTACCAACAATACTACTGAAGGCTTGTTATTCCAGTTAGTGTAGAAGTAGAAGTGAAGTGTTTCAGGGACGCCCAACTAGAACCATTCGTACAATCTTAGACACCCGTAAGGGGCCATTTGGACCACCCTCAAGGAACCATGAGGGTCCCTGGACCATACATTGAGACCCACTGGTGTAGCAGAGTGTTTCCAATTAGCCCACATGCACAACATCACTCTGACTCTGTTTGGACAGAATGGAACAGAGCCTTCATTAGTATCATCCATTGGTAACACCTGTGAAGGAAGTGAAGAAACCTCTACCAAATTGTCAATTGTTTTTGCACATAATGTACAAAAATTTAATATTTTTCTATATTGACATGCCCAAAATAAAACCACCAGGTTGAAAGTCATGTTTATTATTTGTTTCTAAAAACATCATATTTGTAAAACATTAATGGCTGAAAACATTTTCATAACTTTGAAACAGAATAGTATATATACTTGTGAATGTTTTATAATGGCTGGACTGGTTATAACATTATATAAACACAATAATATTATTGTGGTGTGGTGTGACAAACTGAGAATACTGCTTGTAGTACACAAATATATACCATGCGCACACAAATATATATACAGTGTATATATATATTTATTTTTCCCTTTCTTCACTGGTTCAACATGACCTACAGTAGGTTTTGAATCAACAACAACATTCATCAGAATTTCTGATGACTGTAGCTGTTGTCAGAATGAATATGGACAAAGAAAAGACACTGACCTTTTCATTGGGGAACTTGGCAGAGTGTACACCCACTATAACTAACCCATCTGAGAAGAAGAAATGGCAGAAAGAGAGGGAAAAAAAGGAAAAACATAAAAGTCATACATTCAGCAGGGTTGAAGATCTTGTGAAAATGAGTAACTGTGAAGGAAAATGGTAAATGGTGCATTTATCAAATGACAAGTTTGAAGTTGCAATATAGGTTTGTATAGGAAGGTCAGAAGCACTGTCTGGGGGACAAAAGCCTGAGTAGACATGACAATTAGGCCAAACATGTTTTGAGACGTTTTGAAACATCCCTTTGAGACACTCGACAAAGAGAGCACTTGTTGTGACAGGAAAAAACATTGACTAGAGTGCCTTCCTAAACACTCCTTGGTCGGCGTTTATGCAACATAGGCTGTATAAGACTGTGGTAACACAATTACACACAGAGCTCTACTGTATGATGTTAAATGGAGGCTTCATCATAACACAAGAGAGATGGTGAAACTGAAAAAGGACAGAGAGTTAGGGGTGAAACGGTTGATCGATTAATCAATTCTAAAAAAATAATCGATTTTAAACCCACTTATGGCCACCCTTAATAACATCTTATTGTGCCTTAGGCCAGCTTTGGCTGACTTTTTGAATGACAATAGAATAATGTGCGATATGACCACAATGTCACGAAATATCTCATTTTAAAGCTGCACGTCTCTAGTTTACACCGAAAAAATAACAATGTTCCTAGCATGTTCCATCGTTTACTAATAAGCATTTTAGTACACCTTGGTTTGACTTATCACTGAAACCAAGGTCTACTAAAAAGCTTATAAGTAAACGATGGAACAAGCTATAATCATAATTATTTTTTCATTGTAAAGTAGTGACTTGGAGCTATAAAATGAGACATTTCGTGACATTGTGGTCATATCTCACATTTTTCGATTGCCATTCATAAAGTCGCCAAATCTGGCCAATGCTGGCCAATGCCCCATTTCTTAATTCGTCATTTTAATGCAATAAGAAGGATCAGCGATCTAAATAAAATACATCACGTTTTACTTTCAATTTCAAAGTAATACCCAGAATTGCCACCAGATGGCGGGAACGTACCATTATTCTGATTTTGGCAAAAGTATCAAATTTTTTGCCGCGGATCACATAGAGACGGCGCGCGTGCACGATTGCGCGGGTTTCGGCCGGTTTTTGGTAGATTACATAACAAAAAACAAAAAAAAAAGTGAAAAAATTCCATTATTTTGTTATAATAAGACGTACTGACAGGGCAGTACGTCTACTACGTCAATAACGTCATTGGCCACGAGGGATTTGTTGATTTAACACGCAGATAACGTCATTGGCCACTAGGAGGTTAAAATAATAGATTTTAAAAATAGCAAAACAAAAAGCCAAAACAGATAATATGGTGGCAATGGTCGCCAAGCAGCCAAAAACAGGGAATGTCACAGATGGTGAACCCACAACTCCCCCTGGTGGAGACACAGCGCCTCCTGGTGGAGAAAAACTAACAGAGCGTGAAGTCACAGCGCCCCCTGGCGGAAGAAAACTCACAGAGTGTGAAGTCACAGCGCCCCCTGGTGGAGGAAAACGCACAGAGCGTGGGGTCACAGCGCCCCCTGGGGGAGAAAACACAGCGCCCCCTGGAGGAGGAAAACGCACAGAGCGTGAAGTCACAGCGCCCCCTGGTGGAGAAGAAATCTCAGAGCATGAAGTCACAGCGTCCCCTGGTGGAGAAAAAACCACAGAGCATGAAGCCACAGCGTCCCCTGGTGGAGAAGAAATCCCAGAGCATGAAGTCACAGCGTCCCCTGGTGGAGAAGATACTGAGGCCGCCGAGAGCATGAAGTCACAGCGTCCCCTGGTGGAGAAAATTATGCGCAGCAACAAACATGTATGGACCCCATGCTTCTAGAAAGCCTGGTGTTTCAATCACTGAACAGGTTGAGGTCCACAACATTTCTACTGTTTTTTCAAATAGAGTGTCCAACACAAGGAGTGGTCTGGAGAGAGAATGCTGTTTGGTTACTGTACCTCACAGGCATCACAGCCCCCAAAAATGTGATAACAAGCTTAACCTTGCCTTGTTTAACATCAGGTCACTAACAAATAAGTCCTCCTCTGTAAATGATATAATCTGTAAAGAGAAGCTAGATATAATCTTTCTAACAGAGACATGGCTTGGCTCAGATGGAGCTGTTCTCCTAGCGCCAGCCTGTCCCGCAAACTACAGTTTCATTCACTCTGTTCGCGAGGCTAAGAAAGGAGGTGGACTGGCAATAATTTTTTCAGACACGTTAAAATTCAAGGCTCTGACCCTTGGCAACTTTACATCCTTTGAATACCAGGCCACTATACTACATGGTCAAGCCTCTATGCCAATGATTAGCATTTATCGCCCGCCAAAATGCAGTAAAGCAATATTTCTAACAGAAATATCAGAACTTTTATCTATCTGCTCCACTAACTATGACAGAACTCTTATCTCAGGTGATCTTAATCTTCACCTGGATGATGCTACAGATGCTATGGCTATGGGTTTCTTAGAGTTATTGCACTCGTTTGAATTTATCCAACATGTTGTTGGGCCTACACATAAACATGGGCACACTCTGGACCTGGTGATTTCTAGAGGGCTGAACATCACTGTGGAAAGGACTATTGAAAGGCCTGAGCTATCAGACCACTATCTGCTGTGTTTTAATATGACTGTCTCTGATCTAGAGAAAAACATCACTGAATATACCATAAAAAGCGTTTTTTAGCTCTTCTGCAGCCGACGAGTTCTCTCGTCACCTGCGTCTAGCAAGGCAGGCATATTTCTCTGGCATTATTAATGAGAACAAGAAAAATGCCAGAGTCCTATTCTCTACCATTGAACGACTTTTAAACCCCCCCCCCCCCCCCCCCCAGTCCTACAAGCAGTCATTCCCGGCATCTAAAGCTAAGTGTAATGAGTTTGCATGCTTTTTTGACAACAACATTTTTAACATTAGAGCTGATATTATGAATGGTGCTGCTGCTAGCGCAAACCTTCAAACAGCAGCTAAGCTAATGGTCCCAGGGTAGATCTCTCCAGGGGGAGCCTATTATCGTTCTGCGCAATTGATGAAGACGAACTCCGCAAAACCATATCACAGATGACATCATCCTCCTGTTCATTGGATACAATTCCCACCACCTTTCTCAAAGAGGTCTTAGACAGTGTGATTGGAGATATCCTAAAAATTGTAAACAGCTCTCTACAATCAGGCGTCTTCCCAGACTCACTGAAGACTGCTGTAGTTAAGCCCCTTCTCAAGAAACACAATCTTGATCCCTCTGTTTTGGGTAACTATCGACCCATTTCAAATCTACCCTTTCTGGGCAAGGTTTTAGAAAAATGCATCTTTCATCAATTGGATGTGTTTCTACAGAACAATAATGTGCACAACAAATTCCAATCTGGCTTTAGGAAAGGTCACAGCACAGAAACAGCACTTGGAAAAGTAATGAATGATCTTAGGGTGTCTGCTGACAAGAAACATGTATCCGTTCTCTTACTTCTAGATCTAACGGCTGATTTGACACGATTGATCATTCAATTTTAATACAGCGTCTGGAGCACTGGATAGGCCTGTCTGGTACGGCCCTGTCCTGGTTTTCCTCCTACCTATCAAACAGAAGTTACTTTGTCAATCTAGCCGAGTTTGACTCAGACAAACACGACATCAGTTCTGGTATTCCACAGGGCTCGATTCTTGGCCCTCTGCTTTTCTCCTTGTACATACTGCCATTGGGCGAACTCATTGCCAATCACGGAGTAAATTTTCATTTCTATGCTGATGATACCCAACTATATCTTTCTGTGGCTCCAGATGATCCCTGTGCTTTAGACCCGCTGTTTACCCGTCTGTCTAGCATCAAATGTTGGATGAGTGAGAACTTTCTCAGCTAAATGAGGATAAGACAGAAGTTCTCATAATCGGTTCTAGTGAACAGAAAGAATCAATATTAAGCAGACTTGGCAACCTGACTGTAGAAAGTAACAGTACAGTAAAGAACCTGGGGGTTATTATTGATTCTGAATTGAATTTTAATTCACACATTAATCATGTTACCAAGATTGCCTTTTTTCACCTTAGAAATATTGCACGAATCAGAGCCTATGTGTCCTTGGACGATGCAAAAACGCTAATCCACGCCTTTGTTTTTTCTCGGCTTGATTACTGCAATGCACTTTTTTCAGGACTGCCTAAGAAAACAACTGACAGATTACAACTTGTCCAAAATGCAGCAGCCAGAGTTTTAACAAGAACTAAGATGAGAGAACATATTACTCCAGTTTTGGCATCACTGCACTGGCTTCCGGTTGTTTTTAGGATTGATTTTAAAATTATTTTACTTGTCTATAAAGCTCTCAATGGTCTCGCACCTTCCTACCTACATGACTGCCTGCCTAAATATGTCCCAAACCGCCCCCTAAGGTCTTCCACTGCTGGCCTGCTCGCTTTGCCTAAAAAAATGGCAACTAAAAAATACGGGGAAGCAGCCTTTTGCTTCTACGGGCCGTCGGCATGGAACAAGCTCCCACTGTACCTTCGTCAGGCAGCCTCTGTAGACATTTTTAAAGCTCAGCTCAAGACCCACTTCTACAACATTGCTTTTAATTGATCTTTTATTTTTTTATTTTTTGTTATTCATGTCCTCACTGTATTGCATTACTGCTTGTTTTTTAATGTCGTTGCCTTGCTTTTCTTTTATTCTCCATTGTTCTGTAAAGCACTTTGAGCTGCATGTCATGAAAGGTGCTATACAAATAAAGTTTTATTATTATTATTAAACGTAATCAAATAATAAATGTAATCATCCATTCTGGCACAAACATGTCGGTCTAAGGGCCGATTTATACTCCTATTTTAGAGCCGAATAAAAGTCGGTTCGGCTCTGTAGAGTTCGGGGGGGGGGGGGGGGGGGGTGGTACCGTCCTAAAGTCGGCTCTTCGGTGCTACTGAAAATGTCTGACGAGCCGAAATCATTTCGGCACTACAGCGCCGAAACAGCGGTAAAATAGGAGTATGAATCGGCCCCAAGTCAGAATCAAGTGTATTGATACCCTATTACCCGCCAACCACCGTTGCCCGGGTAAACAAAATTACGCTTTTAACCCATTTTGGACTGAGGCCGATTCTAAAAAGCCCTCTGAATCCTGACCTAAGCTTTCTGAAAAACTTCAAATATTTATAGCATTTTTTTAAATACTGTACATACTGTACAAAACCCCAGAAGGGTTAGAACACTAAAAGGCGTTCCCGCCCAAAACGGGTTAAAGCACGCACACACACACAAATATTAGAAATGGGGTAAAATAGAAATAAATTAAATCCTGTCTCCTTCATAAATAAACATCATACTTGCTTAACATAGGTTGAGAGCAATGAACCAGACAGCCAATCAACTGTTACTTTTCAGGAAAGGGAAAAAAGGGACCTGTGTGCCATCTCATTATTATTTAGTCAAAAGTTGTTATTGTTATTAATACTAATAAAATAAATAAATAAAACATAATAAAAAAAACACCAAAATACCAGATCTACACACTCACAATGCAGCTTGCAGATAGTCTATTGTTGCTACTTCTGTTACGGAGGAAACGTGAAATATGGAGATACACAGGCTTCTGAAGTTGGGAGACAACACAGCAGTGCATCGTTATCAGCTGTCTGTCTGTCTGTCTGTCTGTCTGTCTGTCTGTGGCGCCTTCACCCTGGACCGCTACCAAGTACAGTAGACCAGGCTGCAGCCAGGGTGGGGGTCCGACCGCAGGGGACGACTTGACTCACCTCACACACGTGCACACGTGAGCGAGCGCACAGCGCTGGCATGCGGTATGTACCCGCCAGAGATAGGAACAGTGAGATAATAGTGTGTGTGTGTGTGTGTGTGTGTGTATATTACTATACTGGTAATTACTACCCTCGTCCTCACAAGAAAATGTGTTGTTCCATCATTAAAACAGATTTTTAGAGATGGGTTTACAATTAGAGAAAAAGACCCAGGTTGTGGTTAGGATTAGGATTAATCATTTAGAGGTTAGGTTTAGGAATTATACTTGGCTGCATTGTGCATAGCAGTGTCATGCACCATAAACAAATACTTATACTGTAAGCTCACAACGTGTCACACTGCAACACGCTATGAGCTTGTAGATCTGCTACTTTTCGTTTTACGGTTAAAAATGCCAAGATTGATTAAAAATGGCATTCATCATAATGCCATGTTCTAAAACGTTGACGTCCTCACAAGTATAGAAATTAAAAACTGTGTGTGTTTGTTTTGTGTGTGTGTGTGTGTGTGTGTGTGTGTGTGTGTGTGTGTGTGTGTGTGTGTGTGTGTGTCCTCGGTATGCAGTGGAAGGTGTGACTATGCATTTCCTGTACAGTGACAGTGATAACACCCAGGCAGACAGATTAGCATCACACCTCACAATGTAGCACAGGCTTAAAATAAGCACCCCCAGAGCGCAGCAGGGCAAAATACTGGGTCCTCTGTCTCCACTCATTTGACAACGGAGCATGTTACAGCTCTGACCATTTTCCAGAGCAGGGCTCCCCAGCAAAATTAGATAAAAATCAATTCAACCACTTGAAAACAGCATTATGCAGTTTGGGGTATCAGTGGCCACTTTGGACACAAATGGCAGCCAACGTCTACGACTTCATTACCCAAGAGTCTCTGCAAGCATGTCCGGCGGCCAGTCTTTGCTTTGACTGGCAGTTCTGCCTAACCTGACGCTGCCAGATCCAAGAAGCTTGCTACACAAATTTGTTTCTCAGCTTATCGGGATCTGTTATCTCGGAAGCAAATTCGATGACGGGGCTGTTCCTTTTTTTCAAGATACTTGGTAGATGATTGGATGGGACCGTCTGTCTTTCACCGTGTGGGCGTGCAAACACAACCAATCATATTGACGTGTCTATATAGCTTCACATCCGGTTCCGCACATATCCCGCCCTTAGCTCACGCCGATTGGTTCGAACCACGGAGCGGTTCGGGGTTAGCTGAACTCCCTGAGAGATCCCAGATGGATGCTGTGTTGGGGAACATGGTTACCCAATACCGCCCCCATCTGGCAGAGTCAGGTTAAGTTCTGCCTTGGTGAATTAGCAAATGCCAGGATGAAACTCATTATCTCCCCTATATATGTAGTAATACCAGATATAAAAACCTAGATATCTCATTCGCCACTGCAGTTCATTTGATCATTGTATCGCAGGGACGGCCAATCACGGCCCGTCTTTTCCGGGACTTCTCACTTCAATTCAAAGGAGCTTTATTGGTATGAGAAAATAAATGTTTACATTGCCAAAGCAAGTGTCTCTGATTGGCCTACTGAGCGTCCCCTTCTGTGACGCACATGGAAGCTTGACTCCCCTCATGGCACCCAAGATACAGATGCCTCAGAGCCGGAGGAGGCGTCTACCTTTCTATGTGCAGTAGGGCTGTCACGATTACAAATTTACATTGCTACATGTATACAGTAGCAACAACTAATGAGACACAGAAGTATAGCATCCGGATTGAAAGGTATTGAAAGGTAACAACATACAGTATAGGTTGCAACAGGTCTAAATGGGTTAAAACCGGGAAAGCATTTTAGCGTGCACTATTCAAAACATTTTTAATTAAAAACAGTTTTGAATTAAGAAAAAGTGTGAGAACTACAGATGCAGAAGGCATTTGTAGAGTGGGCCTCAGGTGGTCTTAAATGAAACTGTGGATGTGTTTTCACCTTTGACAGAGTGTGTGTTCCCCAGCCGGTGCAGGTCAGGCAGGATGTGCATGCAGTTGATGCAGCAGTAGGTGAAGAAGTCCAGGAGAACCACCTTACCACTCAGCTCTGCTCCCAGAGACAGAGGAGCCTCCACGTTCAGCCATTCCAAGTCTGAAAAAAAAACAGATCACATAATTTACCCCTTAGGGCGGAGGTCTGGAAAAGGGACCAATAGGCCGGGGACCTAGTGGTCCCTAGTGACTAGGGGGTACTCAGAATAACAACAGGGTGGGGGGCTCCAAATCTTTGTGTTCTTTTTTTGTTTATTTTACATTAACCACCCTTGCTTCCCTAGAGGCTATGCGTGTGACATGATGAAGTTATGCTGAACGCCTATTGAGAGACAGACAGATATTAGCTACAGTCAATGGAGGGTACTGTGCAATGCGCATGTATAAAGTGAGTGGCAAATCGAGTGGCAAAGTGAGTTTAACATTGTTTAACGTTGTTTAAGCAATCAAATAGGACTTTTCTGTTTGGATGCATCATGCATGGGCTGTCCAGAAAGTTGTTTTTTGACACTCAGTAGGTGTTCCCGCATATCTGAGTATGATGATGATGATGATGTCTATAGATAGTAAAGGAATTGCTGGCTGACCAAATATCTAACAAAAAGTTGTACAAATTAGGGCCTTTCTAACTATTAATTACTTATTTAACATACCGGTACGTGCACACTGTAGCAATGAGTGGTTATGTCGTTATGAGTCGTTCCGGTGTAGCTGCCGGGATTCAAACTAAGGCCTCCCGCATGAAAGTCCAACATCTTAACCACTAGACCAAAGGGATATCCCTATGGACCGGGGGAGATATTAGACTAGGCTCTGAGCCACACTGCTACACCGGCAATATTACTGAACAACATGGCATCAAAATCAGTTGAACCACCTTAAACCCTAATCTACTGGCTATTTAAAAAGACCTGATCTACAAGTACAAGCTCACAATGGGTCCTATTTTAAAAACATCTTGGGATTTCATTTTTAAACATTTCAACAAGATAAATACAAAACTGTTGTTTGTTGATATATCCTCTGGACATGGCAGGGTGCTAGCCCCATATGTGCCCTCTCCCTACGCTCATTCTGTAGCTCCGAGATGAGGTCACACACTGGGCCCCTCCCACCGCGTTTCAGAAACGGCGCAAGTTTCCGCAAACATCGTTTCTTATCCTTACCAGACCATTAATCCAAAACGTGTAGGGCCGATGCAGGTTTACACTAATTCAAATTTAGGATCGGCCCAGAAAATCCAACTCGCCATTTGAACTGAGCCTTTACGTCCCGTCTTTTGTCAGTCGCTGCCATGTTTATCAAAGAAGTGTGCGTGTGCGCGTGCATGTCGAGTGAACTGAAGTCGGTTGGAAATTTTCAACCAGGGGAGGCGCTAAAGCTATTAAACTTCCTTGATAAACATGGAAGCGACTGACAAAAGACGGGACGTAAGGGCTCAGTTCAAATGGCGAGTTGGATTTTCTGGGCCGATCCTAAATTTGAATTAGTGTAAACGTGCATCGGCCCTACACGTTTTGGATTAATGGTCTGGTAAGGATAAGAAACGATGTTTGCGGAAACTTGCGCCGTTTCTGAAACGCGGTGGGAGGGGCCCAGTGTGTGACCTCATCTCGGAGCTACAGAATGAGCGTAGGGAGAGGGCACATATGGGGCTAGGGCCCTAGGCAGGGTGCCAAAGAGCCAATTTTACATCAGTGCCCAGCAGACCAGTTTCCGTAGTTTGTTGATTACTTTTGATGCAGTAATGGTCTCCCTTTCCTTTTTTGAGGAATTAAATAGGCCTTAAAAGTCCTTATTGTCACTTCGCTGTCATCTGGACTCTGGAGGACCCCCGTATCGCCCTTCCTACCACCAAAACGTGAACCTCTTCCTGTTACCTCTCTTACTGGCAATGTGTGTTAATTGTTCGGTTGCCTTTACATTGTATGAACCTATGGGGGTCCCTGGCCCAGAATCATTATCATAGAGCTCCGCGGATAATAAATACACATTCATTAGGTGGGTGACAAACATGAAAAAGTATTATACAACCACAGAACAGATTATGAGACAGCACTGGGCTACTGGTCTTGACTGTTAAGTGTAAAGTGGTCTTTTTTTACCTGCGTCAAAGTCAGGTATTACCAGGTCTTTCTCGTCTAGTGTCTTCAGATAGTCAATCACTAGCTGTTGTTTTTCATCCTGGGTGGTGGCTTCTTCCAGGGCGACGTCCAGAGCACTTTGAAGAGGAAACAATGTGGACAGACTGCACGCAGACGCCATGTTTACTACAACAACACACAGGGTACTCGGTTTTGCCACAGGGTGTATTGGCCTGTGTGTCTATGGGCAGGACGCAGATAAGTAAGCCTGGGACCGAGGCTTTCCCCCCCTGTTTCTGCATGTAACTGCTGGTCTTAGGCTAGACTAGAGGAAGTGTTTTATTGTTAATGTTTATTGTTTAACCCTCTAAGACCCAGCGTTGCTTTTTAGCAACAAATTTATTTTATTTATTTACTAATTTTTTTCTTTTTTTTCTGTTCTTTTTTCCACCTAAACGTCATCCGTGATGTTCATTGCAATGCCATTTCAATGCCATTGGTCATGATATTTGCATATAAATACCCCCCACAGAGGCTGAAATTCACACAAATAAAAAATGTCTGGACTCTGTGCAATTGTGAACATTTTTTAACCTAAGACTTTAATAAAAGTAGGTAAAATAATTGTAATATATGTTTTTTTGTGATCATTAGAATGTCTAGAACATGTTTTATTCATTATTGTGAAAGATATCCCCAAAATGTTAATTATTAGTTTATTATATTATTATATAATTATTATAAATTTTTCATCAAACTTTTTTTTAACATATTTTAGTCCTAGTAGTACAAAGTAGTAGTAAGGTTGAAATCTATTTTTTGCAAGTAGAAATTAATGCGGGTGTTAGAGGGTTAAACACATTTATGTATTATACCTTTGTTCGTGAGTCATCACATTTAAGAAAAATATTGAATTGAACTAAAGTGTAAAAAGCTTGAAATTATATAATGTTAATTGAATATCACATACCTTCTTAAAACAGGGAAATAACTACCTTAAGCCAGCCGGCAGTGTAAGGAAATAGGCGGAGATTCACATCAGCACTTTCGACAGTAATGCATATTTGTAATCAATCACAGCAAATCATGCTCTTAAAGTATCTTGATTTTTACTACACGATAAAGTCATAACGTTGATATTGTCTTTATTGTGAGTAATTGTGATTTTATTGTTATAGTTAATAGCGTTGTTGTGAAACTGTGGAAAGTGCTGCTGGGCGTCCTGGCTTGTCTTTACTGTGTTCTTCTAGTACTGGCGGTAAGTGTGTACCGTGTACGATCATGTCAATAGAATACACATTAATATTTTGTTTATTATCTATTTGTTTATTATATATTCATTTATCATTTATATCCGTGGTACGATGCTGTCGCTTGCCGAAAAGATACAGCTGTCACCTGTCACGTTACATCGATTACTGCTTAAAAACAATGGAACAGATATGTAATAACATTAAGGCCCTTCTTAAAAGCAATGCAACAGATATCATGTGTATAAAAAAAAAGCATCGTTACAATGTAACATAATTTGATTCATTGATTGATTGAATACTGTATTAACAGTTTGCAAAACAATTAAAGCACAGAGGAATACATTTAATACAAATGCAATGCTAAATGGATTGAACCCAATAAAGCACTATGGCTTTGACAGGCAATATACAATCAATGCTATTCAAAAACATCATAAAAACGAGTACTAATCAGAAAAAAACAGTAGACTACAGTAAACAGTTCAAGCTTGTTTTTTTTTCTTTCTTTCTTTTTGTTTGTTTGTTTTTTGATAGGGACCTGTTCCGTATTGCAGCCACCTGTGCTCTTTTAGAGTGGGTTTGAAGGAGAGTAGGATTCACTCTTTTTCATGACTGGTTTGGCATTCCACATTTTGGTGGCATAGCAGTAGAAGTAGTATTCTTAATAACAGATATCTTGTGTAGCAGACAGTAGTCTCAAAACTCACCTCTTCAGACGCCACTTGCCCTAGCCTTGACAATCTTGCAGGGTATGCAAAGGCTTTATTACCATGGCATGTGTTGTTAATTGCTTACTGTAAATTGATGTGGATTAAGAGCATCTGCTAAATGCCTAAATTGTAATTCTAACACATGCTTGACACAATGTCAGAGGCACTTGCCTGTCGGTCAAGGACAATGTTCTAGGTACAAATTGTGTTATAAGTTATAACATATTAATGTTAAATTCAATCGATAACTGCCAAGTGGTGACAGTCACTTTGAAAAACAAATTGAGTGCAACTGCTAGTTAAGGTAGCATTGTTCTAATGAGTAGTAGCCAATAATATTTAATGAAGACAGAATGCACTTGCCCGTCGGTCAACCTGAAAGTAAACTCCACTTGCCCGAACCTTTTATTTACTGGGGCATTTATTTACTCGGGCAACCGTTCGTGTCAACCCTTTATGGAATGCTAACTTTAGATATGTTACAATGTAATATGGAGCTGTCATATAATGCTGTCATATTATTTATATACACTGTAACAGGTGCAATGATACAACGTAACAGACAATAAAAAAAATGAGTGTGTATGTCTGATTCTCAAGGCAACATGTAAGGAAATAGATTTTTGGCCAAGGACCCCCATCTGAAAAAATGTTGTGCCAGGGAGCCCAATAACAGAAGATTAGTGTTAACCTATTATAGCTGATCTACAAGCTACTCGTAGATCAGCTATGTTTGATATAGCCGAAGTGTGAAATAGGGTTAGGGTCGATAGGTCTAAGATAAGATTTGGATCCTCTTTCATTTATTTTTGCTGGGGGGGACCACTGTATAATGGAAGCCCAGATGAAAGTGATCCATTCAAACATGCTTTTGTTTTGAACAGGCTGTATACAGGCATCTGCATCGCAGCCTCCATGTTTTGTTCCTCCCCCAAATGTCACAGCAAGACGAAAGCGAGGATGACATTTGGGACTACAAACCTCTGAGGAAAAAGAGGAAAGCCGGGACCGGAGAGGGACCGGCGACTACCGGAGACGGACCCTCTACGTCCAAGAAAGGAAAAAACGTCAACAATGACTCTAAGAAAAGAAAAAGTGTGAAAAACAATGACTCTAACTCCTCTGGGAAGCCCTCTGCTGTGAAGAGAAGCAAAGCCGTTCAGGTTGGCAGAGACCTGACGAGTGGACGTGTGAATATTAGTAATGGATGTGCAGGTAAGCAGGGGAGGAAAGTAACTAAGTACATCTAATGTACTTAATAGTTGTACTCAAAGGACCACTGCACCCATTTTCATCCTGAAATTATTTTGAAAGTACTACAAGCTCACAACGTGTTGCTGTTGCATTTAGTGACGTGTTGTGAGCTAGTAGATCTGCTATTTTCAAGAAGATGTTTTGCAGTATTGATACGTTTATTTGTTTCCCCACCACCACAGGTGAGGTCAGCGCGGGCGGCTCGCAGCCTGATGGAGGTGACAGGTGGTGTCCCATCTGTCAGATGCCCTTCTCCATCTTGGTGGTCCAGACGCAACGGTGGCACGTCACCGAGTGCCTGGACGCCTCCAGGGAGGACCACGACAAAGGCAGTGTTCTCAATTCGTTTTATATCGTTGCTGTCGGGCAGAAACCTCTCATATCATCATATTCTAACTTTTTGTGTTTATTCGTAAATTAATTATTCATTTTAAATCATCAAAAGTAGCAGATTCATAAGCGCCCGCTGGCCAAGTGGTCCGGGCGCATGCCACATATAAGCATTGGCCTGACAGCGCGTTGCGTGTTCGAGGCCCATTCATGACGACCTTTGCTGTGTGTCTCTCCCCGTCTTTCTCCCTCTTTCCTGTCTATCTTCTATTAATAAAGGCAGAAAAGCCAAAAACGAATCTAAAAAAACCCAAAAAGAGTAGCAGGTCCACAAGCTCGAAACGAGTAGATCTGCTACTTTTGCTACTTTTTTTAATCTTGAAAAGCAACAGTTTTGGATATGAGGTTATGAGCATATGAGTTTTGTGGTTCCACCCCAGAGAGTGAAATCTCTTATTCAGATGAGAGACAGACAGACCTCTTTATTGATAACAGTTTAATTAAAATAGGATATAAAACACATTCTAAAAGATGAGTTGACAATTTAAACCCTGGCCCCTCAACCGACTTTGACATAAAGTCGGTTTGTGAATATAGCCACGCTTATAGATCGGCTATTTTCGCTATCTGTTGTAAGCCGACATATACAGTATCACTATCAGGCTTAAAGTGGTTAATGATACAGCAAGCATAGAACACTCAACATGGGCAGCTGTGGCCTAAAGCAGTCGTTCTCAAACCAAGGACCCTGAAAATGAGCACTTGTGCTCAGTAACTACCCTGGGTAAATAATGAACTGTACAAAGAGCCTTTTAATTGTTTTAGTAGTAGTTAATAATTGTACATACTCCGTTGTCCATACAGAGTGCCCTGATGGCTTCCAGTGCACGTCTACCATTCCAAGCCACTACAGGAGGTACAGTCACACGCTGCTGGCACACAGCCGGGCATCTGGGGACCCCGTCTGTCTCCTGGAAAGACAGACCCCTGCTGAGTCCAGCCTCGGTGGTCTCGCCAGACCACCGGCCTCTGGGTCCATTTTAGACAGCTCACAGGTAGGGATAATTGTTATTATCCTGATAATAAAAAAGAAAATCACAATTATCTTATCGTAAAGATTTTCATTTATCGTGAAATTGTCCTCCGTCATACACTAGGATGTATAGCTGCAAATTCAGTACCACTATGCTTTATAAAACGGACCTGTAAAGATAGTTCTTATTTCACTCTTCACAAAAATAGCAAATTTGCTATTTTTGGCGAACATTCCCCCCAGAATAGGGATGCTGGGGGTTCAAGTGGTTAACAAAAGCAAAACTTTTAACTTTCGAGCATATTTTGAACATTGCGATAAATAAGCTCAATTGAAATTATTGTTATGTAACTTTCATATCGTCCCGTCACTACTCACAGGACAGCGTTGTCAGCCTCTATTCTCAGTCCAACCTCAGCGCCTCGCCCGTCGACAGCGACTTTCCGACGCCGCCAAGTACACCAAGGACGCCGTCGCCGAAGGTCGCAAACGGCCTCCTGTTGCTGCGCTCGCCCGGCCCGGCGGATTTCAAGAAGAGGAAAGGCTGGTCGTCGACCTCCTCCAGAGGAAGCAACAAGTCCACAGTCTCTTCCCAGGGGAGTAAAACCGAAGTGTCGTCGACACCAAAGCCTCCCAACTCAGGCGGGGGAAGCCAGGCCTCTCAAGATGCTTTCATAAAAACTGACGTTTCTCCTGAAGATGCTGTCGTAAAAACTGACATTTCTCCTCAAGGAGTTGTCGTAAAAACAGACTTTTCTCCTCAAAGAGGTTTCATAAAAGCTGACTTTTCTCCCGACGGTGACGACGATGAAATCTCCTATTCGCCTTTGTCGAAGTTCCCAGAAGAAGAGGAGGAGGAGATCGTTGGGGGCTCGCTCCCTCATAGTGTGACTGAACGCGAGTCAGACAACGACTCCTTGATGCTGTTCAGCGACGATGAGCTTTTCGGCACTTTCGCCGATGACCTGGAAGCCGGGACCGGAGAGCAGGGTGTCTCGCCTTTCCCAGACAACTCCCAGGTATGTCACAATGACAAAATATTATGCGTTATTAAAGTCACAGTTATTTAATACATGAGCGGCTAATTGCAAATATTTCAGATAGTCATCAGAATCCTTGACAATATTTCATACATACATCCCAACACAAAAATTGCAGAAATAGCAGATCTACTAGCTGAGCTTGTCGATTGGCTATTTCAACTGTTTTCTTTTCTTTTGTTTAAGTCTAAAATTATTAATAATATGGCATTGTTTGGGCCATAATACATGATTTCTTTTAATTAGTGTGGTTGCCTGAAGGCAACCATACTATTGTTTTTGTGACCTTTTATTGTGGGCTCGCCTCAGCGAGCACACAATTGTTACTGCCAGTTTATATTTATATATTTCTTTATTCCAATTTCCGCCACTTTTTTTGGCACCTAACTACTTCCACATACTTTATGCTAGAAATTTAGTTCAAACTTCAAACTGTTCAGCTCTTTGCAGTGATGTGTGCTTGTATTTTTATTTTTACAAAGTTCTATACTTTTTATACTTTTTAACTTTTTAACTTTTTTTTACATTCTTTATAGTGAGAGTCGATGGAAGAAAGGTCCCATTTTTCACAGTTAACTTTTTTGAGCTCTTATTACTCCGTCATACTTTCACTTTGAAACTTCATTCAAACTTTATAATGTTCATCTATCTTTGAACTTTAATTGGTGAAAAAGTTGTTTTGAAAAAGTTTATACTTTTTAAAATATTTAACTTTATTTATAGTTTTTTCCTCCCATTGACAATGTATGGGATTTATCTCTAAATCAACCTCACTTTTGCAGCCTCATTACTCTGGCATACTTTGTCGTAGAAACGTGATTTAAACTTTAGAAAGCTCACACGACTCTGGACTTTTTCGTGGTTCAAACCGTATTCGAATACGTTAAACGTTTTTTCCGAAATCGCAGTTCAATCGCAGGCCGTTTCGCCTAATTAGTGCCAAGTTAGAGTGCAGGGCTTCTTTCACTAGAGTGCGGGAAGTGAAAATCTTTCCTTGAAAATTTACCAAACAAATTGCCGTCCCGGCCAAAATATTCACTTTACACGCATGTCCTTTGGTCATTTTGTAGCCACACATGTCCTCTTTCACACAATGTGACCACCAAAACACAGAGACATACAGAATGTGAACTACGGCCTTTTAAGTGACACAAATACAGTCAATCTGCTCATTGACCTCCATTGTAAAATCCTTACGAGGAAATTATCGCGATGACAATTCTTAACTCGCTCTTATAACCACATTTTCGATCGTACCAACACCACAATCGCACATGGTGTACCTCAATATCTCAGGCCACTCACAGCGAAGAAATTATTTGCATTCGACTTTTACTTTTTGCGATAGAGCAATTTGTTCGGGCATAGTTTCCCCCCATTCAAGACCATTCAAGATCAAGACCTTCAAGTTGCGCGCCACTTGTTTGTCTTTTACACTTCCACAGCTGAGACATATAAGAGCTTAATTACAGGGCTGAAATTAAAGTTACAAGATCTCAATGAGTTGCTCTGCGATACCTTGTGGGCTTGTAGGTCTGCTATTTGTGCAATTGGATGGCCTTTACACAGCTCTCGCAAGAGCACGCACGCACGCATGCACGCACGCACACACACACCCTGTCTTCCTATTGGCTGGCCTTTACACAGCTCTCGCAAGTGCACGCACGCACGCACGCACGCACGCACGCACACACACACACACACACGTTTATAAAAAAATATTTTCAAAAAAATTAAAAAAAAATTAAAGAATTAAATTTTTTTTTAAAAAAATTAAAAAAAATTAAAAAAAATTAAAAAAATGGAAACATTGAAAAAAAAATGAAAAAAATGAAAAAAATGAAAACTTAAAAATTAGCATGTTAGCATGTTAGCATGTTAGCATTAGCATGATAGCATTAGCATGTTAGCATGATAGCATTAGCATGTTAGCATGTTAGCATTAGCATGTTGACATTAGCATGTTAGCATGTTAGCATGATAGCATTAGCATGTTAGCATTAGCATGTTAGCATTAGCATGTTAGCATGTTAGCATTAGCATGTTAGCATTAGCATGTTAGCATGTTAGCATGATAGCATTAGCATGTTAGCATGTTAGCATTAGCATGTTAGCATGTTAGCATGATAGCATTAGCATGTTATCATTAGCATGTTAGCATGTTATCATTAGCATGTTAGCATGTTAGCGTTAGCATGTTAGCATTAGCATGTTAGCATGATAGCATTAGCATGTTAGCATTAGCATGTTAGCATGTTAGCATTAGCATGTTAGCATTAGCATGTTAGCATGTTAGCATGATAGCATTAGCATGTTAGCATGTTAGCATTAGCATGTTAGCATGTTAGCATTAGCATGTTAGCATGTTAGCATTAGCATGTTAGCATGATAGCATTAGCATGTTAGCATTAGCATGTTAGCATGTTAGCATTAGCATGTTAGCATTAGCATGTTAGCATTAGCATGTTAGCATTAGCATGATAGCATTAGCATGTTAACATTAGCATGTTAGCATGATAGCATTAGCATGTTAGCATGTTAGCATTAGCATGTTAGCATTAGCATGTTAGCATTAGCATGATTAAAAAATTAAAAAATTAAAAAAAATAAAAAACATTAAAAAATTAAAACTAACTTTTTTTTAAACTTAAAAGGAAAAAAAAATAATAAAGAACTTAATATTTTTTATCTTAATATTTTTTTTAAGAAATATCTTAGACCATTATCAATAATCATTGTGTTTATGCTTTTAAAGATAGGCCTATATGCTATTTGAACCTTCTTTTTACATGTAAAAGTATGCTATTTCTGTTAAGCTCATGAATGCTTTTATATGTATACTCCATTGGATTGACTATTTTTTTTCTTTTTTACCTTTTCTTGATTCATCAAGAATACATTGTAAAGCATTATTCATACATTACAAATCATTAGTAGACAGTAATACTTTACTTACTTTATTCTGCCCCTTTTTGGGCATCATACTACTTCCACATACTTTATTTCCGCTTTATGCAGTTATTTATGCTTAAACTATAGTTTTTACAAATGTTCATACTTTTTTAACTTTTACTTCAGCTTTAATACATTTTCTACTTTTCTTTACAATATGTTACAGTCCAGAAATTTTGATTATGGACTTAGACCACCAATGGTAACACCATTACTCCGGTCCCCGAGTTTCAAACTTGACACGGCAATAACTTTATACAAAGCATTTTACGCGAGCCCACGCAGTTTCTACAGGAACTGCTTTCTAGTTAGTGTAGTTGCCCTGAGGGCAACTATACTATTGTTCTAGTGCTCTGTTTATTTTGACGCATTATACCTCCCACAGTTTTTGTCGCACGCACTCGAGCCATATGTCAAAACGACGGGCTACATCGGGAATCGTGTGCTTGTATTTTGCTAAGACATTTGTTGGATAATTTAATTGATATGAATTAATTAGTGCATTAGTGCATTTCCCCATAGACATGAATGGGAAAATGCAAAAACTCACTTTCAAGTATTTTTTCCTCTGAGACCGTAAGGGCTATACTTACAAGACTTGGAGGAGAGATTCATCATAATTATTAAAATTAATTACCTTAGAAGTATATCGTTCGGCCTCATGGTGGCGCTATAACAGCCAACTTTACCTTTTGGGCTATAACTCTTGAACCGTAGGTCGTAAAATCAAAAAGTTTTTTTCCCTGGATTCCTTGGGTCATGACGCATCTCCCCATATAGGCCACGCCCATTTGCGTCTAGATAGATTTCCCGCCATTTTGAATTTTTTTCAAAACACACTTTTTGCTCCTCCTCCTACAGATTTTGTCCAAATTTCACACAAATCGGTACACATGATCTCCGGACCTATCCCATTAAAACAGCACAGTCAGAATTTAGATCTTCTGTATCGTTCCGCCGTAATCGTCTTCCGAAGTTAGTGGGAGGGGCCTACTTTACAAAACACGCCACAATTCACGCACGGAATGTCCGATCCATCCCAAATCTGAATCACATGTCGAGGGTGGCTTAATCAACACAGAGCCAAAAGCCATTCCATTTTCGACGGGTGCGATGTGGGCAACTACACTTTGCAATTTCCCAGAATTGCCTCTTTCTAGTTATTATTAATAATGTTATTATTATAGATAAACTTTATTTTGTCCCGTTATACCTCCCACAGTTTTTGTCGCGCGCACTCGAGCCATATGTCAAAACGACGGGCTACATCGGGAATCGTGTGCGTGTATTGGGATAAGACATTTGTTGGATAGTTTAATTGATATGAATTAATTAGTGCATTAAATTTCCCCATAGACATGAATGGGAAAATGCAAAAACTCACTTTCAAGTATTTTTTCCTCTGAGACCGTAAGGGCTATACTTACAAGACTTGGAGGAGAGATTCATAATAATTACTAAAATTAATTACCTTAGAAGTATAACGTTCTGCCTCATGGTGGCGCTATAACAGCCAACTTTACCTTTTGGGGTATAACTCTTGAACCGTAGGTCGTAAAATCAAAAATATTTTTTCCCTGGATTCCTTGGGTCATGACGCATCTCCCCATATAGGCCCCGCCCATTTGCGTCTAGATAGATTTCCCGCCATTTTGAATTTAGTTCAAAACACACTTTTTGCTACTACTCCTACAGATTTTGTCCAAATCTCACAAAAATCGGTACACATGATCTCCGGACCTATCCGATTAAAACAGCACAGTCAGAATTTAGATATTCTCTATCGTTCGGCCGTAATCGTCTTCCGAAGTTAGTGGGAGGGGCCTATTTTACAAAACACGCCACAATTCACGCACGGAATGTCCGATCCATCCCAAATCTGAATCACATGTCGAGGGTGGCGTGATGAACGCAGAGGCAAAAGCAATTCTATTTTCATCCATAGGGGGCGCTACAATTGCAAAAACAATTACCCGTTTGTTGCAAAAACACGATTTTGGGGGGGAAATCCCCTTTGAATGACTTACGCATGATCACAAAGGGTGACTTGACATTGTAATTGGCTGGCAAAATTACTGGGAGGGGCCTATACCCCTTTGTTGCAAAAACATGATTTTGGGGGGGAAATCCTCTTTGAATGACTTATGCATGATCACAAAGGATGACTTGACATTGTAATTGGCTGGTATAATTACTGGGAGGGGCCTATATCAGCCAACCTATCCGATTTCAACAGCACAGTCAGAATTTAGATCTTCTGTATCGTTCGGTCGTAATCGTCTTCCCAAGTTAGTGGGAGGGGCCTATTTTACAAAAAACGCCACAATTCACGCACGGAATGTCCGATCCATCCCAAATTTGAATCGCATGTCGAGGGTGGTTTCATCAACGCAGAGACAAAAGCGATTCCATTTTCGACGGGTGCGATGTGGGCAACCACACTTTGCAATTTCCCGGAATTGCCTCTTTCTAGTTATTAGTACATTGGTCATATCTGCCCTGTGCAGTTTTTCTTTGCAAAGCCTAAAATGCAAAAGAAATTTATCTCTTTTTAATTATTATGTTCCAAAAACACAATTAAACTGTCACAATAATTAGTTTGACAATTAACCGTCAAGTAAAATGTTATTATTGTGTTACCCAGGTGGACCCGGGCACCTCGTCAGGGCCTGGTAATCAGGGGCCTGACTCTGCAGCTGCTGCACACACCCCCAGCTCCAGCAGAGAGGAAAGCCAAAACCAGGGGAAAGCGCACAGCTCTGGCTGCCTCCGGTCCCCACAGAGCAAGGTTTTAGACCGACTGCGACAGACGCTCTCTGGTTCAATAGAAGTGCCTCGTGGAGTTTTAGACGAACCTGCCTTGTTTCCTCATCAAGACCTTTCCTCGTCTCAAAGCTCACTGTCTCAAGCATCTCAGTCCGTCGCCAGGGCGCCTCAATTGGGACAGAGCAAGAAGCAGACGGACATTGGGGTCTTTTTCGGGCTCAAGCCCCTCAAGGAGAAGGAGGTAGGCCTGCTATCAATTATGCAGGCTATTATTGGAATGATAATGTTTTGATGAATCAAATAATTGAGAAGCTATGTTTGTCTTTGTTTAATCCTTTATACATAGCAACAATGTTACGCGTGTGACTTTGTCGCAAAATGGTGTCATGCAAAGACTGAAAAAAGTCAATTTAAAAGCTCTGTAGATCGAAAACTTTCCACTATTTTTGAAAACAATTTAATTTGATTAACTATTTGCACCCCTAGGAGGAGGAGAAGGCGGAGAGCGCTGCCCACAGCTCGCCGGCAGCGGAGAGCTCAGCGAAAAGGCGAGGCGAGAGGAGAGCCAGGCGGGGCAGGAGCAGGGCTGCCACCTCCTCCGGTGTTCCACACAGCCACATTGCAGGAGGTGACACGGGGACCTTGGGTGACAGCCAGGCAGCGGGAGCCGAAGGAGGTGTAGGAAGAGGTGGCAGGCCAGCGGGGAGGAGAAGAGCTGAAGGAGGTGCAGGGAGAGGTGGCAGGCCAGCGGGGAGGAGAACGTGGAGTAGGTGGAGCAGGGATGGAGAGCCAGGGGAGACCAGACAATGTCCCTTCTACAAGAAGATCCCAGGTGACTGAAGACTGCTACTAGGATAATGCATTGTATTAAAAGTATATAAAATAATAATAATAATTTCACTAATAATAACTTCATATTTGGGCATGCCTGACACAGAACTCACAGGTCCCCAGACAAATTAAGCATCAAAAGCTGTTTAATGTGAGGTGATAGTAGTATAAGGATATCACGTTTATATATAATTGTATGGTTTTTAGACTGTGGCCGAGTCTACAAAATGTCTTCTAAATCCAGTTTTCTGAAAAAATATATGCTTCTAAATCTATGTCAGTGGTTCTAAACTTTTGTACTACAGTATATGTATTTGGCCGTTCCAGGGACCCCCAGAAACAAATAATTTAGTTTAAAAAATAAATGCACACATTGTGTGCAATTTGCACACATTTCTATCTGCTATTTCTGAATAGACAAAGTATACTATATTGTTTAAAGTACGGTATATATAATGTTAAATCAAAAAATTACACAGAAGCTTTCCCGGTCTTAATGGATTCATTGTGTGTTTGTGTCTGTGTCTTGTGTTTTTATGAGGTGAAATGACAGTGTGGCAATATAATTCTGTTAAATGCTTGAAAATGGCAAGATCTACCAACCTTGTACATCTGCTATGTACACAAATGCCCCTGGCACAAATTATTTTCAGATGAGGCTCCACAACCAAATACATATTAATTTGGGGGTCCTTGACATGATAATGTTTGAGAACCTCTGCCCACTACAGTACAGTAGTACAGTGGGACATACTGCATCTATCCATGTATCAATTTGTTTTGTATTCTACAATACATTAATCTAATAATCATGTTCTTTGTGTTCAGGCACCAAGTTTGCTATTGACGCCTTCAATTATGGCGAGATTGAGGGCATCTCGGCATACTTCCTCACCCACTTCCACTCAGACCACTATGGAGGCCTGAAGAAGAAATCCACAGTCCCCATCTACTGCAACAGAGTGAGTGTGTTGACCCTGTGCAGTAGCGGACCCCCACTTGATACAATTATTTTATGTGGGACCCCCAATCTACACTGTAAAATAGGTCTGTCACAATAATTACATAATCGCCTAATCGCAATTATTTGAGATAATCGCAATTATTTGAGATAATCGCAATTATTTGAGATAATCGCAATTATTTTTGCATAATCATCAATCGTTTCCATGTTGAAAAATGTCCATACTTTTTCAAACACTTTTCAAAAATACCAGAAATAGCAGGTCAGTTCTTGACGTGTGGTAAGCTTATAGATCATCAACTATTGGCAATTATGACAAATAATTGCGAGACAACCCTTACCTATAGAGCATCTTTTTTAATGATTATTATTTTATATGATGATTAGATTTTTATTGTTATTATTCATGTCATGATTATGAATTGAATACCCAGGAGCTGAATGGAAACAAGACCTATATTCTATTCCATCATAATCTGAGTTCTGAGTCCTCAACTGCGAACAAACATATCCCAGAAAAGTTATTAAGTTATAAAGAAAAAAGATTAAAAGCTCTTCAAATTGCCAACTTTGAAGTATTGTGGTCCAAAAGAGATTACTTTCACAGGTGGTTTATTTTCCTTTTTTTAAAAGCTAAATCACCCCGTCAGCTGTGCTTACCCACTGTGCAGGGAGGAAAATGCTTGATTCGTTTATCCGCTACACCGCCTTAATCAACTTTTCCTCGGTGTTGCCATGAATTCCAATCCCCCTGCGGGCCGCGGTTTGTCAATTCTCAGCAACAATGTACTTCGTTTGCATTTTAAGTGAAGCATTAGAAATAACAGCATGGGTTTTTTATGCCTCTGCCAACCAGTTGCCGTTTATATCTGTTCCCTGTCCAGTGACTCCAGTCTCTTATAGCAGTGACTCCCAAACCTTTCAGCTCAAGACCCATCTACAAGCTCACAATATATCTGCGACACATTGGGAGCTTGTAGATCGGCAATCTTCGGCACGCAGCTAAGTATATATCAGGCATTACGACGCCATCACGACCCGCCAAAAATACTTTTTTATTTTTGTAATTTTTGACTAAATCAACTGTAGATTTAGTCAACTACAATCTTTGGATATTTAGTCAACTAAAATTACAAAATTAAAACATTTCAGATGAAATATAGGGCTGACGCAAAAAGAAAATATTCGAAGCTTCGTTAGATGGCACGAAAAATAAAAATAAATTTTAATTATTATTATTATTATTTTTTAATCAAAATAGCTGATCTACAAGCCCACAATGCTTTGCAGCATGACATATTAAGAGCTTGATCTGCTACACTTCAAAGCCATGTGCTTGAGCTCCACCATTCATGAATCACTAACTCATTATTTAATAATTTAATATTTTTTATTACACAATAGGCCTACTTACAGTACTCCTGCAGCTGCAACTGAATTAGGGGAAAAAAGGTCAAAACGAACTAAAACTAAACTATAATGAAAAATCCCCAAAACCTATTTTTACCTTGGTGTGTGTGTGTGTGTGTGTGTGTGTGTGTGTGTGTGTGTGTGTGTGTGTGTGTGTGTGTGTGTGTGTGCGCGTGTGCGTGTGCGTGTGCGTGTGTGCACTCGCACGCATGCGTGTTTCAGATCACAGGTAATCTGGTGATGAGCAAGCTGAGGGTGTCAGAGCAGTATGTCCATATCCTGCCCATGAACGTCCAGATGACAGTGGACGGTGTCAGAGTCACCCTGTTGGACGCCAACCAGTGAGAATCACACACTGAGGAGCCGCTGCTCCGCCCCTTGACCACGCCACTAAACACGCCTAATCACAATCATTTGCGATAATCGAAATAATCTTTTGCATGATCGTCAATAGTTTCCATATCGACAAATGTCCATAAAAAAAAATTAAATAGCAGAAATGGCACATCTATCTAAGCTTACAAGCTTGTAGATCAACTGTTTCCACTATTTTGTACATTATTTGGAAAGAAAACATTATAAAAAATCAGGGATTTATTTGTATATTTAAATAATTTTCATATCTGTCCTGTGCAATTTGTGATTACAAAGACCAAAAACAAAACTCCACTAATTCAAGACTTCATGGGGAGTGTAATGTTTCGAAAACAAAATCTAAAATAGCAGATGTATCATGTACAAGCTTGCAGCCTGGCATGAAGTCACGCACTGTGAGCTTGTATCTGTTCTTTTTGGGAAGCACTTTTCTGAATCCTAAAGAGGTTTCTGAAAAGCGTGCATGTGTGCGTGCACGTGCCTGTGTGTGTGTGTGTGTGTGTGTGTGTGTGTGTGTTGTATTCCACAGTTGTCCAGGATCGGCCATGCTGCTGTTCATGCTGCCTGACGGACAGACGGTGCTTCACACAGGAGACTTCAGAGCTGACCCCTCCATGGAGACGTACCCTGAGATACTCAGCTGTAAAGTCCAGACCCTGTACCTGGACACCACGTGGGTGACCCTGTGACCCCTAACCTATAGCCCTGTAGCTGGAACCCATGTTATTGACCCCAACCCTAACCTATAGCCCTGTAGCTGGAACCCATGTTATTGACCCCAACCCTAACCTATAGCCCTGTAGCTGGAACCCATGTTATTGACCCCTAACCCTAAACTATAGCCCTGTAGCTGGAACCCATGTTATTGACCCCAACCCTAAACTCTAACCTGTACCTGGACACCACGGTGGTGACCCTGTGACCCCTAACCTATAGCCCTGTAGCTGGAACCCATGTTATTGACCCCAACCCTAAACTCTAACCTGTTCAAACTTCATGGACAGCATTTTAGTCTAAACTCTAACCCCTATACCTGTGGGCTTGTAGATCGGCTAGTTTCAAATTGCCGAAATGTATGTAGGGCTGAAGTGAGTAATGTGTTTACTGTTTTGTAATAATAATCTAAGGTCACATTCACACCAGAGAGCTTTGCTGCGATTAAAACGAATCCTGCTGCGCATTTTCAGAAAGTGCACTTCGTTTGACAGGTGTGAATGCTCATTTGAATCCTAATGCGTATCAAAGATCCGCATTTTACTCCGAGCAAAAACGGGGGTTTCACTTCGCACTTGATTACGATTCGGTGCAGGTGTGAATGCAATCCGCAGTAAATAAAGGAAATGAAGCAAACAATGTGGCGGGTGAGGAGCTGAACACAGTTGGAGACGGAGAAGGCATATTTTACGCAGCGCAAAGATGTCCCGTTACCGTGGATAGACGTGGTCGAATGAGGAGACTGAAGCCCTGATCGAAATGAGGACGAGTACATTAATCAATTGCTTAAGAAAACACATAAAAACACTGCAGTGTATTATAGCCTACAGAATATTCTGTCTGTCTGTGCCGTAAACATGGAGTGCTGTCTGTCACTGTGTGGGGACTGGGGAGCAGGGACTTTCATCTCGATAAACTTGTAAACATTTTGCGCTGCTGTCTGTTATATCAGTGCGCTCAGCGCTGTGCCTCCATGCCCAAAAGTGCGTGGCTGCATGCGTATAGTGAGAGAGAGCGAGAGGGGGGGGGTCCAATCCCAGACGGCACGACACATGCACGTTATGAGTATAATTTTATCACCATAGATTTAACTGTGTAGGCTAGTTTATGAATGGAACACATTGATAAAGGTCCCCCCTGCTGCGTTTCCAATTGCTGCGGATGACAGTGTTCAGACAGCAAAATTGACAGCAAATTAAATATGCAAGAATCCCAATTTCTCCGCCCATACACATTGAGTCTACCGAAGTATTAGGTGGGAATGTGACCTAAATCTACAAAGTAACTTGTAACTAAAGTGTTTTACATAATTGTAAAAGTGGAGTCAATATTGGTAGAAGAAAGTATTGAAAATGGAAACACTCCTTGTACTGTACTTACTGTTCTGTACGCAAGCATGTGAAAAAGAGAAAATGTGTGTCTGTGTGTGTGCGTGCGTGCGTCTATTGATCCCTCTCTCCTCTGTAGTTACTGCAGTCCAGAGTACACGTTCCCTGCACAGGACAAGGTGATCAGCTTCGCGGCCAACACGGCCTTCGAGGCAGTGACGCTCGCCCCTCGCACCCTGGTGGTGTGTGGCTCCTACTCTGTGGGCAAAGAGAAGGTGTTTCTGGGTGAGTGCTCCCAACAGCGGAACCACTTCGTCTATCGACGCTGTCTGGCAAAACCACCTAACTCCTTCGGCTTGCCATTAACTTAATGGCATGATGACCTCCCCTTGTGATCTCCCGTTTGTTTTTGTTTTTGTCGGGCCAATTTTGAAAGATTCAAGATTCAAATATTATTTGAATGCATGATGTATCAGGGTATTCCACATTCTAGTGGCAGAGTAGTACATTTGGTGGCAGAGCCCCTCAAACCCCCATCAAGGACCCCCCCCCCTTTGAGAAACAGTGAGCTAACGGCTATGCTTGGGTGAATAGTGAATGGAAACATGCGTTTGTTTTCAGCGCTGGCGGACGTGTTGGGGTCCAGGGTGTGTCTGTCCCGGGACAAATACAACACCATGTGTTGTCTGGAGTCGGACCACATCAGAGAGCTCATCACCACGGACGGGAAGGCAGCACAGGTCCATGTCCTGCCCATGATGAAGATCAGCTTCAAGGTAGCTTCGGGCATGCAGACATGACGCTTTTTGGGGCGGAAATTGCCGTTTGGAATAAAAAATAGGTCTAGATACTGTAGATGGACAAAGTAAACAATATAGTTTAAACCAGTCGTTTTTAAACCCCTGCCTTTCCCCCCCCCCCAACTCTCTTCGGGAAGAAGGGAGGGGATGAGCAGCGCGCTCTGTCGGTCTATCACCCTGCTGTTTACAATCGCCGGGCAATGACATACTTTTATAAATTAAATAGGGCTGTCAAAGTTAACGCACTATTAACTAGTTAACTCACAATCCTTTTAACGGCACTATTCTTTTTTGACGCACGATTAACGCACTGTGAAGTTTGACAGAATGGTTGAGAGACGCATGGCAATTTTACACTGAAGAGTTGAATAATTGTTAAACAGCTGCATTACTTAAGTTAATTTAAGTCTACACAATTAGAAAACTTAGAAAACATGTTATTTTGATCAACATGGCCTGTTATCTCTAGTAATGGTACCATTGGCCAACATCAATACAGTTCTTTAGTTTGGGTCTGG
This sequence comes from Protomyctophum parallelum, assembly GCF_964188405.1. Lineage (NCBI taxonomy): Eukaryota > Metazoa > Chordata > Actinopteri > Myctophiformes > Myctophidae > Protomyctophum > Protomyctophum parallelum. The sequence continues at coordinate 6,844,243 of NC_139719.1, forward strand.
AAGGCTAAATGTCATCAAATGGTGGTTCCGTGGCTCAAATGCAGAATAAATAATGGACCTTGATATGAAAAATCTTGAAAACCACAGATTTAAGGTATATTTAGAACGGATAAAAAATATGCGATTAATTTGCGATTAATCTATGGGCAATCATGCGATTAATCAGATTAAATATTTTAATCGATTGACAGCCCTAAAATTAAATAATAACCATTATCAGGAATAAATGGGTTTCAATTCACATTGTGACAGACCTACCCACCTCTCCCAACTCGAGGACAGTTGAAGCACACAGCCCACTGATCAGTGCACAACCCCCTGCCTGGTTCGCTGAAACCTTTTGGTGAAGAAGTCACGGCTACTGCGAGTAGCAAAGAAAAAGACCCGGCCATTATCACCCGTTCTGCCACAGTGATAATGGTTATTTATTAATTACTTAAAGGGTCATTCCACTAATGTGATTCATTCACCATGTTAATGATTTTTTGGAAATTTATTTTCCAAAAAATCATTAACATGGTGAATCACATCTTGATGACATCATCAAGATGATGTCATCATGTTAATGAACAGCTCTATTAAGATATATTAAGGTATATTAATGAAAATGAATGGAATGCCCCTTTAATGAAAGTATGCCTTGTCCACGTTTCACATCATCTGAAGCAAACATTAAATTCGTGGATGCTGTGAGAGAGGGAGGGGTGGCCTCCTACTCCCCCGAGATAGGAATACATCAGTGGGCAGCCGGGGGTCGAGGGTCAGTGACAGACCGACAGCGTGTCCCTTTCCCGGGAGACTTGGGGCTGAAGACCCGGACCCGACATTTAAACACAAGCTGTTTTAATTGCTTCCACGACGTGCTGGCTAATACAAATGTATTTATTTCCATAAATCCAACTCTTGCCAAATCAACGTTAACATTACATACACAGCCGTGTATGTAATAGATAAAATATATAAATTTTAATTCGATCTTGGTGCAGTCGTGAGGGAGAGGACAGCGGAGTGGAGCAGAGGCTGCCCCCCCAAGATGAGCACATGAGCAGGGGTACGAGGGAGGAGACCGGTCCATCGGCTCGTTCGGTTATTTACCAAAGTATGTTTACCAAGATTATAATATTTATTTCTCCATAAATAGGTTATTTTACATTTTATACTTTAAAATGCGCGCCTGTTCAAACGGTCTATTTTCTGATCGCTCCAGCCTCGACTTGAGTGACAGGTCGCTTGGGCACGCCCACTTTCTGAAAGCAAGGCAGCTTCAGAAGCGTTTTAGCTCGCTGTATTTTTCTAGCTTCTGGCGGTGTGAACGCGGCTTAATTGTAATACTATACGGTGAAACTAATCTTTGTGAAATTGCTTCAGGAAGTCTGAAGTTACTAACAGTCTACCGTGACGTGGTTGGGGAATAGGTTTGAATTAAAATAGCCGATCTACAAGCTTACAACGCATCATCTTGCGATGACTTGAGTTAATAATAGTACTGCTTATAGATCTGCTCTGAAAAAAGTTTGGGACCTTCTGGGTGTCTGAAACTCCTTCCTTCGTATAACAAAATCTGTAAACTGCAGCCTGAGCACTTTCTAAAGTGTGGGTTGTCAATTATTTAGAGATTTTGATTAATTACGCATACTCCTAATGTGTCAATTAAAATGTTTGTCTAGAGGAGGCTCATCAAAGGCATGGGAACATTAAAGTGTAGCTAATTAATTACATCCTTATCTCCCCGCAGGCAGTTTGACTCAATGTAATTATGTGCGCTGTATTTTATAATTATAAACATGCATATCCTACTATATGTAAATGTAATCTATACAGTGACTACTATGGAAGTTTAGTTTTGGTTGATCACTTTATTCCTGGCATCGCTGTATTAGGCATTATGTTATTGTTGGGGAAGCTATTTGAATCTACAAGCTTCTACACGTGACAAGTGATCTACACGAGAGCTTGTAGATCAGATCATTTCAAGCAGATTTTGTGTAGATGCACAAGTGCAGTTGTAAAGTCAGGTTTGTTGACTAAGTACAGTATTAGAGCAGGGGTTTTCAATTGGGGGTCCGGGACTCCTCAGAGTTACTACAGGGGCTAGCGCCAAGTTGTGTGACTTTTGTTCTTTTTCATTACCCAAAAACCCTCCCATCCCTGATAATACAAAAAGAGATCCAATACACTCTGCTACAGTCAAGTAAACAAGCCTTTATTGAAGCGGCATCTCTGCAAAGAGCATTAAAAAAGAAAGACCTACTACTACACGTTTCGGCTGTAAAAGCCTTCGTCAGGGTCCCGTGAACCCTCCCATCCCTATTCTGAGTGGAACATTAGCCGAAAATATAATGTGGTCAAATGGGGTCCTTGGCCTGAAAAGCCTTTCGGTTGTTGTGTCTCCTCTCATCAGCATCTGCCGGGGTACCTGAGCAGGTTCTCGGCTCAGTACGACCAGCTGCTGGCCTTCAAGCCCACGGGATGGACCTTCAGTCAGAAGGCGGACAACGTGGAGGACATCCAGCCTCAGCGCCGCGGAAACATCACCATCTACGGTACACACAACGCACGCGCGCGCGCGCACGCACGCACGCACGCACGCACGCACACACACACACACACACACACACACACACACACACACACACACACACACACACACACACACACACACACACACACACACACACACACACACACACACACACACACAGGGGGATGCAGGGGGTTAGGGTTAGCCATAGCCATGACATTTAGATGCTGTGGTCAGGTAGGACACCTACTGGTTGACAAGAGGTATTGCATACAATTTAGATGAAAACAACCAGTTCCCAAACATTCTCTCCATTATAACTCAACAGTAAACATGTAATTCTCTCCATTGTAACTCAACAGTAAAAATTTAATTCTCTCCATTATAGCTCAACAGTAAACATTTAATTCTATTATAACTCAACCCGACCAGAGGATTATGTGACGTGAGAATATGCTGTATTTCAGCCTGATGGAGGCAACACTCTGACTTCATATACATTCTGTCTCAACAGGCGTCCCCTACAGTGAGCACAGCAGCTTTGTGGAGATGAAGAGGTTTGTCCAGTGGCTGCAGCCCGTCAAGGTCATTGCCACCGTCAATGTGGGCAGCTACGACAGCAGGAGGGCCATGGAGAAGTGCTTCAGTGAGTGGCTGAGGGAAGCCAAGACAAGGCCACACTCTAGTCTGAACCATGGGAATCCAGGAGTGACCAGAACTCCTCTGTGTGGCAGTGCTTCTCAAAGTGGGGGACAGCAGGGAGGCCTACAGGCCTCACCGAGGTTTGTTGGGCCAGGACACAGGCTGGGGCGCTAACCCACGCTGCTCATCCGGGTGCCATCTACATTCCGGCTGTCACCGGTCTCTCCGGTGGTCACCAGACTATACCCGGTTGTCACATAGTCTATTCCTATGAGTCACTATAAATAGAACTATAACTAAATACACCTAGGACGTATCCTCAGTGATGTATCCTGAGGTCGGTATGTATGTACAGTACTGTATGTTAGCCTAGCAGGTTAACATATGCTTTCATATGTACTGATATTAAGAGAGATTTTATGGAAAATCTGATTATGCACATTTTATTACTGTTACCATGGAATGAAGAGAAGCGTTTCTTTTGTTGGTCTTTCAGTAAGTGTGAAACTCAAAGTGGGACCCTTACAGGTGTGTAACTGAGAGTACAAATGGAACCAAATGGACCTGTAAGCGTCATTTGTACAATGTCAGAGTTATGGTGGTCCCTGAAATGAAAACATTTGAACCCTAATGCAATAAGTGTACAACTACCGTTCACAAAGGACAGATATGTTTCAGTGTGTTGCCATTAGTCCACACATTCTGGATTGAAGTCTGAGTACGTATGTTATTATACGGATATTTCACTTTCAAACATGTTTGGGGTCATTTTATTGTGTATGAAACAGAACTTTGGTCTTTGGCAACCATTTGTAATTCACTTCCACTATTCTGAAATCATTCTGTTCTTTGTTTCACAATGAATGTATTTATTCTGTGTTTTCTTTCAATGTTTTATACAATTTTTACATTTAATTAAATGCTTTTTGCAAAAGGTTTTGCCTAATTTAATTTTGCCTATTATTGTTGGTGAAATGGAAGGTGACTCAATCATGATGAATTATGATGAAGTAATGCTTAACTAACAGTCCTACTAGACCCCAGTAAATTGCATCTGGCCACAAAAGATCACGGGATGTATTGAATGTGAAGGAGGTGACAAACTGAGATATTGAGCCTACACACACAGTAGGCATCCCCCTACTATGTCCTGGAGTCTGTAGGACTAGTAAATCAATAGAAATTCACTGTTGAGGTGCCAACTTTCCTTGCACACAAAATTCACTGTTGAGGTGACAACTTGCACCTTGCACCCATACATGGCCTACTTGAGTGCTGCTAGTACTGCTACTATAACTAATGTCTATTACAACTGCTGTTCTAAATCCTTTAGACCCGTTATTGATCTTATACCAACTTTGAAATGTACCTTAGTTGCATTAAGTTCCCCAATCTCTTCCTCAAGTGTCATTTGGGATCCCGCCACCAGGTGGCGCATATGCACAGCACCCCTCATGTACTCACAAACAATTTCATTGGATGTGAAAGCGTCAGTCACCGACCCATTCGGTGGGGTTGGGGATCCCCACCAGGAGTTGGGCCCTTGAGCGTCATTCCTATCAATCTACCTTTCTGCCGCTGACAAAGCAGAAGGGCGTCTTAATGACTCTCTTCTTCGAGTAATTTATACAACTGAGATTACTGAAGTAACCCGAAGTTATGTCACCATCAACAGCCAATAAGGGACCACCATTCTTACCCCAACATACATACATACATACTGTACATACATACATACATACATACATTCCCAGCTGATCACCAAACGTACCTTGGTGCACAACACTGACATACGGTGGACAGCACCGACATACATACCCAGCCGATCGCAGTACTTGCACGCTCTGCTTGCACAAGTAACAAGTAATAATAATAAAGAAATCGCTGTAAAATTGTGTTTAAAAAATACATATTTGAATAGCCACTTGCTCGAATGCCCCCACCCCCTGTCCAAAAGATTATACTGTTAAGCCACATATAAACATTATTGCTGATAATAGGCCTATGGTTTGAAAGGCTTCTGAAAATTCCAGTTTCACATGAGTAATAAAGCATGCTACTTTGCACACATTTCTGTCCTATACACAAAATTCTCGTATAAAGTTAGAGATTTATTTTCAATACCTCAAATTAAAGTGTTTTTTTCCCTCTTACAAAGTTCAGTTTTTCTATTTTATTTAGAAGAAGAAGAAAACGGGAGCAGTATGGGTTAGCGCCCCAGCATGTGTCTTCTGTGAGGAAGAAGCCCAACAACCCACGGACGGTGAGGCCTTTAGGAGGGCCATTCAAGCCGCAAGCGGAGCCTGCGGCACCACCATGGGCTAGGGGGTATCTGCAGAACCATTACGGCTCCAGAATCCACCACTCCTGAATTAAGTGCCTAGTGCTGGGAGTCATATATGGTGCTGGACCTGGTGAGAGCAGGAGTGGACCTGGTGAGGCGTAGGAGGGGCCCGGACAGGAGCCAACCCATGCACAGAGCCTATAGTCCTTCCATGCACGCGCCAGAATAGTACCTCCCGGCTCCCAGTCCCGACAGAGGAGTTCAGGAGGAACGGATTGTGTGGCCCTGGTTTTTCCCTGATGGGACTGATCGAGGGTAGCTACTGGGACGTATGTCGGGACCCGGCTGGGTCACCTGAGAGAGGGGTATGATGTTGGAAGAGCCGAAACCCCGATGGCCTTGGGATACATCACTGAGGAATCAGATACGTCCCAGGTGCATCCATGAGATGTATTTTTGTTTTAGAAATGTGTATGGTTATTAAATGTATATTTATTGTATGTGGCGCCTAGTGTATAGATACAATACAACCCTCAACCACATTTTTTGATTGATTGATTGATAACAGTACAGATACACTTTATCAAAGGTTATAGAGTTGTAAGACATGGGTTACCTAACTAACAGCCAGAAGGGTTGTCTACACACCCTGACACACCTGACACACCCTGTCAACAAACAGCTGATGAAGAACTGCTTAATAGGCTATAGGCTATCATAACCTAATCTGCTGTAGGGTAGCTACCCAAATTCAGTGGTGGAAAACGTACTTGAATGTTTTTCTTAAGTAAAAGTATCAATAGGCTACTGCCTACTAAAAGTCTGGTAAATCAAAAAGTACAAAAAGTACCAATGCTTTAAGTACAAAAGCATTGGTATGAAAATGTAGCCTACTTAAAGCATCAAAAGTGGAAAGTACTCACTGTGCAGAATGTCCCATTCCACAAGTTTTCAAAAATGTATTATCTTTTAAAATAGCAGATTGTCCGAAATTAGGATAAGTGGTTAATAAATAAATTTGTAATAATAATTATTATTTCAAAAAATATAATATTTCCCTCTGATATGTAGCCTATAGGCTTATAGGCTATAGGCCTAGTGGATAGAAGTAAAACTGTAAAAGTACAGTACTGAACATTGGAAATACTCCAGTAAAGTAAAAAATACCTCAAAAGTGTACTTAATAATGCACTTGAGTAAATGTAGGCTACTGCACAAATTGTAGTCTAGTATAGTATTAGTCACAGTGTATAACCTCATATCATAACCTGTAAAAATGAAAGCTTAACGTGTGAAGCAGCAGTCAAGCCTAGCAGCGACTATAGAGGGCAGCGACCTGCCTCAACAGTAAGCCTATCAAATCCCGCTAGAGGGAGACATTGGACAGGTGAACGTTGGTGGGTTTGGCGGTTGCATATTGCCGTCTCCTCGGGTGGGCGAATACAAGAGCGACTCCCTCCCTCCCTCCCGCTTACTATACGGAGCAGCCTATACGGACGTCGGACAGAGACTGACAGACCATGTCCCGAGTCCCGGGCTCCAGCGCTGCTGCTGCTGCTGCTGCTGAGGACAGCTGTTGAAGAGAGGCTATGACCGCCATAAAGAGACGTTTCATGGAACGTTGTCTGGATTTTGCCAATGCCACATAGGGAGGAAGTGGACGCCTCCTGCCTGGAGTGGCTGCATCCTGGGCATATATTCTCTCGGGAGTCTGTCGGGATATACTATTACCGGTGTAACGGTGTTGCGCATAGGTGTGTGTGTGTGTTATGATGAAGTGACCGATATATTTTACTCACAGTCGTCTCACACATAATTGCTCGTTCCTGCTGCGTTGCCGCCGGTGTGTCGGCTGTAAAGAAGGCGCGGAGAACCCTTCGGATATTCAGCCCATTTAAAGGTAAGGCATCATCACATGACATCATGGATTATATATTAGCTACTAAACTAGAGCATTTCTCGTTATTCATTTTAATAGGCTACAATTTTGGCAAACAGCATCGAATTGCACTTGTTATTCTTAAATCATCTCCTCCGCCAGGCTCCGTCCTTGGTGGGAAGCCTGGTGAGGCGAGGTTACTCCGTCCTCCTTCGGTTCTAAGGGCAGGTCTCAGGTCTGTGCAGCCTGTGCTGACAATACGGTGACAAGCACGTGTGACAGCACTCGCGCCGTCACGCTCGCTATTTGGGTGCGGTCTCCCGAGGCAGGTTGATAGCCCCAGTCAATTAAATTATGTACATGTGACAGTACTACACAGGCTATCTACTAGATATTATTATAACACACTATTGTCTCTGTCTCCAGACTCCAGTCAGTTCATAAGATTGGGGCCATGTTGGAGCTGGGGGAAAAAAAGCCCAGGTGGTGGTGATTTAGGAACCAAAACTAATTGGCGAATTTGGCGAAAGTGAGAGGAACAGGTGGTTTTCTTCCTCCCCTGCTCGCTCTCTTTCTCTTTTCATATTAATTCATTCCCTCACTCACTCCCTCACTCTGTCACTCACACACACACACACACACACACACACACACACACACACACACACACACACACACACACACACACACACACACACACACACACACACACACACACACACAGAGAGAGAGATACATTTTAACAATTTATTTATGTCCACACAGAGGAAATTGCATACGAGGACATAATAGTTCAGGTGCAGCAAAGTTACATCCACAAAATCAAGGCATTATGTCCTCAGTCACGATACAACAAGAATGTCATGTCACCCAGCAATGCATTCCATGGGCACAAGTAGTAGGCATCATCCATCCTAAATTCAAAACCCCCTCCAACAACCAGTCTTCGGGTATGTCTCAGGCTGGACCACCAGAGAGGTGTGTGTGTGTGTGTGTGTGTGTGTGTGTGTGTGTGTGTGTGTGCGCGTGCGTGTGTATGTGCACGTGTATGTGTGTGCAGCTGGTAAAATATGACTATGACATTTTGGGCTTGTTAATTTCTTTATCAGTTCTCTCTCTCTCCCTCTCTCTCTCGGGATCAGTTTGCTGTGCTAAGCACGTTTGGACATGTTGGTTAATAAACCACTTGTGACAATATGGAAGCAGATTTAATTCTGTTCCTGTGCTGCCACAACATGAAATGAAATGTAGTGTTAGGTGCATATAGACACTCCCACAGCACAGATTTCCTCAGAGGTAGCATACCCCTCAGAGTTTTCATGTTATACCATGTTCATGATTGAATCCACTTTGTTGACAAGCTGTAATCTGTTCACCATCTGCTGGCATGTTTCATGCTGCAGTGTACAGTGGCGGAATGTCCTCAGTTAATTTAAATGGGTCCACAAGGGACATGCAAGGTTTTGTTTAAACTATGGTAAACTCAGGGTTGTAATTCATTGTAGTATTATTGGAATGCTTACATTTATGCATAGTTGTGTGGCTGCGTGCCGGTATAACTATCAGATTGTGAGATTGTTGATTGGCTACTTTTTGCATGCAGCTACAAGTATAAGTCAAGCTTGAGACACACAATGAATGGTAAAGCAAACGAAAACAATGTGCAAAGGTTTACAAAAGAAATAAATAAACTGTGAAATGTCTAAATTGTCTAAAATGTCTAAAGGATGCCCAATTCATATCTTAATTGTAATATTATAACAACATTAACAATATCACAACATAGTTTTGTAACATATACAGCCCTGGGGCTCAGGAGTTTTTCTTTGTTCAAAATCTGTAATAGGCCTAATCTGGCATCGTTCTGGCTCTAATCATGGGATGGGGAATCACTAGTCTACAGAGACAGGACAGGTGTTTACCACCTTTCAGGAGATGCTGTGACATTGAGTGTGATTGATGTCTGTCATGGGATCTGTCACCTCCCATGTGAGTTAGGGTGTAACCCGCCAGAAGACAAAATTATCAAGATTTTTCAGCTCATCTCCAGTAATCTAGGATGGGATTTTTATATTATCATCTATAACCAGCCTGAGGGCGAGAAACGACCACGCCCTAAAGGGCGAGGTTGCGTGCACGCATCCGCCTGGGTGACAGCAGACTGCTTGGCATGGGGGGGGTCAGAACAACATATGGAATGAATTCTGTACTGGCCATATATGGAGCGTATCTTGAGTGTACAGGGATTGATGAGGTCAGATCAACATATGGAATGTCAGAACAGGTCAGCTCCATATATGGAGATCTAAGGGTGGCAGCGACGGCAGTGTCTTGAGTGTACAGGGTTTGATGAGGGCCCATGTAGGGCCGGGCCTTAATGTTCGGGCCTGTTGAGAACTCTAGTTTTCGCCGGCTGCCGGGCGCAGCTGCACTAATGGGGTGGCCCGTCTAGAGTTTAAATGGACATAAGGTATGTCAAAAGAGGAAGGATGGATGGGGAAGGACCAACATATGAATGTGGAGATCTAAGGGTTTGAAGTTTGAGGTGAGATGTAGATTTGCTGGCCAATATTGATGACATCAGGGATCTCCATATATGGGCTTAATATTGATAACATCACGTGATGTCACGAGGCATGACCATATATGGGGTGCTTGTGTTTATATTCATGATAGTTTAGTGAATTTGTCTGTCACGTTTAAGCCATTGGCGCTTGGGTACTGTAAGAATTGAATGTGGCAAACTGCAAACAGAGTGACCTAAAAGAACATTTGAACCTATCCATTATGTGGAGTCAAATATTCCCCGAAACTCTTCCTCAATGTCCCATTCATCACAATGCTGTCACTCAGCCAAAGTTTCTCTGTGGACAATCCAGAGTTCTCTATGGAGATACTGAATCACTCCCTCTCTATTTCAAAGAGACCACAATTATGACCTCCCCCCTTTAAATATTCTTTTCAGAGTCCCCTCTCTCTCTCTACAGCCCACCATCCTCCCCCTTGATGCTGCATCTGTGGGCAATTACCATTAGCTCCCCATACATGTCCAGCCAACAGAGGAAACTCTTGTAGTGGCACTCACAGCACGGGGGCTGCTGGTCAGGATACAGGGATGGAGACACAGAAGAACAGAGGGATGGCTGGTGTGAGGAGGTCTATTCATGACTGTAGGACGGGGGGCCGCGGCTGAGGGGACGTTTTATTGTGACCACGACGACCCACTTCTGTCACCAGACGGCTGACACAAAACGCTTGACTTTGTGACTCTGGTTGACTCTGTCTCTTGCTCAGTGTTGCACCAGACCCGGCGAGTGCATTGCTCCCTTAACCAGACCTCCTTGCACCCCCATGTGAAATGTGTGTGTGTGTGTGTGTGTGTGTGTGTGTGTGTGTGTATATATATATATATATATATATATATATATATATATATACTGTTTAGTTACCGGGTTAACCCGGTCGATGCCGAACCTCTGGCCCAAGTTTTCCAGAACGGCCACTTTTGTATTTCATCACTGGAGAAATTGAGGCCATCACTGGAAATCACTGGAAACATTGAGGCCGACTTTTGTAAACACATGTTTTGATATTACTCCTCCAGATTCTGTGAAACAATCTGTCCGCAAATCGTTCACAGTATCTCTACAGTCATGTGTTCAATACGGATCTGTCCAATATTTCATATTCCATCATATTGGCTAACATTGCCTTTCAAAGATTGCAGGATTGGCCCGTTTTGAACAAAAAGCCTCAAATCATGTTTTGCACTCCGTCCGTGTGTGTCTGAGATTAGCTGGTAACAGACGGACGGACAAACGCACACACAGTCACTCACACACGGACGGAGTGCAACACATACTCTCTCCCCATGCCTTCGGCCTGGTGGAGACAATAATAAGCATGTGCTGTTCAGCTGCTCACTTGATTATTTTGTCATTGGGCGGAGGGGTTTTAAGCATATAACCGCTAATCTCAGTCATGTCTGAACCAGCGGACAGCCAATCACACCTCAGTATTGTCATATCAGACAACCAATCGTCACTAGTCTGTAGTGAAGACAAATCCAATGTAAAGAATGCTGAGCTATAAAGGACTATATTGGGATGGCTTTGGTAAGTCATTCAGTCAGCTAGGCAGAGGCATGGTGCCTTAAGCTCAATTTTTATCGGTTTATCGGTTCTGATGTAGTTATTAAAGTAAAGCTGCAATTCATACATTTCCTACCCTGGATTCGAACCTGTGTACCATCGCTGACATTTTATAGGTGTAATGGACAGCAATAATGGACATATATACTGTACAGTATGGAAAGGCCATTTGTTTCATGTAATACTAATACCTCAGTGTCAACCAGTAATGTTCTAAATCAATGTCTCTGTACTAGAGCAGAGAGACTGCCTCCAACCACCACAGTCATTAGTATTAACATACAGATTGGTTAAAATGACACTTTATTAACAAAGTCATGATTTGCAGATTTAAGATGCTTCCCCATGGAACTATTCGCACTCCTGCTGCATGGTCTAAGATAAATCCCTAGAGCCATTTATTTTCTTACACTTGACTTGATATTTCATCTAAAATCAAAAAAATAAAGACAGTCTCCACATTTTTAAGCGGATTGATTTCCTTTGCCCATGACCATGACCATGAGTGATGTGATGTTTATGATTTGGCTACGCCAGTGGTTCCCAAACTTTTCAGGCCGAGACCCAAAAGAGAGATTAGACAAGCGTGTTGCTTCGTGCCGCGTTGTGAGCTTGTATGTAGATCAGCTATTTTCACTAGTTTTATGGATTTTCTTAGATTTGCTTGTTTGCTTTTTGCCAATCCTCACAATATTTCACAAATATGCGCACTTTGACAAGCATTCACGAGTGATTTTGCTGACCACCACTGAGCCAGTCCTCGCATTGCCAAAGGGCTTGTAGTATTCCACTGTGTGCAACACTATTGAATTTGTCATATTTTTCATATCATTCAGTATCTTAGGCCGGGTAAGTAAGTAAGTAAATTTTATTTATATAGCACCTTTCACAGAGAGGACTCACAAAGTGCTTTACATACAATAAAAATACAGAACAAGGTAAACAAGCAAAACAATGCAGAATAAAACATGTGCTGTACAATTCAGCTCAACAGGACAACAATATGATCATCATACGTACATCATAAAACAAAAGGTAGGTTAATTAAAATCAGGTTGAACCATCCACAAATGCTTGTTTAAAAAGAAACGTTTGAGGCTATTTTTAAAAATGCCCACAGAGGAGGAAAATCTCAGTGCTAGTGGGAGAGCATTCCAAAGTTTGGTTGCTACGGCCTGAAATTATTTGTCACCTTTAGTTTTTAGTTTGGTGGAGGGTGGGTCTAATAGACCCTGATTTGCAGACCAAAGGGCCCTTCTGGGCACATAACGAGGTACCAGGTCAATCAAGTATAGCCAGGGGCCTGATCATGCATCGCTCTGAAGGTGAGCACAAGTACCTTGAACTGAACCCTGAAGTTCACCGGAAGCCAATGCAAGGAGGCCAGGATTGGGGTGATGTGGCAGAATTTGCTGGACCTAGTGAGTAGTCTGGCTGCAGCATTTTGGATCATTTGAAGGCGGTCCATGGTGGTTTTATTTAAGCAGGTGAAAAGAGAGTTACAATAATCAAGCCTTGAGGAAACAAATGCATGGATAATTTGTTCCAGTTGTGTGTGAGACTATTGCTCTAAGCTTGGCGATGTTTCTGAGGTGAAAAAAGCATGTCCGGGTAACTGATTTAATATGAGTGTCAAAGTGCATGGATTGGTCAAAATTGACGCCAAGGTTCCTGATGTTTGGACGCGCATTGTGTTTGAGGGGCCCGATGCAGTCCAAAACTTTAGCCACAATATTCTCAGGGGCCACAATAAGTACCTCAGTTTTGTCGTTATTTAGCTGGAGGTAATTATTTGCCATCCAGGCTTTAATGGCTGATATGCATTCAAGTAAAATATCAAAATTAAAATCAGCAGGACACTTAGTGTTAAAAGAATAGTAAAGCTGGATATCATCTGCATAAAAATGATAAGAAATGTTATTAAAAGTGCTAATAAGGTGACCTAAGGGTAGCATATAAAGTGCAAATAAGGTTGGTCCCAGGACCGAACCTTGGGGGACCCCACAGGAGAGGGGAACATAGTCTGAGAAATGGGGACCTACTGCCACTGAAAATGTCCTATCTGAAACATAGGAAGTGAACCAGTCAAGGGCCTTCCCAGTGACCCCTACCCGATCCCTGAGCCTATTTATTAGTGTGGGGTGATCAATCGTGTCGAAAGCGGCACTAAGGTCCAACAAGACCAAAATTGAGCATCTCCCGGCATCTGATGCCATCATTATATAATTTGTTACTCTTAAAAGTGCGGTTTCAGTGGAGTGCATTTGTCTAAAACTAGCAACAAGTCTTTCTAAAATTTTTGAAATAAAAGGGAGCTTTGAAATAGGCCTATAGCTAATAGGTAGTGCAGGATCCAAACCAGACTTTTTTTAGAGGTGGCTGAACTGTGGCTGTTTTAAAATAAGAGGGGACGTGGCCAGAGACAAGTGAGAGGTTAATGATGGAGAGCAGGGATGGACCTATGGAGATAAAAACATCTTTCAACATGGAGGTAGGTATCACATCTAGGGGACTGGAGGAGGTTTTCATGCTGCTTACCAGTTGAGTTAAATGATGGAGGGAGATAGGTAAGGGTACAATAGGATACATTGCCTGGTGCAGATTATGTTTCCTTTGGATTTGAGGGTCACATGTTACCCTCAAATCCACACATGCATCCACACACATACCCTGCAATTATTTGTACAGCCACCTGGACGTACACTAACGGACAGCGGAAAGCCTACTGACCTTATTTAGTTTGGCAATATACTGTAGCCTACATGTACTGTATATCATTCATGTAACCTTCATGTGTAAAGCATATTGAATCAAGAGGTGGAGAAAGAGAGAAGAGAGGCAAACTGTAATGCAAGACACAGTTGAGAGACAAATAACGTGAGGAAGAGTGTGCGTGTGTGTGTGTGTGTGTGTGTGTGTGTGTGTGTGTGTGTGTGTGTGTGTGTGTGTGTGTGTGTGTGTGTGTGTGTGTGTGTGGACAGAGAGAGAGAGAGAGAGGCTGTTTGTTTGAGGAAGACAATTTGGCAGAGATAAGGAAAGGCTTCAGAATCCCTTATAGGTTTGGCCAGTTTTATTTCAAATCATACGTAAATTATACGGATTAGATATAGTCTAGTCACAGAGTCAGACTCACAGGGGTAACTCAATGGCAATGCCAAGAAAAAAACTAATTTATACATTTGACCGTGTCGCTGATTTTCAACTGTTTCACTTTTGATAATGTGTTATTTTGGACGCTAGCCAACCCCCTGACACTCTTCACTAGCTATCTGCTCTTTACTGTCTGCGTTTCCCTCTCCTTGGCTTGCTCTGTCTTTGACACACTTTCTCACTGTGTCTCCACCCGATGCCCCTTTCTTATCATTTCCCCATCATCTCTCATCCTCTGTCCCTCAGGGCATTCTGACACCGGCTACCACTTTATAACCTTTATAATCGACATTGGCCAAGTCTGCTTAGATGAACTCTGCCCAGTCCTGTTCCTGGCCAAGGGGAAACTAAATCGTTATACCCTTGCCGGAGGGACTCCAGCTGAATGTGCCACAGAATCATCCTAATGGACCTTTTCCACTCCTATGGTGTAATAACATCCCCATATGGTGTAATGTTGAGTAAGACTTTTAATAAGAAGAGGAAAAATAAGTTGTTAAGGGACTTTTCTCGTTAGTATAGTGGAAAAGAGAGGATGACGACATATTGGAGCATACAATGAAGTCTGCTGTATGTACTCTGTGTGGTTAAAGTAACAGGGCACCCACACAATAAAACCTTTTAATGACATTAAATACAACATTGGCTGTTCTATGTTGGTTAAGATCCCCTACGCCTGAAAGCCAACCAAGTAAATGTCAAAAGATTCTCATATATCAATAATTCCAAACTGCATAATGTACAATATGTAGTACAGATATATGTTCAGAATGACACATTCATTGTCTTTGTAAAAACATAGGAAGTGTTGTGGGCATTTATTTCAAACACATTTATCATTCATAACATACGTTAATACATTCCATTCAGTCATAGATAACTGTGCATCATGGCCCTGAAGTTGCATGAAACATAAAGAATAGTCTGAATGGTCCACATTCACGTCACTACCCCTCTCTGGAGGTCCACCAACTGAAAACCTTTGAAGTTTTAACCCATTTTGTTTTAAGCATTATGTTATAATTTAGCTATTGAAAAATAGCAGATCTACGAGCTTGTAGGTCTGCTATTTCTTTTTTAAATCGTGAAAATGTGGCGCAAATCCAGACAGAAAACTGTCAGGATTTAGAAGACATTTTATAAATTTCGACGTCAGGCCTAAATGGGTTAAAGAGGTAAGAGGCCATGCAGTCGCGGACACCACCTTGCTCGGTGGAGCAGTGAGGGGTTCAGCGTCTTGCTCAAGGACTCAAGAATCAACTTTATCCCATTCTGAACGGGCACCCATTTTGGTGTCGGCATCATGTTATGCTTTAGCTATTTAAAAATAGCAGATCTACAAGCTCATATCGCGCCACCGAGTGGCGCGATACGAGCTTGTAGGTCTGCTATTTTTGTAAAAATCGAAGAACGACTGACATTTTTTAAATCTGATCTCAGGTCAGAATGGGTTCATCAGACCAGTGTGTGTCCGGCGGAAACCTCGTATGAATCTGATCTCAGGTCAGAATGGGTTAGTGTGTGAAATTCGTTTTAGTGCTTCGACATGATAACAGGAGAAGCCAGGGATTGAACTAGGAACTAGGAACGTTCAAATTGTCAGACAACCAGTCTACCCGCAGAACCACTGCAGCCCCATGTGAATGTACAGAGGAATGAGGAGAAATTGAATCTGGGTTGCTTGAAAAATCAGGTCCAAAGTGAGTAAATGTTCCTCTATTTGCATTAGTCATTATTAGGGCGCTGATGTACAGATTATGTACATAACAGCAGTGGCTGTGGTTTCATAAGAAAGTAATCTAATGTGTACTGCCGGTACAGAAGGTAAACAAAATGTTTGCAACAGCCAAATATGATGATGATTGATTGATTGATTGATTGATTGATACTGTAGGTTTATTGACAATGTTTATACAGAAAATACATACAGTACATGTATACACCACATATATAGCTAAAAGCTTATTTCCATATGCATTACACATTACTGATTGCACACATACTCTAATAAACTCACACTTTGGACAGTATGCTGTCCAAACACATGCGTGCACAGCTTGCACGCACACACGCACAGTCGCACGCACGCACGCACGCACGCACGCACGCACGCACGCACGCACGCACGCACGCACGCACGCACACACACACACACACACACACACACACACACACACACACACACACACACACACACACTCACACACACGCACAGGTAGTACTGCTCTTGGCACAGCACAGCAAGCCACTCTGTAAATACTGTAGGCCAAACTATGTAAATAGGTATCACATGTTGTTTAGATGTGGATGGGATGTGTTCTGTTCAATGGAAGTAAACTGGAAAATCAAGATCTGACTTTTAGTAAGAGGGCTGAGGGCTCTGGGCAATACTGTCAAGTTATTTAGTAGAAGTACTGTCGACGTCTCAATCTGCGGTTTGTAGTGTATGTTGTTGTTGATACTTTTAAGTGATTCTTATAATCTCAGATTAACCTTCATAATTAGTTGTATCACAGGAAGGCAATGTCATGGATGGTTATGGATTTGTTTTGTTTTCAGGTTAGGGTTTGCCTGTACGTCTTGTCTGCACGGGGGGGGGGGGCTTAAATCAACGTGACACTTCACAGTGTCACATTGTCTTCTTCTCTCTCTCTCTCTCTCTCTCTCTCTCTCTCTCGGTGGCCCCCCCATGTCACTCAATGATATCAATTCTTCTCCCTTTCACACTTCTCCTCATCCTCTCACCCCTTTCCCCTGTTGTGTCTTCTCTTTTCATCTCTCCTCTCTCTTTTCTCACATTTTGTGTCCTGTCCCACAGTCCCACTGTGGATAGTAATGATCTCCAGACAGACAGCGGCAGATGACCACAGATGTTGTGTCACGTGTGTCATATTGAAACTCGTACTGTACTTCATTCTGTTCTTATAATTAACCACTTTCGAGTTTTCAATCTGGCGTCCCTGGTTTTATCGGTATCCTAGCAACCTAGGATAGAACCATTCTTACTTTGGCGAAGAGATGACGAGATATCTCGTCATCTGAAATCCAACAGTTCACTGCTATTGATCTCTGATCACATATCTCGCCAATGGCAGTGAATGTGTTGTAACAAGCTCGGCTCCAGGATGAAATGACTGAGGGGCAGTTGAAAATGGCGAGGGGGCACACATAACTTTTATATAGTGAAACAATATGTGCATAAAACTTAAACTGAGGGGGCAGAACATGCAACTGAGGGTGCCAAGCCCCCTTTGGCAGCCCCGTGGCGCCGAGACTGTATTGTAACACGGCAGGCTAGCAACTGCAGCTATTCAAATTAATGGGTGTCACTGTGTGTTAGATTTAGGTGTGCCCGCCCAGAGCCATGGGTGTGCCAATGTGCAAGCATAGACAGTAGTCAGCAGCATTGTCAATGCAGAATTACCCACATCCAGTGTTGTAGTGAATGAATGAATGAATGAATAGTTTATTTCGGTACTGACATTTTCATGTTTAAAAGACAATTGTGTTACATGATCAGGTTTAGCACCGAAAAGGTGTAGGCTGAAGCCAAAGCTTATTATGCCTACCCTTTTTTAAGAGTAATAATTTATTAGTTACTGACGAAACAAAAATAAAATAAAAACAAAAGTGCTACTTTTAGAAGTGGGGGGACTCCCCATAAAACATGTGCGCGCACACATGCATGCGCATTTGCGTGCACGTGCGCAACGCGCACAGACACACTATTAAATCATGCAGACGTGTATAGCCTATTTAGAAACAGGGTTTACAATGCTTGATCGTTTCCATAAAAGTCAAAACTAAATAAATTTGACTTGAGAGAAATGGGGGGATGGCGTAGTTTGTTTGACTTAAAAACCCAAACCACACCAATGGGTCACCAAATGCATGGCGACCCATTGGTGTTATTTAGGCCATTGAATTGAACCAGTTGAATCACTTGGGTCGACGTGCTACAGGACATATCACACCGCTGGGACGAAACGCTAAAACCGTCTCGTCCCCTTCGACCCTTTGGGGTGGTTTGGGCTTTACATTGGAGTGGTTGGTTGAACTTGGTTCACTGAAAGAACACTGCAAGCAAAATGCATGCCAAGTGGGGTCAATCACAACGCTTATTTTCTATTGGTTGACACCCAGTCTGTTCACCAATGCTTCAGATGTGTTGAACTAACCGTGAACTCTACCCTCTTGCTCCCATAGAATGGAGACTTCTGAAGCTATAGTGTACTGTAACCGACAGTGCCCTTATGCAGCCTGCCATCTTTACCCTGTTGTAGGTTTTAAGGACTACAACATCAGCCTTATACTTTTAAAGAGAGCCATGGCCTATTGAGCTCATGAAACCCTACACCCCAGCTAGAGCTCTGAGACCTGCTGATCACTGCTGGTCCACCTTAACTACAGTAAAAGAACAAGCACGGGGCAAAGGCAACAGCTCCCAGGCTCTGAGGAAGCCTGCCCTTCTATATTAGATCTGCCCAGTCTATAAATGTCTTTAAGAATCAGTTTAAGACTCATTTATTTCCTCTGGCTTTTGATCCCATTTGAGTCCATTAGCTTTCTTTGTTTTTGAGGAGCGCTAGTCCCTCCTATATGCAGCTTTTGTCCCACAAGTCTCATAGTTTCCATTGACAATGAAAGGAGAAATTAGCCTCAAATATGACTTAAATTTGTGGCAACACAAACATTAAATGCCATTGACAATGAAGGGAACCAATCACGTAAATGCAGTTGTTCAGGAGATGATGTATGATGATGTATAATGATAAGAGCGCCCCTCACTTCACACGGGTGTGATTTTATGCTTTCATTCTTATATCTGCTTCCTGTGATCATGTCAACATTTCTCATATTGTGTTTCTAGCTTGTTCTGTGTTGCCTCTGATCTGTACAGCACTTTGGTCAATCTTGGTCGTTTTAAACTTATAAATAAAGTTATAAATAAAGTTATAAATGAAGTTTCATTTGATTTGACGGTGCTCGAAAACTCTATATATAAGATGCTTGAAATTATGCTTAAATTGACTTTAGTGAATGTGCGAACGTGTGAAGTGTGGACACTTCCAAAGTAAGCAAGTAGCCAAGTACATACTGTATGTCTTGTATGCTTTCTCTAATGCTTGCATGACTTGTCTGGGGAGGGAGACACAGACAGGTCAGAGGAGGACTAAGTTGGGGTTTGAATAGATGCCAGTCTGCGTGACTTGTGGTGTTCCAACTTCCAAGCCACTTCCCCAACAAAGCACACAGTACAGTAACAGTATGTATGTATTACAGGTTAGTGGTCCTCAACTGTGAACCGAGAGACTCATACTACTGCTGGCTTTCATTCTAGATAAATAATATAGACTAATAACAATCAGATTCTACATTTAGCTGACGATATGATGGTGGGAGTTCCCTTATGCCTTGACAACTAGATGATCCATCCTCATGGGTTGGTCCTAATTAGTTTTTTGAGCGGTGCTAGCCGCTCCAACACTGAGTAATGTGTGTAGCAGTCTGTGTCTATTAGTCTATTTCAGTACGAAATAGGTCCTTACTGTATACTAATGGCATACCTGCACCACTTACTTCAACACCTGGGTAGGCACCGCTCACTTCACACTGGGTGTGATTGTTTTTTAAATAAATATGGGATAGAGGAATAGAGAAGTCCTGTGACTGGTGATCCAATAATATTATATAATATTATTATCACTAATATATATTAGGGTATGGCACAAATTCTGATTGAATAGATTGTACCCTGTTCTTTACTCACTCAATAAACAAAAAGATAAAAAAGAAAAGAAGAAGTCCTGTGACCGGACAGCCAGGGTGTCTTGTGGTCAAACCTGTGACTGTGAATGGAATTTGCTACGTTGTGGAATAAAGAACAGAAGCAGTGTTTCTCCTGGACAGTTGGGGACCAATTAGCTACAGTACCAAGAGTGGAACACACACATTAATGTAACTCTGTGAGCGTTTAAATTAACTCTCAGAGTTGAATAAACACTGAGGATTTTTCTGTTGGTCAGACTGTGACTGAGAACCACTGTGGTTTATCACTTTCAGGGAAATATTTGTCATAAAGTACAAAGTAAAATCCTCAGGGACCGTTTGCACAGACATTTTACTGTCTAGTTACTAGTGTAGACTCTAGTATATAATCTAATTCTTGATCATGAAAACAGGTTTATCTATGGATTTGAACCGTTTTCACGTTTAGTTTTAATGCAGCAAAAATTGTGCTGTGAGACATTAAGCTTCTATCTTGCAACTCTGCTGTTTATCTTGGCTCTTGTTGTTCTTTTTGTTGTATGTAGTGCAGTGGCTGTTGTATGCCAGCTGTTCTCTTTATCAAGGCATGCCTAAGGAGCAAAGTTTCCACTGTTGTTAGGACTGGTTGTTTCTGCTTTCCCTCATTGAGTTCAGTTATATTAGTATTTGCGCGTAGATCAGCGGTTCCCAAACCTTTTTGGCCATGCACCCCCTGTTACCTCCCGACCTATCTGACGCACCCCCCACATGGAAATATAAATTGCATAAGCTATATACAGACATGTATTTCCTATTTATCCACATATATGCACATATATGAACCTGAATATGGCATATATATGCAGAATAAAATTCTGCATATACTTGCCATACTGTATATTGGCATAATATGTTAATATATTTGCGCACCAAAAGGGGTGCACGCACCACAGTTCGGGAACCACTGGCGTAGATGAACTAAATAGACTTGCTGAATTATGGATTGGCCTGACTCTAACCCAGCCATTATGCTTGCAAATGTGTAAGCACACACATTTTGGCATGTTAATTTTAGTTGTCGTCATGTAGCGAAAATGTCATAATATTTTCATTATTCATTACCAAACGCACAGGGGACCCATATGTTACTTTTGTATTATGTTATGCTACAAGTTTTCTTTCTAAACATGTACAGGTAGGCTATTTTAATTAAGACATTTCTTATTGTTTTATTGGGGGGTGGTGACACAGATCATCCTATACCGAAAGAAATAAAGGTCTTCATGGACCAAAATATATTGTAGTGTATTGTTTGGTAAGGTGATGTTCCAATGGAGGATTGTGTTTTGATGGGTGGATGCTGTGAGACCCAGGGACTTCAGGGTGTGTGGCACCATCCAGGCTTGGAGCCTTCAGGCTACAGACTGTAATAACAGGAAGGAAAGGGTCTGGTGGGTTTATATATAGGGTGGTGCTACTGTAGTACTAATGACATGGTCATAGTTAAATTGACATTCAGATTTTTTGACTGTACGTATGTACTCAAACACGCCTAACTTTACCACAAACTCAACAACAGAGTCTGGGGCCAGTCAGACAAAACCAAAACTCTCCCGTTTCACTTTTAACATCCATCCAAATCAACTGGAACCACATCCCCTGCTATGCAGAACACATGACATGTTGTTCCTCTGCACCAGGCCAGTGCCAGGTGTGGTGCACGGGTGCGTGGGTGAAGATATTACCAGCAGCCTGTCCCTGACTCCCTGCCCAGTCATGGCTCTCTCACCTCTATCATGCCACAGCAGGCAGATCTGAATGGGAGTGAAATGGGGCAGAACACCTCAGGCTCTCCAGAGGAATGCAAGGTATTTCCTACTGTAGAGACCGTACAATAAGACTGACCCGACAAACGGAGGTGAGATGTTCTGGTGAAAAGCAGCGCGTGGATTCATTCCACTGACATTCAGAGATACACCCCCATCCACCAGGAGCCAGCAGAGGGGTTCAATCTTAAGTTGGATAAAATCTCTGTTTGAACAACAACAAGTAGCTGATTTACATCTTCTCTGTTGCAAGAAAGCGTAATCTATCATTGCTCCAGATGTGTCTCAAACTGTACAACTTCTGCATCCCTCCTTGTGTGTAGTGCATGCTGGCCAGTTGCAACACTGGAAAATTCCTTGCTAAATGATATTCAACACACACACACACACACACACACACACACACACACACACACACACACACACACACACACACACACACACACACACACAGTCAGTCACACAGTCACACATGCTTACCAACACCCCCTAACTGCTCCCTCCCGATGAACAGGTTGGTGCCTTGCATAGTTAACTCTGCTGTAGTGTGTGAATGGGTGAATTTAAAGTGCTTTATAGAAAGACGTTCTACTGTATGTATACACAAATGCACTATACAGTATATCTAATATAGTATGCAACTATGTACAGGTGCTGTACATGTAGGCCTACTATACTGTGTACAGTAGGACCTATATAGGCCGTATTGTGAGGTCCCTTTTCGTTCAGTTCCGTTCCCACGGAAGTGGGACTACACAATTTTTTCTCTATAAAAGAGATTTATAGGTAGAAAGTCCAAATAAAAAAGTTCTACTCGTGCCACCCTGCTGTATTTTTATAATCCGTGGTCGAAGACGGGACTATTTCTTACAAGGCGTAATAATATGTGCAAGGGGAGTGGTGTGGTTTTGGTCACGTGGACCAATCGCGTAGCCGCTTTATTCCCTTGAGTATGCGCGTGACGTCATCGTATATGCGGAAGAACTTTTTGTTGTCCATAGCAACCTAGCAACTCACTGTTGCGACGCTGTTTTCATTCACTCTAAACTGGGAAAATGGGAAAGAGATGTTGTGCGATTGACTGTACAAACAGACAAGTAAGACGCGCAAACGCGGGAAGCGAACGCAGCTCTGTGTGTGTGTGTGTGTGTGTGTGTGCTACAGCTGCGCCCTCTGGTGGCGGGCGGGTGGTGTCACAGCGGGACAGACACACAGACACACAGACACACACACACACAGACAGACACGATCTGCAGGGTCTCATAGTTAGTGCTCATTGCGTTCGCAATTAAAAAAGAACTCGGAGCTATCCTTTTACAGACTGCTGAAATGTAAAGAAAAAAGAAGTAAATGGATCGCTGCACTTCGCCGATGTAGTCGTGTTTCAAGGCTACTGGAATCCATGGATTTGCGGGTGCCACTTTCACTTTGTGTCAGGTATGTTGCTTTTTTTGTAAAACCATACGTTCAATGTAAAAGGGCCTTTTCACACAATGTCCCGTTTTAAACGAACCTAACGGAGTTCTCTTCTTGTGGACCAAGAAGTGGATTAACATAGTCCGTTCCCCTGAAAGAGATCTGGTCAGGAGTAATTACTCATCAACATGTTACGTGAGTCTGTGGAAAGACTTGATGTTAATGTTCTTATTGATCAACACACCCAGTTACTGAATGTTAAGTCTCCATGGTTTTCCTCAGAATATCGTATGACACTGATTTATATGACACATTAAGAGTCCACTGATAACCACTACAGTGGTTTAATATCAATCTTTTCTTTTTTCTTTTTTTTTAAGGACCCACATAACTTTTGATTGTTATTGCACAAATGGATCCTTAAGGTGTGTAACTTACTCTGAGAGTGTACAAATGGAACCAAATGGACCCATAGTGTCAGAGTTACAGACCTGCTAGCCCCTCTCGGAACCCTCCATAAAGCTTTTCTGAAATTTTGATGAGTTTTATGTATAGGGTCCCTGTTCATAACTATATTTTCGTATGGGAATTTTGGAACGCGGACATAAATATGCTCGCTAAGATTGTATCTGCGGCGTTTGACGGCCTTTTTTTGTTTGAGTTATTCTGAATTTGTGAACTATAAGTACCTATACATCCCGCTGCGAATATCTCCTGTGGCGCGGAAGCCGTTAAGTATTTTTAATCTATGTTTGACCGATTTGGTCGCTTTGATTCTTCTTGTTTGTTTACCGTTTATTGTACCGCTTCCCGGTGTGCGGTTGGCTTGTGCGGCTACGTCTCTGCCTCTGATCTGCTCTGTCATAGATATAGCGCCACTAGCTAGCCAGATAGGCGGTACAATGAGGTGTCAATAAACAAGGAAGGAAGAGAAGAATCAAAGCGACCAAATCGGTCAAACAAAAAAAATACTTAACGGCTTCCGCGCCACAGGAGATATTCGCAGCGGCATGTATAGGTAATTATACTTCACAGATTCAGAAGCCCTCACACGAAAAAAAGTCGTCAAAGAGCGCAGACAGGGCGTAAACACGTTGTTTATGTTTTATGTATGTCCGCATACCAGGTGGCATGGTACTGCTGGAACAGGACCCCATGGTCTGTGTCGTCAAAAAGACCTGCATGTGTCCATTTGTACACTCAGGCTGTAAGGGTCCATTTGGTTCCATTTCTCAGAGTTACAGACCTGTAAGGTCCATTTGGTTCCACTCTCACAGACCTGTAGGCTTAAGGCCTAAGAAGGGTCCATTTGGGGTCCAATGGGGTCCATTGGTTCCATTTGTACACTAAGTTACAGACATGCAGGCTAATCCTCTCTCACTCTAATGCCAGACTGGCATTAGAGTGAGACACTGGCATTGCCAGTGTGTGCCAGTGGTCAACAAGACTAAGTGTTCAGGAGAGGAGAAAACAAGACTAAGTGTTCAGGAGAGGAGAAAACAAGACTAACTGTTGAGGAGAGGAGGAAACAAGACTAACTGTTCAGGAGAGGAGAAAACAAGACTAACTGTTCAGGAGAGGAGAAAACAAGACTAGCTGTTGAGGAGAGGAGAAAACAAGACTAAGTGTTCAGGAGAGGAGAAAACAAGACTAAGGTGCTATTTACACGAGGATGGTGTTCATAAAAAACGGCAAAATAAAGTACCGTTTAGCGCTGTCATTTAGACGAGAACGGTGTTCTCAGGAGGTGAAAACGCATCGAAGTGAAACTGCCTCCCAGAGTGGAAATCTTTCAGAACACCGTTTCCTATGGTCTCCATATAAACAGGCAAAACGGTGAATCCGCAAAACTTATGACATCATGGCTCACGTTGGCTCACAGCGCATATGTTTATTACATTGATGCAGAGCCATATCATTATGATATAATGGAGTTCCTGAACAAGCCTCCCTCCTCGCCTACAAAGTGATGCTCATCAGCGATGTTGAATGTAAAACCATGATGTAAATAAAAAGCCTTGTGATAGACGGCAGCCGCGGCAGCAGCGTTTATGTAGCCTAATGTATTATACCAGCGACGTAGAGTCTGTGGGGGCCACGGGGCCATGGCCCCCATGAAGAATCCTAGGGCCCCTTTCGGCCCCCATGAAGATTTTCGTGGACATTTTACATTTACATTACATATTTTCTGGGAATTCCGAACATTTTGGACCTCTCCGCCGGCAATCTGAGAATCCCATCGTCAAATATTCGGGAAAACAGCGCCTCCCCTGTTGTTCCTCAGGCAACAGTCTGTCTTGAGAGACACCGGCCGTCCAAGAGGTGTTAAAAAGTGCTAATCGGGTTTCTTTTGTAGTTGTTCTTGAGGCGTGACATAATAACACTGATCAAGAATTCACCAAAGAGACCTAACCACAGACTAGTGAGACTACACACTGACTCGAGAAAAGACCCATATCGTCCAAAATAGGCTGATCAGTCGCTGTCTGTGTATAGGCTAATTCATTGGTAAAAGTATGCTAAAGAACTCATTTTTAGACCATTTGGGAAATAAATAAATCCGCGGCGGCGGCCGAGCGGAAACGCAATTCTGTAGCCTACCCAAAGGTAAAACGCACCCGCCGCCTATGATCTCTCTCTCTCTCTCTCTCCCTCCGTATCTCTCTATATCTCCCTCTCTCTCTCTCCCTCTCTCTCTCTCTCTCTCTCTGTCTCTCTCTCTCTCTCTCATAATAATAATAATATAGTCCTGAAAGTCCTCACCTTGGCTTGGACATTGGCCTATAGAAGCTGCTTTAAAAGTACCAGCGAAAACAACTTATTTTTTTCCGCGCTGCGGCAGGGGGGGGGGGGGGTGCAGGGAGGCGGGGCTGCGGGGGGGGGACGACGGGCCCCCTTGAGGATTGATCAAACTCTTCGGCTCTGTATTATACATTATATACCATCCCGTGGCGCGCCCAGAGCCGTGTTGCGCAGGCTTGCGTGAAGGTTTCTTCTTCTTGTACGTGGGTGACCTGTCTATTTGGCAGCCCGTTATCGCCACCTAGCGACAGTATAGCAAAATAGCACATCATATCATAACGTGTGCGTTCTCGTGTAAAGGGTAAGAAAAAATGAGAACGCAACGGGACTTTGACGTGTTATATGGAGATGGTCCCCGTCTAAAAGAGGCCTGAGTGTTAAGGAGAGAAGAAAACAAGACTAAGTGTTGAGGAGAGGAGAAAACAAGACTAACTGTTGAGGAGAGGAGAAAACAAGACTAAGTGTTCAGGAGAGGAGAAAACAAGACTAAGTGTTCACGAGAGGAGAAAACAAGACTAACTGTTTAGGAGAGGAGAAAACAAGACTAACTGTTGAGGAGAGGAGAAAACAAGACTAAGTGTTCAGGAGGGGAGAAAACAAGACTAAGAGTTCAGGAGAGGAACTAAACTCCTAAACAAACATTAAAAGTCCCTAGACTTGGCTGCATCATGACGTGTTTGTAACTACCCCCTGGAAAAAATTATCTTCCACGCCAAAGTTCAGGACTAATATCTGCTCAGTGATATTAGTCAACACTAGACAACAACAAGTAAACAACCATTAGTCCATTAAAACAAGGGTCTTCAGCTGCTGGAACAATTTGGTTCCATTTATACACTCTGAGAGTTACAAACCTTTAAGGGTCCATTTTGACCCCTGGTGGTCCCTGTGTAGAGCCTGTCTGTCTGTGTGTAGAGCCTCTGGTTGGGGTTGCTATGGTGATCAATTTACCACATTAGGGACATCAACAGCCATCAACTTCCTTGATTGGCCAGCCCAACCCATCAGCTTTGTGGATTGGTCAAACCTTGCGTGACGTTTGTGCCACAGAACCAATATAAGTGTTAGAGCACACAACAGGACACCATTCTGTTACACAACGACACTGGAAGAAGATAATTTAAACCCTGGAGGATTTGTTGTGAGAAATGTTCTGCTGGACGCTGCATGTGAAAAGAGGGCCTCATATCGGTCAAGCTGCTGTTGCCGTGGGAGACAAAGTCTACTCATTTGGAGGGTCCAGGAAGGACAGAGATGATCAGATTGATGTTCACGTCTTCAACACAGTGCCTTTACGCTGGAGGAAGTTGACGCCAGTGACAACATTTAGAGCAGAATGTATCCTTGAGGTTCCGACCAATTGCCGCTACCACACAGCTGTTCTGATGGAAGATATCTATATTTTTGGAGGTTATAAATATGACACAAAGACGTACTGCAACACTCTTTATGCATTTGATGTGGACACCCATGGATGGTTCCGGCCCAAGGTTTCTGGAAACGTTCCAGAGGCGAGGGAGGACCACTCAGCCTGTGTTTTGGGGAAGGTCATGTTTATCCATGGAGGATTGATCCGGCTCACTGGAGCCACTAATGACATGTACAGGTTGGACACCAGCACAATGGTCTGGTCTTCAATTAACACCAGAGGAACTCCACCTCCTGCTTCAGGACATCACTCTGCTACCATTATTGGGACAAAGATGTTTGTATTCGGGGGCAGGGGAAAATGGACCTACTACAACTACAACATCAGAGTGTTTGACACAGAGACCGACCACTGGCTGAGCACACCTTCTGCACAGCTTCTTCCAGAAAGACGCTACCTTCATTCAGCCTTTACCTACAATGGAGAGCTGTACATATTTGGTGGCTGCAACCAGAATCAGGCCTTCAATGATATGTGGAAGTTCAACCCAGAGACCTTCTCCTGGAAGAATGTTAAGCCCAAGGGGAAAGGCCCGTCTGAGATCTACAGGATGTGCTGTTGCATTGTGGGAGATAATTGCATCCTCTTTGGAGGATACAACAAAACTGATGACCTGTTCATGCTAGACTTAACTCCTAGTCTCAAGACGTTATGCAAGCTAGCAGTTATTCAGCACGATCTGGACCAATCAGAACTCACACACGACATCAGGTGGGAACTGGAATCCATGACTAACAACAACAAATAAAAACAAAACTATGACGGGGTCCAATGAGGGCGTGGCCTCATGTGTATCTCTGACTTCATGTGACCAATCTGTGATGTCACTATGATGTATCTGTGACATAATGACTCCATATTTGGACATGGTTTCAGCCCGATCCGACTGCCATTGACTTCCATTATAACATTGAAGTTAAATATATGAAATATTAAAGGGAAATAGGGCAAGGTTCAGCCTCATCCAAATACCATGTGAGGGTGAACAAACGTGCATGCACGAGAGCGTGATTAAGTTTTTAGGCTCTGTTGCGTTGGTGGCTGTATCCTCTGTGTGCGTGCGTGCGTGCGTGCGTGAGCAGAAGATCGAGCGACAGCGTTTTCGGGCGTAGATCTGCTATTTTCTGCAAATGTTCCCTCCAGAATAGGGATGCTATTGTTCCAGTGGTTATTGTAAAAAAATAATCTCACAATGATTTGGCAGCCCCGTCCCGGATGAGTTTGTTTTGAGGCTGATGTCTGAAACAGGACATATGTGAAAACACCCCATATATGTAAACAAATTAATATCATATTTCTAGTAAATGTTTTTGTTGTTTTTGTTTAAGGGAAAAAGAGTGATGATCCTCTACATCCTGACTACGTGCCAAGGTTATTTCGTTTCACCTCCATCACTGATCGAAGTACAGCAGAGGTACAGACTGTTGTTGAAGTCCCAGGCATTGGGGTCCAGACAGAGGAAACACAAAATGACATTGCCTCATTACATGAACAGATTAAATCTTTAAATGCTGAATGTCAATCACTTAGGGATAAAGTCAACAAATTAGAAAGTGAGTTGAAACATCGTACTCTTGATCCTTCAGAATTCAATGACAGCAAAATGAAATTCTTCACAGGACTACCAGGACTTTCATGTTGTTGTTCAATTTTGTGTCACCAAGTTTACCACCTCCTGCAAAACAGTCACTTAGTGATACTCAGAGACTTCTCCGAACTGGTTTTTGTTGAAACATTATCAGCAGATACACTGTTAGACAGGCTACCTCATCCATCAGACATGACAACAACTGAGTCAACCGAGGTAAGCCAAGCAGGTTCATCTTGGCAGCAGTTTTTTTTTTTTTTTTTTAAGATATTTTTTTGCGGCTTACGCCTTTATTGATTTTTTAAGGGATAGAAAGTAGGCTGACAGGAAACGGGAGAGAGATGGGGGGATGACATGCGGTAAAGGCCGTGTCGGGTCCGGGAGTCGAACCCGCGGCACACCGCGACTGGATCACCAGTCCGGTGCCCAGACCGTTACGCTACGGCCTGGGCATTGGCAGCAGTTTTAACCTTGACCAGTCAACTTTCAACGCAAATATGTGTGCCACCTGTATGGCCAATCATCTGCCAAAAACATGAATGATGCAAGGTACAAATCATTCTGTATGGCATCATCAGCTTTGCCAGAACTGTCCATTCCCCCAACAAGTGATGCTCTCCACCAACATTGCAAAAGGGCAAACTACCAAGCAGCAGTGATGAGACGTTCTCTGACTAGTAGGATGTGTGCTCCTTCACCCATTGGCAGTG
Source organism: Protomyctophum parallelum (assembly GCF_964188405.1). NCBI lineage: Eukaryota > Metazoa > Chordata > Actinopteri > Myctophiformes > Myctophidae > Protomyctophum > Protomyctophum parallelum. The sequence goes on from NC_139719.1 coordinate 6,874,389, forward strand.
GATGGGGCATGGAGGATGGGGAGTTAACAGTAACATGGATGACTAGAAATCCTGCCCCTGATAGTGTGTTGCAGGTAGTCCACTGTAATTGTAAAAAAAAAAAAGCAAATGTGAGACTGAAAGATGTTCATGTATGTCTGCAAAACTGTCTTTCACTGATTTATGTCACTTCCAGGACTGTGAAAATGTGTCAAAGGAAACAGAAGAAAGAGGTACATGGGATGATTACTCTGATGAAAGTGATAGGGATGAGTAACCCAACATGTTACCATGTAGGCCTACTACTTGTTTTGTTCAAGAATTATTAAGATGTTAAAGAATTGCCACAATGTCTACATCCATTTAAATGCAATGCATAAATGCAAACAGCACAGACTACTTACACAGCCAACATAAGGTTTTATTGTGATGCATTTGTATGCTATTTTGTATTTTTCATATATTTCCTTGGGGGGGGGGGGGGGGGGGGTTGGATGTACAAATGACAGATGCTGTGACACTTTGCGGAACTTGTAAATAAATAAATGTTTCATACCATATGTTGTAATAATTCTGACCTCTAGTACTTACATTTTTTGTCTTGTCCATTTCTTTGCATTATTCCAAATTAGGGGGCGTGGTAACATTTGGATAGATTTTCTGCCATTTTGGTCCAAGGTGCCCTGATTTTCTTTTCTACCTTTCATTACACAGTAGGTTGAGACATTTTCTATGTATGAAACATAAGCTTTTGGCACAATTTACTGTGTAGGATTCATTGTACTGTGTGGCAAACTTAAGTTGAAGCATATTCTTTAACAAATATGCTACATTTCATAATCAAAATTCACATATGAGTAAACTAAAGGCACCAATACTTGTTTCAGATGTTAAGTATATGCATTTGACATTTGAGAAAGACTTTGTGTTGCCAAAAACACATTTTACAAGCAAAAACAGCAGCCCAAGATTTTCGTTTTTTGGTTATACACTGTTTTTACATTTATGGCTTGTGACGAAAAACTGCAGGATATTATGAGTAGAACTTTTAACCCAAAGTCTAGAAGGGTATTATCTATGAACAAAATGCATTGAATGAGTAGTTTACATGACAAGGGAACAAAACTCATTTTCTAAGCACTTTTTCATGGGTCCCAACACGGCCTAATAGTCCAATATACACATGCCTGGTTAATTATGGATGCTAATCTATCCTGTATCTGTTGATGTACTGCATTATTTTGTGGCTCACCCTTGGAACCATACATAGTCTGCTGGTCAGTGATGAAATCTTGCCAGAGTGTTGCCTCCTCTTCCTCTTGTATATCGCAATAAAAGGATAATAGGATTCACTGAGGCCTAGACGTCGACCATCTCCAGATAAAATGGCAAAGTCCTGTTGCATTCTCATTTTGTATTGACCTGATGATACTTCCAGACCACGACGGGGTTGTGGCTGTCACTCGCTGCCTGCTTTCTACTAACACATCGAGGTGACAGACAGGCTGACAGGCAGCCCAGAGCATGCAGGCAGAGCGCGCCACGGGATGGTTATATATTTTATAATACATTAGGGCAGGCTACATAAATGCTGCTGCCTGCCACCTATCACTTAAGGCATTTCATTTACAATACATCATGGTTTTACATTCACCATCGCTGATGAGTGGCGCTTGTTAGGAGGGAGGCTTGTTATTGTAGGAACTAATAAACATATGCGTTGTGAGCCAACGTGAGCCATGATGTCATAAGTTTCGCGGATTCGCCGTTTTGCCTGTTTATATGGAGACCATAGGAAACGGCATTCTCAAAGATTTCCACTCTGGGAGGTGGTTTCACTTTGTTGCGTTTTCACCTCCTGAAAACGCTGTTCTTGTCTAAAGGGACACCAGCAAACGATACTTTATTTTGCCGTTTCCTATGAACACCGTTCTTGTGTAAAGACCACCTGAATCTCCACCCCCCCTCCTACACCTGCATGGAGTCTAGCACTTAGCCCTCCATCTAACATTTAGCCAACATTTTCACCTGCACACAAGATATCTCAAAATCCACTGGCAGATTGCCATGGTTGGGCCACAGTGTGCAGACCTTTATTGTTTCCTTGGTCCAGTCCACGCTGCACCTACCCTCCAGTGGATGTGCCAGTTCTGTTTTCTTTTACAGACTGCTATGATACACATCGAGTGAGCACGTGTGCAATGCTTCCTGGAGGTCGGACCCTACTGATTTTGGCTAGGAAAATGTCCAGTTTCACATATTATATCTCAAAATATAATGAGCAGAATTGGCATATGAAAAGTAGGAAGTAGGAAGCGAGGAAAGGTTGAACACAGTAAAGTAAAGATCCATGCTCCAGGTGAGGCTCGAACTCACAACCTCTGCATTTCCCGGCTGGTTACTGTCTTATAAGTACCACGCGCTAACCGATTGCACCACTGGAGCACTGGTTAGTTAGTATTGTTGTAGTATCGGTGTCAGATCTTAATGAGAAGATGATGTTGGTGACCCCATGGTCTTTTCTCTATATTGCCACCCATAATCTAAAGGCTAATGAAACTATCTTGGCAGCCTCGGTATATTGGATATATTAATTTAAAGCCCTCAAAGAGCATAATGACATATAGGTTGTTAATGGTATGGTATGGTGCTCATATAACTCCCTATAAAATAAATTGCTCAGCGCTAACAGCTCGTCAGGAGGTGGATTCATGTATGTATATAAATAGACAATATTGTTTTAGGCCAATAAAAAAACGATATGCCAAATCTCACATTTTTAACAAAAAAGCCTGTTGGTTGCCGGACTAATATGCTAAATCGAATGGACGGATTGCCATGAAACTTGAAGTGCATGTTCAGTGCATGTATTCTTCCTGAAAGATGAACTCTTTGGGCTGATTACATACTACTGGCACACTTCGATTGGTTTCCTGTGTCATGTGGGTTTCGGAGCCCAGAAGTCAACACAGTCTTCAGTCTTCATCAGAGATCTGGGAACACTGATCATAAGATGTTCACAAGATCTGGCGTTCACATGGACTGAGGTTAGGAGACCATTTGTGTATAATCTTGCACTAGAGGTGAGGCGTTGGTTCTTTATCTTGGAAATACATCATGGAGGCATCAATCTTCCCTGTCCCTCCGTTGTGCACACCTCAATTTAATATCAATTATCCAGGTCTCCATTTCTCGGCTGGTTACTGTAAGTACCGCACGGTGCACACTAACCGATTGCGCCACTGGAGCACAGGTTAGGTTATCGTTATTATAGTTAGGGCATTTGTAGATGATGATTTCACTTAATTCAAATATCACTTATTTCTTTGTTTTGTTGTGATAATCCTCCCTACTATAGAGTGTGCTGACCATATAAGGAGTTCCTCCCTGTCCCCAGTTAACCCCTGGGGGTCAAAAAACCCTAGGTTTCGTTTTTGGTGGCCCAGCCTTCATCCAATCAGGATAGAGAGGGGCCTTCTGCCAATCATGATCGAGGGCCTTGGTGTGTGTGCTGTTGGCCTGTTGCGTGTCCCTCCCACTGTAGTGCGTGTGCACATCTTGTTACCGGGGCCTCCATTGTACAGGGTTAAACACTTCAACAAGAGGTTAAGTGCCCCAAACAAAACTCAAACTCACAACCTTGGCATCGCTCTGCTGGTCAGTGTCTTATAAGTACCATAATATGCACTAACCAATTGCACCACTGGAGCACAGGCTGTGCACATGTTGACATGCATTATCAGTCAGCCATTTACTTTAGCACGGTCATATCGTAGTACTTAATTATCATTACAAAACAATTCCCCGTTTAACGTCACTGTTACTGAGTTTATCAGTGAGACAGTCGTCAGAATGTTGATCAAAATTAACCACAGGCAATCCATGAAAATTAATTGTAGAATATAATTGTCCTACAGTATGCCTCTCAGCTTCCCAATGTCAATAAAGAATAATGTCACTCAGGACAGCAGCACATTGGTGGAGTGAACAATGATTAGCTTACTCTCACGCAGGCTGTGGTAACGACATGGAAGACAGACCCCACAACTTAAGCTGCTGCTATTAAACCAGCGGTTTCGTCTTGTAAAAACCACCAGGAATGAACATAATCAAATCAACTTTGTCGGCAATCAATCTGTATTGTACAAAGTACAGTCAGGGGCAGCTTTGTTTAATTCATATTTGAGGGTATCTGGATTCTGGCATCCCAGAAGAACCGCTGTTGCGGATGATGTTTTGGCATCATTTGCCCGACATGATCTATGATGTAATAAAGTGTGCAGCGGTGGTTGTACATTGGTCATCAAAACTTTTAAGAACTGTTTCATAACTACATAGGCTACTTGTACAGCAATTACACAGGCAGTTATCCCCTCCTTATGATTAAACATTTAGTTTAATCATAAGGACGAGATAATGGTAATCAAAGACAAGCGTCACTGTCCCCTTTTTGTTTCATCGACATCCAGTGATAATCAAGTAGCCTTGGGATCAAAAGGCTACCAAGTTACTTTCTCCCGATTATGTAGCATGAGTCACATACAGTAGATGTACAAGTACAACCCCTAAGCATGACACTAAGCAAGTGTGTCACAGGGACTTAACCCCAAAACAACACGTGATGCTGAGGGAGGCATTGGGAGATTGAACCCCCGACCTCATAATCTCAGGGCAGACACTGTAACCACAGGGCCAGTGAGCTGGCATAGTTAGACAGAAATCTTTTTTTTTGTAATTTTTACATAATGTTACGTTTAAGGGCGAGATAATGGTCATCAAAGACAAGTAAGTGTCTGGCCCCTTTTTGTTTCCTCCCGTGATGCCAGTGGTCTGCAGTTAGGTTTTGTCTGCATTGTTGTGCGTGCGTGGTGCGTTGCTTGCTGCCTATTTTGACACCACTGTTCATGAAGTACTTTGTGCTCTTCAACGACAACGAGACGATTAACTTCTCAACGGAGACCATGTTGGTCTGGAAGAGTCCGAAGGACCCCACAGCACTGCTCAAAGGGTGAAAGACCATTGTCTAGCTACGTGAAAGACGGCTGCAAAAAAAACGACCCCAGTCCGAAAACGTTTTATACGGACGCAATATTCGGCGGCAGTGTGCAAACGTGATTGACATTACGTGAGGTCGATTCTTTTTTGATGTGTTCCGACATTCACTCCGATATCCGGCCCGAAACATTTCTGTTCTGAAACACCTGTTGACAGGAATGACATCATTTCTTGTTTCCTTTTATCTCCCTGTTGTGGCAGATGTTTAGTCACTTAATATGTTGTGATGGAGCCAAATACACACACACGCACACACGCGCGCGCACGCACACACACACACACACACACACACACACACACACACACACACACACACACACACACACACACACACACACACACACACACACACAGAGAGAGGATCAAAATCTGCTGACAGGAAGGAAGCTACCTCCGCCGATATGACTGTAACATCTGTCGTTGCAGCAGTGGCAGGGCGAGCGAGATGTGCTAGCTTGTAGCATCACTCTGTTTATAATCTGTTTGACATGATGACGTTCACAGATCTGAGGACTGAGGAGAGCTCTGTACACTTACCGGTAGATGGATGAAAGGCCCATACTCCTCTGGTTAGACAGTGTGGTTGCCCTGTGGCCAACCACACTAAAATGTAGTTAAAATGGCCAGTCTACAAGCTCACAACGTGTCAATGTAGATTGGCTAGTTGAACAAAAAAAATAGGCAAAGAAGTTTAGGGATAAGGGGTTTAAGCGGTGATGAAAACCTCCTTCCTGTTGCTCTATTGTGCTCTCAATACATGTACCAGAGTACTGTCTGTAACCAGTGGCAGGCTGCAGCTGAGACATCACTTCCTGGAGGATGTTGCGGTGACGCGGTTTGTCTGTCGTCGATGTCACTGTTCGATCAGGGTGTCCGGGTCAGTGTCCCCATGGAGGAGGGGGGGGGGGGGAGGATGTCACTGTTGTGTAAAGCATAGAGATTATAGCCTCTAATCTCCTGTCATGAAAAAAAAAACCTATGGTAGAGAAAGAGGGGGATAAAAGGGGTAAGAGACCTGATCAGGAGGATCATGGGATAATAAGCGGAGGGTGGAGAATGTTGTGTTTTGCTGGTTCAGTGCGACGTGTGTTTTTCTTTTATCACACAGCTTCTGGTTAGTGTGTTTTTCTCGCCATGTTATTTACTTAAAAAGGCAAAACCTGTTTGGTTGTTGAGTGTTTGTTGCGTGCAAGCCGTGCATGTGTGCTATGGTTGGTTTAAGGTTTGGGAATAACTGCAATGGAAATCATTTGATGCTCCTTATGAACCCCAGTGAAGGTCTGTGTCTGTGTGTGTGTGTGTGCATGTGTTTTTGTGTATAGCAATTTATGTGCAGCTAACCTAGGGTGCTTTGCAAGCATGATATTCAATATTTGCACTCTGGCTGGCACAAATGCACACTAAGACAAACACACGCACGCACATGCATCAACACCACAGTATAATCCAAGGATGTGGTGTAATTTGCATTTGCAGGGACAGTTTCCTTGTTTTTCTCTGAACTTATGGGAGAACTAGGGACTCTGCATTAAAAGCCAAATAAACAGATGCCAGCATACACAGCTAAAGTGTAAAATATTTCTTGGCTCTCCAAACTGGACATTGAGCAGCTATCTACATTACATTATCTATTATCTGTTCTAATTGTGACGGAACAGTTGGAAAGCACAGATGGAGACAGCACAGCTCTGACAGGACTTGACCCTAAACCAGGAAGAGGTATAAACTGTATAAACTAACGTTACTATCAAAGTGTGTGTGTGTGTGTGTGTGTGTGTGTGTGTGTGTGTGTGTGGTTGGGGGGGGGGGTGCGTGCGCGCTGCGCGCAACTGCAATATATAAAGACGCGACTCCTGTGCACCTAATTTTACACGAATTGTAGTGCACACGCTAATGCGCAACAACCTACGCGTTAAGGCATAGCACACATATACGCATGAATAGGGCACACCTACACCTTACATAACATGTGAATTTAGTCACGCGTGTGGGTACTTATAGGCGGGTGTAGGCGCAATCGGTCAGAATGTATGCACCAACACCTGACACATAGAATCAGTCTAAATAAGATGTCCAGCCAGGCAGACATACATGTGTTCAGGTGTGTGTTGCCGTGGACTTGCAGGCACCAGTACTACTGCAGTGTGGCATGCGTGTGAATGCATAGACTTCTGAGTGTGGAAGTGCAGCCTTCTGATTGAGCCGTTCTCTTGCTGCTGTATTGAATAGCATCTAGCTACAGTATAGGAAGACTTGGCTTTAACCAGCAGGGCTCTGAATGTTGGCCTTCAGCGGCGCTTAGAGCGGAAGGCATTTGTGTTCATTCAATGGCTTTATGGCAAAACGGTGGTTGGACGTTGTGTGTGTCTGTGTGCTTGCCTTTTGTACAGAGAGAGAGAGAGAGAGAGAGAGAGTGTGTGTGTGTGTGTGTGTGTGTGTCCGTGTCCGTGGCCTATAATTTATCCATTGGATTGAAACACGGGCTGATTCATTGCTGCAGGGATGTACAGGGCCTCTTGGTCGGTGGTCGTTTTCTTTTTTTAATCCCACCAAAAAAACCCAGCAGATGTCCTTTTATGCCTTATGCCTCCCTCCAACTCCAATCACTCCAGGCACTTCCTCTTTTGGCTGCAGTACAATAGCGCAACCCTCCAAAAAAAAAGGAGAGAGCAATGCATTGACTCCACAGGAACACACCAGTGGTGCGATCGGTCAGCACGTGGTACCAAACTCAGTAGAGTGATCTGGAGGCTGATGGAGTTTGAGCAGATCTACAACATGGCTGGTGCCTGCACAATTCAAAGACATTGATTGGTTTTAATTGAGATGGTACAGCAATTCGACTGGAGGCGAGGCCTTGCTCAGTCGTTATCTGTGTTTTAAGATGCCATAACAGATCAAAGAATTATGACCATTTGGCATTTCCTTTATTTATTTTAGGACATTGTAGAGACCCGGAGTAAAGAGTAGAAAGAGGAAAGTACTGGCAGCTCTGGTTCTGGAGCCATGTTTTATTCATTGCACACTTCTGAAATCATAAAGTGCAATATACTCCATATATTGTGAGGCGATATGCTGTAGCCTACTTAGTAAAACAGACCTGAGTTGGCTCTGTAAATTTATATAGTGCTTTTATCCAAAGCACTTTACATAGATTGTGCATTACTTTCACCCTTTCATACACCGACGGTGATGACAGAGGAAACCATGTAAGGCACCAACCTGCACATCGGGATCAATTAGGGGTTCTGAGTCTTGCTCAAGGACACTTCGACAGTAACAGGGGGGAGCCTGGGATTGAACCGGGAAACTCAAGGTTCCCATCCGGCTGCTCTACTGGCCACTCTACCCCTGAGCCACCCCAGCCACTCGGTCTCCTCTTGTTTCCTTCTACACCAAATCTCTTTGCCAGAAAGAGCAGCAACAATCTCACAACGTGTCGCAATGCGACTCATTGTGAGCTACTACATTGTAAGTACTTAAGGCGTTTATCCCAGGAGTATGTTAATCACTTTAACCTTGGTGTCCTAATTCTGGGGACGGAAATCTTTGGGTGGAACACAATTGGTGACAAGTGGTATTGCCTGGAGCCCAAAGTGCAATATCTGGCCAAGTAGGCCACTGTTATAAAT